>NW_023494799.1:34692499-35292499 GCF_904425465.1 Colossoma macropomum
ATGGCCGAGCGGAGCCGCGCTGAGCGACTTCGCCGAACTTGGACTCGACTTTGGACGCACGCGCGCACGGACACACGCAACGCAACGCGGCCGCGCAGCCTAGCGCGCGAGCTGACCGCTCGACTTTGGGGCCGTTTTTCCGCGCGGTGGTTTTAATTTTGGAGCACGGTGGAGGAGGAGGAGGTGAGGGGGAGGCGGACGTTGATGCCAAAATAGACAGAGGAGGACCCGCGTGTGTAGCCCGATCCCGCTTTGTCGCGCGCGCCCCGTGCTCGGCAGCATGAGTGTGCGCGCGGCGCCGCTGCTCCCCGTGCTCCTGCTGCTGCTCCTCGGGCTGACGGCAGGCTGGGCGCGCGGCGCTCCACTCGTGAGCGCGCAGCGGCGCTGGGAGACCCTCTACTCGCGCTCGGTGGCGCGCGTGCCCGGGCGAGAAGCGCGATGCGGCCCGGGACAGCGAGTACCTGACCGGAATCAAGCGCCTGCGCCGCCTTTACTGCAACGTGGGCATCGGCTTCCACCTGCAAGTGCTGCCGGACGGCACCATCACCGGCGTGCACAACGAGAACAGATACAGTAAGTACGCGTAGTGTTCATTCGGTGTTCAACTGACCACAAATAGCAAAATGGGCTGGTTTCTTGGGCGTAGAATTAGCCAGTAGTGCTGGACTGTGATGCCAACAATCAAAAAGTCTATTTATTTCAGGCTTAGGCATCTTAGTCTGGGAAACTCGGCTACACAAGAGTGACAACTTTGCTATAAGCCAGTGACGCACAATGCATTTAAGATGTATTCTATTTGCACAGTCTGTGTCATAGATATATGTGCCTGTGGTCTGAAACAAAAGTGTGAAAACACAAAAAGTGCATTCACATAGAGTGAGCACACTTAGGAGACTTTTAATGGTGCCTCTGAGTTTCAGGTATGGATACAAAATTGATCAACAACAGAGCTCCTGCAAAAACACCACAACATAAACAGTACTGAGTTAGTCCCTATTCATTTTACCAGTATTGCATGAACAATTATTACATATTATTACATTATTATTACGCACCCAAAGAGCTGTGCTCAGCTTATAGAGTTGAATTAACACTTAGGTTTGTTTACCAGACAGGGACTAAGCCTAGTCCTGGACTACACTGAATGGAGAGTCTCCACTAAAAGAAAAATTATAGTCCAGAAATAGGCTTAAACCTTGTCAATCAATCTCTACAGTATTTAATTAGCAATTACAGCATCTACGTAACTCCTGCAAGTGTTAACGAAGCACCCCAAGGACAGTTGATGTAACCCAACTGGTGTTAAATCCAGAATTTGAGAGTTTAACTGTGTCCAGCTGTACTCATATAAACACTAGAGGTGCTTAACAAACAGGGATTGTTCTGGGAAGCAATACTGGATGAGAAAGACCACTGAACAGCGTAGCCTTTAAACATGTTAATGCTGTGTTGTAGCGTCTTTAGTAGTAGTTTTCTATGTACGTACTGATAAATGCATACACTGGGAGATGTTTCTGTTTGTCACTTATGGACTGGTCAACATCTGGGCTTTTAAAAAAGCCACTGGTGCTCTCAGCACCCCTCTCTAAACAACTACATGTGTAACGTGAGATGGGCCGGAACCAGGCCAATATCTAAAGCTGGTCCCAAAGTTAGGCTAGAGATAAGCCCATCTGTTATGGTACATTAACCCCCCTTGGCCTTGTATGTCTAATTAATAGCCAGGCTGGATAAAGGTGTCTATATGACAGCATTTGGAGCATTTGTAGTTTTTTTTACTCTCATGCTGTTGCAGTCGGCCCAACATTCATGGAACAGCACGTCCAGAGACTTGTGGATGCAGTATCAATACGCTCCCTAGAGTTGTTTTGTGTCCCCTTGGACTATTTTAAGACATGACATAAAACTGAAGGGAGATACATTACATACGTTTTCATTACATACGCAGTAAGCGCACAGCACCTCTATAAAGGGGACGAGGCATCATCCTGAGGACTCAGTACAACTCTATTAAAGGGAAAGTAGACAAAAGTCTACTGGGAAAAGACGTTCAATACGTGTTCTTGTATCACCAAACCATGTCAAGGATGTTCAACAAAATGTAGATAAAAAGTGATGTTTAAAATCAGTTTAAAATCCCAAGTGTTGAATTAACACCCTGAGCTTATTATTCCTACAGAAACCTCAAGACTTAATATTCAGTAACTACTACTTATTATTCAGTAATTACTATGTAACTACAACACAAGCAATGTGGTTATGAGATTGAGAGAAGGAAATCTGGGCCCTCCAACAAATTGTACTGGGCTTGTTGAAGTCCTGCTGGACACAAGTGGCCATTAGAAGAGTGATTTAAACATGGTACATTCTTAAATATAAAAGGGTTCTTTGGAGTGATGCCATTATAGAATCACTTGTGTTTCCCTTAGGAACCTGTCAATTAGTGGTTCTTTTGTGATGATCATTTTTAACATTTTAATGGCTAGAACCTTTAATAACTCAGCCAGTTTGCACAGTGGTTCATGTAGTAACTGCATAATAAGGATGTAATAAGCATGGACATTTTAAGGGGTTAAAGAACCTCCACATCATGTTTAGGTTCTATACCAGTTAAAGACTTTTCTTAGAAGCTCAAGCCAAGAACCATTTAGGAACCTTAATTTTTACAAGTACAAGAGTGAAACAACAACGAAGTTGTTGACTCAACAATGGGGATTTTACTGTGTTGGGTGTGATAGAAGTGTTTGCGAAATGCTTCATGACCGGAAGGTGTCGTTTCCTTCTCGGCTCCTCCAGAAATCTAAATGTAAACACTCATGATGCTTTACAAATACACATATCCTGAGCTGTGGCCTGAAAGATATGAGTCGAGCAAGGTCATCTGTATTCTTTGTTGTTGGTTACAGGTCTTCTGGAGATATCTCCGGTGGAGAGGGGAGTTGTGACACTGTTCGGCGTCCGGAGCGAGCTATTCGTGGCCATGAACAGCAAGGGGAAGCTCTATGGATCTGTGAGTGCATGAGCTGATTTACGGCAGGTTTCCGCCTGGAGATTTTCTTATCAGTGCCTGATGACATATCGCCCTGTGCTGGAGTTGTAAACCACCCCCTCCCCCCACCTAGCCCTTCTCCTCCCCCCCCCCAGCCTCCTCCTTGGTGCATTGTTGAGCTTGCTTGTGCCTCATCGTGTTTTCATTGTGGGCCGGATGAAGCCAGGGACGATGGCGCACTACATCACTCGCTCTACGCATTCCATTCTTAGCATTGCCAGCCAACACATGCACCTACTGTCCTTCCCAGGGTAAAGATGAACTGGCCAAAAGGGACCACCCAGATTGTATGTGTGTGCGCTCTTGGGAGTAGTCCAGCCCTGCAGTCCAGTGTCCTCCCTTTTACAACCTCTTGAACTCCAGGCTTATTATTCCGATATTAATTGCAAGGTTGATTTATTCCACTCTTCAAATCTAAGGTGCCAAAAAGGGGTCTTTGGCATGATACAACTTTTGGTTCCCTAAAGAACCATCCAATGGATGCTTCTTTAGAGAACTCACCTGAAACCAGAATTGAAAAGTTCTTTACTAAGTCAAAAGTGGATCATCTGTGGCATTGCTCAAAAAAACTTTTTGGTTCTTTATATAAGAGTCATAGTATACTATGAGACTATTATTCAAGGCTAGAGTGAAGAATGGAAGTCTAGACCCATCAATGGGTCCAAGGGGTTAACAAGCCCAATTCTGCTCAGGATGAGCTTGGCAAAGAACTAATGAATTGAATCAGGTAAACTCACCTGACTCATGTACAGTATGGTTGGAGCAGGGTTGGGATAAACAGAACATGGAAGAAAAGTCCTGACTTCTGATACTTAACCCCTTAAATGTGGGCCCAAATTTTTATTACATGCATCTATAATCTAAGAATAGCTCAACCAGTTTGCACTGAAGTCCCTGTAGTAGAATAATAAGCCTTAGTATGTAATAAGCCTGGGATTTTAAGGGGTTCATCTCCAATGCACCTGATATTGACTGGGACTTGACTGCCAGTTCTTCCTATTATCACTTGATTCACAATAGGAGTCCAGAGGATTTTTGATCTGTCCAACTAAACTGCGAGAAGTAACTGATCAAATGTGCTCGTTAGGCAGGAAGACTTTACTGAAGGGCGGCGATCATACTGCTAGACTTGACCTACATAAGTCTTTTTTAACAACTGGCAAAGGTATATGAAGAATTATAAAGGCTTATTCCAACAAGCATCAATTGTCCTTACACTTTAAGAGGTGAAAGGACATCACAATTGATATGCAGGTGTTATGTAGTCCTATGATTTCTGACCTTCAGTTAAGTGTCACCAATTTCAGTGTTCAGAATTCTAACAAAACATCTGTAACATCTTCAACTCTTCTCTCCTCCTCAGGTGCAGTTCACCAATGAATGCAAGTTCAGAGAAAAACTCCTGGCCAACAACTACAATGCATACGAATCCGTGGCATACCCAGGCATGTACATCGGACTGAGCAAGACCGGTCGGACGAAAAAAGGAAACCGGGTGTCGACGGCTATGACGGTGACACATTTCTTGCCAAGGATCTGAAGGAGCACGGACAGGCCCAGCAGCGAAGCCTGGGACGATGCACTTTCTACAGAGCTTACCCATGAGGTTAAGTGTGTCGTATTCTCATATGTGTATATCAGACTATTTATAATTGTTCTTTTTTTTTGTATTTCCTGTAAAACTGCCTCTTTCTAAGTGTGAAGAACACATTTAATTTATTTGGTTATTTGTTTATTTAATCCTTCCTGCTGCTACCAAGTGTTTCATACGTGAAATTCCTACAATGTACATGATGTTTTCTTTTGTTTGTTTGGTAGTTTGTTTTTGCACTGTTGTTTTTTTTTTCATTGTTCCTGGGCAAATGGAATTGTAAGTCTTAGTCGAAGTGTGTAGCTCGTGAAATCGTAACGACCCCAATGGTATTGCGCACTGGAGCGATTGTGTAGCGTGCGGCCTCCTTTGTGTGCCGCTGGGCTCCGACTGAAGCAGTATCGCTTTACTCTCGTTGAAGTCCTACCCCTCAAATCTGTTTTTAGCTCTGCTGGGTGGGGGGCGGGGGGAGAGTTGAACTCTGAACTTATCTGTAGTCGATCTTTGTCAGATCTGTAAAGCTCTGGACCGAGGTAGGGCATCTTCTTGGCATTATTCAAGCGAAGAGTTTGCAATCATAAAGGCATTAAGACACGCTTACACCATATCCAGATTTACAGTAAGGGGCCCGGTGTTGAATTACCTCCTGAAGTGTTTATTTAAGTCAAAATGGACACAAATGAAGACTGTCAGAGCAAATTCAAACACGGGCAACTCTACTGTGAATTTGAGCAAATATTTCAGGCCTTTTAAGAACACGTCCTATGATGTGAAGTTCGAGTCAATCTTCTCTATGGTACGTGGGTCCCTATAGGTGTTTGGGGAAACCTTGCATGTCAGACATCAGTATTTGTATGTATTGGTAAGGGAAGAAAGGGCCAGAGTATAGAAGAGCGGCCTGTGGAATTTATTTTAGGCTATTGACACTTTTTTTTTTTTACAAGTTCAAAGGCGGTATGTGGTACTGATCAAAAGTCTTAGGCCATGGGAGAAAACTATATTTAAAGCTATTTATTCTGGCAGTAAGTGCTTATTTGCTGGTATAAAATAAGACTAACATTAGAATACATAGTTAGCTTAACCATTTCCAAACCTCTCCTTAAGGAAGTCCAATATTTGGAGTTACTATCCAATGCCTGCTAATCAAGCTAATCAAGGCTTCACTAAACTGTGTCATTAAGTAAAATCAGGTATTCTGATGGTGGAACTAAACAAATCTATTTAATGGTTAGAGCCACATTGAGAAAAACTAGAACCAAACATGCATTCTAACCACTTACAATGACTTAAAACTAGACATTCTTGGTACATTTTGTATTGTAATTATTTTATTTACAAGCAAAACACACTTCCTGCCAAGATATCTAATTTTAACCAGTTTTCTTAGTTGGTCTAAGAATTTTCCCCAGTACCATATCTCCCTTTTAGTCGTTCTCTACCTCATAATGTTGTCGACAGACAGTCTCCTATTCTCAGTCTTGCTGACGGCGAATGTCTTTCCGTTGCTTGCCCTCATGCAGCAGGCTTGCTGCGCGCCCTAGTTGCGCCTTGTCACGTTTGAGCTATCTTTACCCTGTGATTTACTTTTAGAAAGGATAATCATGGTGGAAATATTTGAAGACAGCTGTTAGACTGCACTATATGCTCAACCAGTAACCCTATATTTTTCCTTTATATATTTTGTAAATATAATACAGTGTGATAAGCGAAATGCCGAGAAGCTGCTTTTGAGCCTGGTGTTTCACTTTGGTAAACAGGAGGCAATGGTAGGCTTACTTCTACAGGGGAAGTCCATTTCGAACTGTTTTCTAACTGACTGAGAGATATGATCTCAAACGAAGCATTCCTTGTTGTTATTGTTTGTTACAGGTACACATTTGGAATTTAACACTGAAATTATTTGAAAAATGTCCTTTTATTCGGTCAAGCCATATAATATACAGTGACGGTGGACAGGTGGATGGATGAATGGTCAGGAGTGATGGAAGTCCCATAAGAAACCATGATTATGCTAGACCCAAGACCAAAGGTCAATCTTAGAAATCAGTGCAGCAAAGCCATATCTCGGGAATGATGTACAGTACTGTACAATACAATATTGTTATTCTTCCATATTGCCAGTACTGGACTAGTAATGTTGTTGATCTAATTCGATTCACCTAAGATGATCTGATTACTTCTCCCTTTCGTGTACCAAACCTCGTTCCAAATGAAATGGAGACTGTTTTGCATCAGCATGGATGTCGTTTACAATTGGCTGTATGGTCACTGAAGGCAAATGGCTTCTCTGACCCTCATCACAACGTGGAACTGACATGGATCACTGGACAGGATTTGCCTAACCAAAATGTGCAGTATCAACAAGCGTGACCGTGTGGTCTGATGGTAGAGAGATTAAAGCAAACACAAATCCATCATCGTCTATCCAATCTGCCACTTGTAAGTAGCAAAGTCTCTGTCCATTTTAGGAGTTGTACTTCGAACTATGAAGAGTTATGGAAATAAACTGTCAATGACGTTTCTGTCAATTCCTTTATGGTTGTTCGTCCATCTATCCCGCTGGTTGTTTCAGCAGCTCTGTTGGACTTGACTGCCCGAGTCCTGTGGTGGTGCGTTCTGAATCTCGTTGACATTTACCAAATATTGTCTGTAGTTTTATACAGGTCCTGTTAAACATTGTGATGTATGTGCTGTGCACATGACGGTTACCCTAACTTAAGTGGAAGTTAATAAAGCTACGAAAGAAAAAAAAAGAAACTCGAGCCGTGTGCTTTTTCATCCCTCCCTTTCGCTGCAAGGCCGAGGAGAAGCAGGGCTTAGCTTGTTTTCCACAAACCACATCCACAACCGGCACTCCGTGGCCTACATCTTGAGCAGTCATCAATAGTCCTTGGCCGCATTAAAACCCAGCAAGAATACCTCGGAGTGCAACTATAGAAAAAAAGGGTTAGCCTTCTGTTGGTAAACCTAAAAATACGCTAGCAGACACTATGACTTGTGCAGCTAGACTATGCGTGGGCCTTGTTTGGAGTACTCACTGCTGACATTTCTGCCTAGAAAGTGCTGCCAAGTCACTGTCCTGCCTTTGTTTACTTCAGCCAGGGCCTGGTTTCAGATTGGGTGGTTTTAGCAGCCTTGCGAGGCCAAGTGGTCACTCCTGGGAGTGGAATCCTCCACCCCCCCCGCACCCTTTGGGCCGGCAAGCTTCATGCGGCCCGCCTGGGAGGGTGCAGGAGGGGAAGAAGCACTGCCCTTCCAGGCATGCCATTCGCTTCCCTGAAAGGGGAGCCTGTTTAAAGCAGAGAGGGCCCTTCTTTTTTCTGAGGGTTGACTAATGAGGGGATATTGCCGCCTGGTTCAAGTGACACTCCAAGAAGCTGCTACAGCGGCTTCTGTTAATGTAGTTTTACGAAATATTTGTTGCTGTCTTGTCAAAATCTCAAAAACTCGAATTTTTGAGTTATTTAATTTTTACACGATTCGAAAGTTCCAGTAGCCCCTTATATTAGTTCTTAATGGAGCAATAGAAATGACCCAAAATTGTTTAGAATAAAGTAATTACATTAAAAAAATTATATTAATTTTTCCATAGTTTTTGATTCCCCTACTATTTTGGAAATAAAGGTTTTATTCTGACAACATCGATTTATGTTTTCAGCTTCCAAGCTAAAATGGTTTATGATAACTCAGTACCAGCTAACTCCAAAAGCATTCGCTAAGACAACAGGCAGTGAGGGAGATGCCATGTCTGCCGTGACATTTACGACTCAATTGTCCCTCTGATCGGAGGAATTTCAGTACTGGCCGCTATAAGCTGGCTGGCTTGTCTCTGTTTATGAAGATCAGCATACAGAAATCCTTGCAAAGCTCTGAAGTCTCTCCGTCATGTTAATGTCAGAGCTGGCCACCAAATGGACAACAGAAATAGATCTAGGGTCAACAGCTCTGTGACAGTAGACTTCGACTACAGAGGCATAAAACATTTAGTTCCCGCTAAAACTGACCCAGGAGTGCTGGAACAGTATTTAACTATTAGACGACACCATGACCTCAGTACTGCTTTTGATGAAAAAAGCACCTTTATAAAGGAAATGCCAGTCTGTTTTTTACAAACCCATTCACATTCCTTTGGTTCATGTCTAGCAACACAAATCGACTCCAAAAGAGGTTTTCTTTGGTAACATCAGCAATACACACAACATACATGACATCCATTCAAATAAACATCTCTTCACAACAAAAGGGCAGGCGGAGTGAGACAGGTGTGGTCACTTAATACACAAGTATTCCTGGCCATGAGCTGGAGCTAAATGGAGCTCTGTCATTGCCTGAAAGAATGACAGCTTTCTGCTCCAATAAACGGAATGTATGAGGGTTGTAAAGGCCCCCCTTAAAATAGCTGGCCCGCTCCACCTACCTGCGTCAGCCTCATTGTCTGTCAACCAAATAAACATCCATCCGCCTCTCAAGTGCCTCTTCTCTGTTAAACAGTTTGGCCCCAAAACTATCTTTATTTCATAACAGGCCTTTCAAGTTCCCCGGCACAAAGACTTCACAGGGCAGGCCGATGGTCTAACAGCTCACAACGATGCGTTCGCTAACAGGAAGCGCATTGGCTGGTAATTGACTGACTGGTGCTCTGGGCAAACAGTCCAGGCAGATGTGAGGTATGGGGGTACGTGGACGAGGGGGGAGGAGGAGGAGGAGGAGGAGGAGGAGGGGTGCTGTGGGATGAAACTCAGCTACAATGCTTTGGAGGCGTTTTCCACACCTTGCCATTCTACACTGAGAAAGGAGAAAAAAGCAGGCCAGACTCTCATGAGAAAGTCATGAATGCGGTCGTTATATTCTTCAGTGAAAAAGAGATCAATATACTTCCTTTAGAAAAGCAATACTTGTTAAAGTATAGACATAATTAAACATTAGAGATTATTATTAAAGACCAGTTTAGTAACAAGCGATTTAATAGCAATACTATTAGTAGGGTTTTAAGAATTGACAAAAAAAAACTGTAAAAAAGCCATGAAGTTTGTGTTAAACTCTAAAAAAATATGGTTCTTCAGGGGTTCTTTAGTAAAGAAAATGGTTCTATATAGAACCATGAACGCTCAAAGAACTCTTTGCATGATTAAAGAGTTCTTTGCATCGGTAAAGCGTTCTTCAGACTGATGGAGAATGTGCTGTAGATGGTTCTATATAGAACCTTTTTGAAAATAGTTCTTTATAGCACCATTATGCTATCATTATGATGTTAAGCTTGTAACAATAGAAAACCTTTGGGTGCTATATAGAACCCTTTCCAAAAAGGTTCTATTTAGAACCATCTATAGCACGTTCTCCATCAATGTGAAGAATCATTTCATGATGCAAAGAGCCTTTTAATCATGCAAAGAGTTCTTTGAGTGTTCATGGTCCTATATAGAACCATTTTCTTTATAAAGAACCCCTGGAGAACCATCTTTTTTAAGTGTGTACACATCATGAGGCTGTGATGTAAACCGTCCAATCCAGGCTGAACACTGACTCAGCAGAAGACGGCTTTCTCTGAGTCGAGTCATTACTTCACTGCCTCCACTGCCTAATTCTAACTACATCCTACCACTGAAACGTTCATTGTAGGTTTTCATGTTCATTTGTTTATTTTTAAACAGACTTATCATTCTAGGTATTATTCTAGAAATGTAATGTGCTTTGTGGTATGTGGTAAATATATAATGTCTATGGATCGTTCCTAAATGGCTCCTTCCTAAATTCACTTCAGATAGTAAACTCTTATAAGTGCAGAGCATAATGATGGAGGCTGTTCATGTAGGTTCCGGTCTCCACCTGTGGGTGGACTCAATTACTGGACTGGTATTCTGATTCTGGATCATTTCCGATCCCTGGATAAAAATAGGGCATAACAGCAAAAACTACCTCATCACACAATGAAAAAGTGGCTTTGTTATCTCACCCAAGTGGGGGACCTGATACTTTAAATAAAGAGTTGTTGCGTTTCTCTGGTAATGTGTCAAGATGTCTGTATAATAGCAACATCTATCTATCCGTCTGTCTGTCTGTCTGTCTGTCTGTGTCCACCTAGAGTTAAAACAGCTATTAATTACAAGTAGTTAATTTCTTAAGAGACATTTCTGATGAAATTCGATATAAAATAATCCACATGAATAAGGAAGGGGGAATAAACCTATCCATAGTGCTTAAATGGTTCTTTGCATGATACAATGGTTCTTCAGATTGATGGAGAATGTGTTGAAAATGGTTCTATACAGGACCTTTTTGGAAAAGGTTCTACACAGCACCAAAAAGGGTTCTACTAGTGTTACAATGTCAAGCTTTTAAAAATAGAATAACCCTTTTTGATGCTATATAGAACCATTTTCAAGTAGATTCTTTGAAGAATCACATATAGAACCATACTGAAAAATGAACAGCTTAGACTTGATGGTTATGTTGTCTGGAAATTAAATAAATAAAGGTCAATCTCAACATTTTTGAACAGTTTTGTGTCTATCTACCTTTTTTTATTCGCTCCAGCACATCCTAAATCACGTCTTATATATTGGGCTTAATTCCTTATAGAACAACGGAACTGAAGCTGAAATATTAACTGGATATAAACAGAACACGTAGTCTCCATCTATTACTATATTCCAACAAAAGGTTAATTTGTTAAATGCTGAGCTTTTTATGTCAGCTTCTGACTGCCAGGGGGCTCAGGGAGCCTCCGACCTCAAGGCCTGAGGTGGCTCAAAGACACTGCAGATGCGAAAACTGGATGAATGAATAGCTTTTGGATATGTAAGGACTAAACACATTAAATGAAGGCCCCTCAGCCCATACCATGCCACCATGTTTTAAATAATTGAAAGCCCCCATCATAGCAAAAAAGCATAAGGGAAATAATAGGTTTTTACACATTCATTCAGAATGAATCATTTTGTTGGTTTACATTACATTCCAATGGGGTTCAAAACAAAATTTGTTTATTAAAGTTATTTTTCAGGTTCACTTCTTTCTTATTGTCAGAGTGGACGTGGCATGGTCTCCAAAGACACTTGTGTTCAGGGCCTCATTAGACTAAGATCCATTCCTGCATAGCTAGTAGCATAGATAGTAAATGAAGAATGTAGGATTTCCAAAGTGATGTGTCAGTCCTTAGCAATTTCCTGAGTGTCCAATGGTCATTTTAACACAAAATGTAAATGGACACATGAATCCACCAAGTACACATGGTGAGAGGCAGATGATGTGTTTCTCAACCCCTCTTCATAGCCTCATAACTCCGGATGTGAGTCACGTATGGCTTTGCGGTATGATGGAATGGAAAGGGCGACTCTACAGATTCAGAAAACGTTTGAACCATGTTTCTGTGCTGTATTATCACAAAGATAGAGAAACATACAGAGAAACATCAAATTTGATGCACAGGCGCAATCGAGGAGCCCACAGGTTTGATGAGACGTGACTGCCTTTGTTCAGGAAGAGGGTTGAAGAAAATAAAATTAGTTCTTTTTTAGAAGATATGGGTTCAAAAAAAAGCTTCTGATACAGATTTTTAGTTGTGAAGCCATTTTAGTCCATGATGTAGATTTAAATTCCATATGGACATTAATAATTCATAGGTTTACTAGAAATGTAGTAATATTACACACTTCAATTTAGCAAAAATTCATTTAGAAAATTTGTTGAAAGATTACATTTCAAAGATGAAATACTTCACATTTTGAAATAAAACAAACAAAAAAAAACTATGCAAAACAATTAAATATGCATGCTTTAGATATTTATAAGGATCATGATATTTAAACCCCAGACATTAATTGAGACAGTAATAAGCTAAAGACATACACTATCATCAATAATAGGGGACTTTCTATTAGGACATGGCTGTCTAAACTCTATCCCCTAAATTTTAACTGGTTAAAATATTACTTACATTTTTTGTGTTTTATTCAATTTGTAAAGATCTTTTTTTCAGTTTCTTTTGAAAGAGAAGTTAAAAGGTTCAGATTTGTCAATGTCACTACCAACACACAAAGAGTTTTAGTCCATGGGCGTTAATTCAAATTGCCTTATTTTAGCCACACCCCTGCATTTTAGAGCAGGAAGTGAGACTGCATCCTTGTCCCTCATGGCAAGCAGTTAAAACTTTTTTGTGTTCTAATGAAAAATACAGGGAGATTCACTCGAAAGAGGCCCCGAAAATTCTGTTGTAACTCCTGTTAGGATGAAGCAATCAGAACCAAAAAAAATACGCTACATACCTTGACGTATGTGTAATCAATTGCATTACATGCGATGCTGGAAGTGATCTCCATTTTCTGCCAGACACATGAAGGGGTATGGGGGTACGCACCCGGACGTTGCAAATGGAGGTTAAACATCGTAACAGCTGTCCAGTGCCTACCTCATTGCTCCAACGCAGGGACATCCCAGCTTGTTCGAAGCTCCATATACTGAGGAGCAGATTGTGTGTTGTTTACTGCCTCTTTTGAGCGAATCTCCCTGTATGATTTTATGTGTGTATAACTGTTCAAAGCTATGTTTGCTAGTCAGGAACTGTCTAGAGTGTTTGCCTTGTGTTACTAAAACAGTCACTACCAAAACATTTGGTAAAGTTTCACTAGTCTTCTGATTGTTTAGGTATTGCTAAAATTGAATGCTCAATCATTTATTTTAATAAAATAAACCTAGCTGGCTATTAGCTACTGACTAAGAAACTCATGGCTCACACAACCGGCTACAAACAAATTTAACACAATAATCAATGCAGCCTGTCAGGTTTGCTAGATTTTAAAATGTAGCACAACACAGTAAACACCTAAAATAACTGAATATTTTCTAACCTACCTAATGAGTTAGCTAATGTTGATGGGCAGCTACAAAGAGCTAGACAATGGTGAAGAAATGAAAGTTGTGAAAGGAGCTCTGGCTCAGCTCAATAGGTTTAGATGCATATTTGTGTAGCCTCCAATTGGCAGCGTAATTTGTTTGGCTTCACAGCTTTATTTAAAAGATAGAAAACAGCACAGAGCGATAGGTACTCGATTTCTGTTCCCAAACTTGTGAAGCTTTAAGGCCTTTACACATTGAATGAGATTTATTCGGACAATATTTTCACAGTAAATTCATTTGATTGTGTGTATAAGTAATAATATCTTTCACACCAAATGTGATTTTTCAATCGGTGACAATTTGGCGAACTTTCACCAGCGCCAGGATTCATCTGCCCTCTGCTTTCTTATAGCATTAGCATCTCCAAAACCATCTCAAATGGAGCTCAAACTGAGTAACAAACATCTACGCTGTATCTGAAAGTTAAAAGAAATCTGGCCCCCCCAACAGCACCACTGCAGCCCACACTGATTTAGATGAAAATAAAAATAAACCGCTACTGGAAGCTGATTTCTATGGAATTCACATCTGGAAAGGACATGGCATTTTTTAAGGTAAAAATATGGAAATATGTGGTGCTCACCTGATAGTATCTGGTACTCACCTGATAGTATGTGTTGCTCACCTGACGATATCCAGTGTTCACCTTATAGTATCTGGTGCTCACCTGATAATATGTGGTGATCACCTGATAGTATCTGGTGCTTACATGACAGTATGTGGTGCTCACCTGATAATATGTGGCGCTCACCTGATAGTGTTTGGTGCTTACATGACAGTATGTGGTGCTCACCTGATAATATGTGGTGCTCACCTGATAGTATCCAGTGCTCACCTGATAGTATCTGGTGCTCACCAGATTTGTATCTAAAAATGCATGACATTCTTTCAAAGACGCCGCAAATTCATCAGATTCACTTTTTTCTCACTGGAGTGAAATGGCTCTTCATCAGGCAAATTACTAAAGTATCTGATGAATTAATAAATTACTTGTATTCAGTCTAACCACAGCTGCAGTGTGGTACTAATACGGAGTTAAAATTCGGCATTTAGACTCAGTATTTAGAATTGACTAAAAATTGGCAAGCTTCTGAGTCAGTGAATCACTTGTCATCCTAAACTTCTACACTGATCACATGACTTGTCAAGTTGCTTTGCACATTCAACTGATGATTTTGGATTCATAATATGAAGTGGTTATCACAAAAGACTCTTTCTGAGAAGATTTAATGAAGTGAAATAATAATAAACATTTTATTACATTGTAATAACAGAAATACGTTTATAGTGAAGGTCAACTATGACCAACAGCCGCTGAACATAAGTGGGGGATGGGCTGAGCTCAACTGAAGCAAATCAGCCTCATGCATTAATTCAAATTGCCTGGGCCACAATCAACCACCACTGAGCACCTGCTCCACCCTAGAGTGGCATCACCTCTGCAGCACTGAATCAAATTGTTCAACATACTTCTACACAGACTGCCTCTGTTAGAAAGACGGCAAGAACTAAGAGCTATCAAAGTGGTTATAAAGAGTGAAGTGTGGCAACTAAGAATTGATGACTGCTTGGTCACTTTATGCAATAAATAACCCTCAATAAGCAACTTACACTGACTTTTATATTAACGTGCGGCATGTTGCATTATTTAATATGAAAATGGGATCAGTGGGCCTGTGCAAACGTAATGCAATATCATTCTGGCTGCGTCCACTGCGCAGGTCTGTGGGCTGCCTGCCGTTGGCAGCGAGGTGTGTTTTTGCATGTTGTTGCAGACGGAGAGTAGAAGGAGACTGATGCCTCCGGCGGTGCGGCCCGAGGGCTGTATTTAGAGTGTTTGTGCCCCGCGCTCCCTTTGTAGGGCCAGCTGTGAGGTGTCTGTTTGCGATACTCCAGATGTTTGCTCATAAAGACTAGGTACTTCAAACGACTGTGAACATCCTAATTCCCCCCCCTTCACGTCCACCATGTTTGGAGGTGTATGCTGGGGCATTAGCAGAGGGGAAATGACATGGACCCTTTACCCTGTAATCATGAAGCCAGGAGGCCAGGGGTTTGGGGGGGAGGCCTGCCAGTCACTTTCCATATGACATCTCCAGGCACTGGATGCTTTGAATGGCTCAGCTTTCCCTTGGGAACTTGAACTTGACTCTGAGGCATCATGCTTAACAGAATACGTGCATCAGCCAATGGCACGAAATTGTACGCTTAGACATAAAAGTGCCAAAAGGAGTTCACTGGAGAACCATTTTCAGGACCTCAAAGGTCCAGATGGTCCATAAGGTGGTTCTTTAAAGAACCAATTTTATAAATGAGATGTATTAGTGTGGGGAACCATTTAAAAGCTTATAGAACCACCAGATTCTATATATTTCCTTAAGACCATATGTCCAAGCTGAGAGCCATTTAGGAACCTTTAGGAACCTCTAGGACTGCAGCCAAGTCCAAGGCTTGTTACCACACATGATCAACAAATCTGTAAACAATCTACATGTGATTTAAACCCCATAATAGTAAGATAATAAATACTTCTTACATTTTTCCTTAAATAAGTCTCATTACCTCTTTATTTATTTAGTAAATCATCATAGCAGCATCAAACCACAGCATTTGTCAAAGACACTCAAGAAAGAAGTGGTGTAGCTTGAAATAAAAGAGCTAAGTGCAAAAACACAAGTCAATGTAAGACATTAAAAGAGCAGTAAAGCCCCCTGAACGTGGCAGTAATCCCCAGAGCCATTAGTATGAGCTCTTTAAAGAGCAAGCGAGGGGATTTCACATGGTTTTAATCAAAGTAACACCAACAAAGTGGATCACAGCACAACAAGGAACAAGACATCATAGTCAAAACACAGTTCAGAGCTTCAAAGTGAATGGTGAGGGCCTGCATCCACAGCCCTGATGAGGCACGGGGTGGGGAACATGCAAGCAAATCAGAGGCTTAATCAGGCCCTATGCTCCACAGCACGCACAGACAGTCTGCTGAGTTTGCATGTGGGTATATTCAGAATGAACGTAGAGGTACAGCAAGACAAAAAAGTGTATAACACTGAAGAGCAGATACATCAAAAGATATGCTTGGAACCTGTTTGTCCAAAGTTTCTTTTGAAATCAAGTATATTATTGGACGTTTGTCCACCCTTTGGTACAGGAACATCTACTTATCAGGGATAGCCTTGTAGTAGATCAGCGGTGCGCAAGTCTGAACCCAAAGACCTGCCACCCTGAAGTGTTTAGCTCCAGCCCCAATCTAACACACCTGATCCAGGTACTGGCACTGAATGTTGGAACATTGCTGTGAGGATTTGATTGCATTCAGCCAAAAGAGCATAAGTGAGGTCAGATACTGGTGATAGTTCTGGATCACAAACACCATTCCAACTTGACCACCCATCATAAATGTATCGTGCTCCATCACTCCTGAGAACATAGTTCTACTGCTCCACAGCCCAATACTGGGGGGCTTAATACCCCTCTAGACCATAGATATACATACCTAGATGCTGCATTGCCTGTTGTTCTCTATCTGAGGTGATACGCCATGTTGGAGTGGTCAAGAGCCGCTTGTAAACAAGTTCACTTGTATTAAGGGGTGATGAGTTCTCAGGATTAAATTGGCCACAACTTCTTTATTAATCAACAGATTTTCACCAAATTTGTTTTGCTATAATCCTTACTATAGATTTGAGTTTTCCCGTTCTACCTTAAATGATGCAGCAGTCACTTTCTGGTGCCTAAAGCTGCGCCATTTAAGGTGGAATGGGAAAATTCGAACAAGAAGCTGGCTTATGCACCATTTTAGGTGGAACGGGAAAATTCCATTATGAATATCTACACGGAAAGAATGCTATAACTCACCTAGCTACAAGGCATTAACCATCACTATAAATAAATAACTACTACATAAAGTTAAGATCCCCTGAATAGACTTTTAAATCAAATAAGTTTAATATAAAACCAGACGATAAACAGTCACATCAACAGGTTCTCTGTGTGTCACCAACCACACGGCCATATCTACACATAAACACCACACAAACATGAGCGCGGATCGCTGCGTTCCCTCCATTATATAATCCCATCCCGCTTTCTGAGTGCAATATTCTTGAACTAGTATAATTGTGGACAGTATCTTTCTTAAACTGCCGCTCTGTAATGTTACTGAATGCAGTCCAGCAGCTATGCTGACCGCCCCAAAACGACGGCACCGTTGACATGCATGGCTGGACCCAACACGGCATCTAGGTATGTATATCTATGCTCTAGACTATGCTTGTCATTATGCACGGTGGTCTCAGGTTTGTGTGTGGCTGCTCCAGAAAGTCCACTTCTTCTGTTCTTCCATTGCTTTTATATTTAGGTTACATGACTGTGCACACCTGTGTTAGTAATGAGTGTGCTTTAATGTAGCTGAATACACTGATTAGAAAGGGCATCTCGATACTTTTGGACATATCATTACACTTCAATTATTTATTACTATGTAATTTATATGTTGTTTTTGTAGTAGTTATTGTTAAGACTCAAGATTAACAACGGAATATATACTCAGCAGTTTAAGTGGTTTAAAAGACTAATTTTTGGTAAGTATGAGATAATGTAGCGCTGTGATTTTGTTTGGAAGGAGCTGCTGAGTCCTGACTGAGATTTCCACAAGAGGGCAACAGATTACAGAAATTAGTCTGTTTCAAGCTGGGCTTAAATGTATGGGTCAGGTGTTATAATTTTACATGTTAAAGCCATTTAGAGCTGTATATACCTTATTTTACAAATGTTTGGAGTGATACATTCTCTATTCTCTATCACTGATTTAGACTCATCAATCACTGTAGTAATATTAATAAACATAACATTTAGTAATTTGAGGAATAAGTAAATATTTTACATATATAAAGTACATTTTGACATAGTAAAGCATGAAGCACATTGATATTTAAATGTAAATTAAGTAGATCTTGACATGCCATATTAGTTGTTTGTTTTTGTTGTTTTTTTTTCAGTTACAAGGATAAAAGTATGGCACATTGCTCTTTTAATGGGAGGTTTTACTCATTTTTCACTTTTAAAAGTGGTCTTTTGAGAAAAAAAAACACTGTAGCATAAGCTTTCTGAGTTTTGCATTAGCTAGATTGCTAAACCAAAAAAGCACCAGTTAAACTTAAATCCTTTCATGACAATTACCTTTCTTGTTCACACCACATCACATTGTTAAGCCATGACAATCTAATCTGTGAAACAAAACAGTAGGATGGTATATTACAGCTAATCGGCTGCAAGCTTCTCATGTGTTTTGTAAACAAATCAACATGTATTAAAACTCATTTACTTCTCAAAATTACTTCAGTTAGATGACTTTTTGTGGACTCGAAACAGATACAAACAACAACACTTACAGACAGTTGTTTCATGCTGAAAACTGAAACCCTTAGTTATTTAGATCATTTAAATGTTCTTAAAAATGTCTTTAGTTTCTTTACTTCATCCCATCAGTGGCTAAGTTTGCAATCTATGAAACATCAACACATAAAACATTTATGCAGCACTCTGCAAAAGTCAGAGACCACATTTTATTTATTTAATTTCCAGTCAAAATGGGCATCAACTAAACTTTTTCATTTTTCAGGAGATATTTCCTAATATTTATATTAGACAAGCCACCTGAAGAAAGTCACAGGAAAACAAGCAAGAAATAAACAGGAGCTTCCAAAACTGGACTTAAAAGAAAAATAAATTAACATATAAAGATAATGGGACTCCTAACAACAGGTCAAGACCTAGTAGAGCACCAAAGCTATCACCATCAGATAAACAGTACTTCAAACTTTCTTCTTTGAGAGATGATAAAAATCAAGCTCCAATCTTCCTCAGATCTGAAGTTTTCAATGGGTAACAGGTCTGGATTGCAGCAGGCCAGTTTAGCACCTGGACTCTTTTACTGTGGAGCTGCTGTGATATATGCAGAATGTGGTTTGGTTTGTCTTGCTGAAATAAGTAAGGCCTTCCCTGAAAAAAAGATTTCATCTGGATGGCAGCACATGTTGCTCCAAAACATGTATATGTCATTCAGCCACCCATGCCCTGTGCACTAATGCACCCACATACAATCATGGATGCTGGCTTTTGAAGTGTGTACTAATGACAAGCCATGGCCCCTCTCCTCTTTAGCCTGGAGGGCACATTGACTATGATCTCCAAAAAGAATTTCAAATTTTGATTCATTGGACCACAGGACACTTTTCCACTTTGCCTCAGTCCCTCTTAAATATGCTCAGGCCCAGAGAAGGAGGCAGTGTTTTTGGATCTTTTTTATATTGTGTCTGTTTCTAACCATTGTTTTTTTGGTCTCTCTCGGGTCCTCCTAATCTTTTACTGGTTTTATGTACCACAGAAGAAAACTTCAGCACAGAAAACAAAAAGTAGAGATAGGAATTTATAGAGCATTAGATTGGAAGGAGGAGGGGTTTCAGCTATGGTCCTCCCCCCAAATTTCAGGTATTCCATAACTCAGTTTATCTGCTTTTTTCATGAATAACTTGTACTTGAATAAATGTTCAATAAAAATATATTGTTCGTGGCAGCACAGTGAACAAAATGTCTGTAAATTATTTATATTAAAATAATACACATTAGTTATTTGCTTACATGTGAAAACTAGAAAACAATGTTTAAAGCTGTATTAACTAATATGATGAGTGGGATTAAGCCCAAGACATTTTATATAGAATAATCCTGCTTTTTTTACAAGGTTTACCTAAAGGGGTGAAAGGGCTTGTGTTATGTAAACAGTAGGCAACATGTATTTTTCTCTTATGTGCGTCATATTGCAGTGATAAAAAACTTCAAGAGGAAAATATCGACCCGAAGGTAAACACTCCATGTGACTGTCACTGTTTGCTTTAAAGATGATCTCTTAGCGTAACTATGTCACTACAGTCTACTCTGCACTGACATCACTGTGCAGTAAAGACACGGACGGCTATGTGCTTCCCCAAACATATCCTATGAAGACGCTCTGCTGAGCAACATGAAGTAAAACAATAATAGAACAAAAGATTATATGACATAGTGAGAGGCAATAGATGAAGTACACACACCAGAAAGAACCTTTGGATCCAATGGGTTGTGCTTGCATAATCAGTGACAAACAGCTGGATTGTGCTGCCCAGGCGACGTGGTTTTTCATGAATGAACTGAGATCATGAGAATGAAGAGGCTGACCAATGAATGCCTTGCTTCTGAGTGAGTGTATAAGTGAATGACTGCACTGTACGGCTTTTGTCTGCATACTGTGGCGATGGTCAGTTTCTGGGGTAAACTGCAATGACCACATAGGTCAGTACTGTGAACAAGGCGAGGTCAAGACACTTTCAGCATTTTGGACGTGCAGCATAAAGTCAAACTCCAACTAAAGCATTACATCAGCGAACAATTCTATTGTGGCCAGGCATAGAAATGATAAGATATTTATTAAGGAATTAACTGGTATTGACAGCAAAGGAAATGACTCAAACTTATCATTACACAATGCATACATCATTATAACACATCCTGAAAAGTGCTCAGTGATGCCCTTCACTTTTAGAGAGTCTGACACATAACGCTGTCCATTTTTCATATTTTTTCTCTTTCACCGTTTGTAAAATGTTTGTCGTTAATTTAGTACACAAAAGGTGAGGGCTTCCTGTCAGTGTACAATACTGTTATGCGTCAGTGACCACATCGTGGAATGATATTAGCTTGTAATGACACTTTATAAGGTTAGAGAAAAGGTCACAGTGTGTTTCAGGATGAGTATTTGGCCAAGAACTTACAGCCTAAGTCTAAGAGTTAAAAAAAGTGCCAGTTTCTTAAGATATATCATATTAAGTATACTGTGTATGCTATATTTTTGCATGACTCTGTGAAATTAGTAACAATGCAATACACTACTTTCAAACATTTCCAGGCCCCTTCTATTCATGATTTCTTTACTTTTTGATTACTTTAAGGTGTCCTCATTTCTGCCACAGGCATTCAACTGCCCACAACCAGCTTGTATATCGCTGCTGTCGGAAGAAAACCTCGTATCTCATAATATGAAAATGCCTGTTGCCCTTTATATTGTGTGTAAATTTAATGAAGAATGGACCAAAAGAAATGACCCAAAATGATTTTAAAACACGTCTGGTTCCATTGACTTACATTAAAAGTAAAGTCGTTTTTTTCCTTCTCCTGTAAAGTTACTATTTTGGACATATGAGATTTACTTCCAACAGCAGCGATAAACTCCTTATAGTTTAATTCTGTTACAGTTTTAGACAAATGTAGCATTAGGAGTCTTGCCCAAGGACTCTCATGGGCACAGTATGGTGTGCTTGCCCGGATGGGAAATTAAACCCCAGTCTGCTGCATGGAGGGCAGCTGTGTTACCTACTACACTACATCAAACTACACTACTAGAAAAGCACTGCTAGTAAAACGGGACACTCCAGGATTTCTGACTGAAGAGGGTCTGCAGGACAGACTTTCTAAAGCTGCCTCAGTCTCTTGCAGCGCCAGGGTTTTTGAACCATGTCTGAGGACGTATACTTGATGGACCCAGGATGGTCCACGTCACCATGTGCATCCCTTTTACAATGATAATGTCTAGGATGCTGTTCTCAAGAGGACTCCTGAAGATTCCTCAATCTTGTGTATGGATATCTTGCATAATATTTTTTTGGTTTTGGGGTGTATATTTCTGTGACATAGACTGAAAAAGTATTAAATGCTTCAAAGAGCTGAGGGCTGTATGTGTAAATGTCATGGATATCTGAACGGCCAGTCACAAACTGTCTGTTGGTGCTAATGTGACCAGAAACTAGTTCAATTTACTCAGCTGCAGGTCAGGAGGTGGGCTAAAACTTCAAAAGTTACACATTCTCAGTTCCATGTAGTTATGTATAATGACGTGTTCTTTTCTTAATATTTGCAAATGATCGTCATCATCATCATCATCGGTAACCGCTTAGTCCAGATAGGGTTGCGGTATATTTGCAAATGGATATCCATTTTATAATTCCATCCTTAACATTTAGTTTCTTCTTCCTTTTGGACTATTCTGTGGGTGACAGCACCTGGACTGCTGTGCTAGCATTTTGTTTTAAAGGGATCCAAAAAGAGAAGAACAGCACCTGATAACCATCTGTTCTTAGGCGGATAGATGTTGAATGTACCAAGAAGTTGCACTGCAGCTCTGTACGGAACTTTTTTTCAGGAGTTTTTCCCCCTTAATTTTGTTTTTTGGTAGTTACCCTTATTTCTATATGAGTAAGAATACTTGCGCTTTAGTGTGGTTTTATGCTGCTGTGGTTTTATCAGCTCCATGCAACTATTTTTATTTGCACATCTATATTACTTTGTTTGAACTCAATGTAAATTGAACTTTCATTACACAAATAATACAAGCCACTGCATGAAGACATGCCCTATATTTCCCAACTTCAGCCCTGGAGGGCCCCCTGCTCTGCAGCTTTGTGTTTTCCCAGCTGAATCAACTCAAGAAGAGGTTGATAATTATCTAAGTATATGACTCATAAGTTAAAGCGGAGGAAACACAAAACTATGCTTTGCAATAGGGTTCCAGGACTGGAGTTGGAAACCACAGTTATGGCCAAAGTGCCTCAGTGAGAGCAGCGGACTTTCAACCGCTGTCACGGAGCGCCCTCTTGTGACAGCTGGAATATAAGAGGGATTGTTTGCTTTGAGTTTTTGTTCAGTGGCATGTGGTGTATGTGGGGTACGGGGTTAATGAGTTTCTACCATAAGAAATACACTTTAAGGCCAAAGCCATCCTTAATATGACAGTCAGATTACAATGGACAACCAAAGGCAAACACTCAGCAAAAAATATCTCAGCGTCAGCAAATGCTGAGAAAAATGACCCATTTAATGTGTAATCGCTCTGTAATCTAGGTGTGCATAAACCGTGCAACACTAAAGAGAGTGAATTTTCATGAATGGGAATTATTTATTTATAATCAGGCTACTATTTAACCTTATGCAAACTGAACGTGGTGCGCTTGTATTCCTATTGGGATTGACAATGTAAAAAAGACACAACGTGCAAAGCAAACAGCAGTGTGGAAAGAAAGCTGCCTTATCTGTGCTGGTTGACCCAGTCGCACAAGGCCTGCTGGGTGGGATTGTGCCAGAATACCGGATCCACGCAGGTTTGTACTTTAGCCCTGTAGGGGGCCTGCTGCAGTCTTACCATTCACTGCTTCAAAACAACATGCACAGAGATGTTGAGCTTTCTTTCTATGTTTTTCTTTTTTAAAAACATTTTCAGTTCCTAATTTAAGTATATTCAAGGCTAATTTGAAACGCCATTGGATAGATAGATAGATAGATAGATTTCAATTTTACACACATCTTTTGACTTTATACTAATGAATAGGAACAACAAAGTATGCATTCATAAGCATAAACAAACATACACTATGAATTAATAACATTAACACTTTCCTGCAAAGCAGTTGTTGGCAACTCCATCTTTGATATTTCTTAGAGGTAAATAGCTTTTTGCAGCATTGTGGTTCACTTTTGGGAAAACAGTCTTCAATTCAACATGTTTACAATGGTCTTTCTGATGGACTCACAATTTCCAAACCATAAATGTCCAAAGGGGTTCACGTAAGGAGACTGAATAGGCCATGCAAGCAGCTCCAGCTTCCTTTTCAGAAAGCTGTATGTTTCTGGTCAGTATCTTATTGAAATGTTAATCTTCTCCTCGGACTCGGTTTCTTGGCCCAATTAGATTAAATTCTGCTCTATTATGTCCTGTTACATCACTCCATTATGTTTCTGTTGATGGAATATAATGCTGTTTGCAGAGAAGCAGCCCCATATCATGATGCTGCCACCTTTGTACTTCACTGTCATTGTGGTGTTTTTAGAAACCTGTATGCAACCCCTCTTTCTCCAAACATGACAAGCTGAATTATCACTCTGTTTTTGCTTCGTCTGTATATTACACACTTCGTCAAAACAGTCCTGATTTGTCTAAATGTTTGCATGAAAACTGTGCATCTCTGGGCTTTAAGTTTTAGTTCTGCGAGGGTGTAAGAACAGAGACGATTGGGGTGCATTGCTTACTTTTCTCTGAGAAAGTGATGTGTTAAATAACAACACACTTAATTATGTCGCCTGTTTAACACATTTTGTCTTATACTGCATTCTGTTTTAACACATTCTGTCTCTAACTGAAGACACCAATTTGTCTGGTTTGAGACAGAATGTGTTTTTTAACACATTTGTTTTAAGAGTGTTCCTGCTGCTTTTAGATCATCCTGCAACTCTTGCCGAGTGGCTGCTGGCTTCTCTCTGTCCCTCAGACCTTTAGGAAGCTCCTTCATCTTTACCATGAATGCTGCTTGTTGCGGGAAATGTTTCTAATCATGGCAACGTCTTTTATAATGAAACCAGAAATGTATTTATTTATTTATTGCAACATTAACATCTAGAATTATTTTGATTTGTTTTAAGCAGCCTTTACATGTCACTGTTGTTGGAAGAAAACCTCGTATTTCCAAAATGGTAAATTTACAGGAGAAGGAAAAAAACCTACTTTGCTTTTAATGTAAGTCAATGGAACCAGACGTTTTTCCATGTCATTTTGAGTGAAAATTATGTCAAAAACTGAAAAATGTCAAAAATGGAGATATGAGGTTTTCTTCCGACAGCAGCGATATATGTTTTAATAGTTATCACGTTTTCCCCCCAATCAATTTTGTTTCTTTTATAAAACATAGCTTTGTTCATGCTTATGAATACAAACTCAAAGGGCATGTGTGTCTAAAAATGGATACGTGTATCTTTTTTTAGTAAATTAGTTTTTTAATGCACTAGAAGTACATTAAAAAAAAACAAAAACAAAAGTGCCTGAATACTTGCTTCCCCTCACTGTAGTTTATAGACTGTATTTCATTGCTAATTTCCCCAGAAATGTCTCCCCAAAAATGAATAACTTGTAATTAATAGCTGTTTTGACTGGAAATTAAATACATTAAATGTGACTTCTTTCATAGATAGATAGATAGATAGATAGATAGATAGATAGATAGATAAACATCACACTATTTTGTAAAACTCCAAAAAAATACAAATAAAAAAAAACTCACTGCAGTTTTATCCTCTATGTCTACATAAAATTCAGTTAAATGGGACCATGTAGGTCAACTGGCTGCCTTGTATCCCTAAACAGCACCACCACAGCGCCATCGCGTTTAGAGATACTGAATAAGCCATGCAGCACTGACAGGGAGAGTGAAGGGCCAGTAAAGGTGGAGTTTCACCGCTGTCCCTGGCCTGGGAGGGCTTGTCTAGGGTCTGCTCCAACCCAAACCGCCATCTGTTGGACGTCCAGAGGGTGTGTTATGATCCCGTTCGCAGAACTGCCAAAAGGGGGGAAAAGTCTATCGATCGAACTGATAAGAGGACAATTTAAAAAGGCCAGATGCCCAGGTTTGCGTCAAAACAGCGCAACGTGCTTGGAAAAGCGCGACACAGAGGAGCCAACTGCACGCTGACCACGTCAGACCGGGAGGCCACGGGAACCCACCAACATGCTGCTGCTGTTGCTTATCGCCGCGTGCGGGAATAACGCTTTGTTCGGCTCTCAGGTGTCCGGCATGCCTCTCTCTGGTGCGGGGCCGCTTCTGTCCGGAGACTGGGGGGAACCGGTCAGACTCCGGCATCTGTACGCAGCCAGACACGGACTGCATCTGCAGATCAGCACAGACGGAAAGATAGGAGGCTCCCACCTGCAGAGCTCCCACAGTGAGTAAACTCAGCTGTTAGCAACGCAGAGCAGGAGCTACAGGCTACTTCACACCAGAAGAGAGGAGTGTAGGGTAAAAACCATTCAGGTAGAAGTGTTCTTAATTTCATGAAACAATGATGCAAGTTAAAGTAAAAGGATCTGGTAAAGGAATAAAAGTTTTAGGTTACAAACTTTCCACAGGTCCTTAGTCCTGCAGTGCATTTAGCATCACCAGCAGAGGAACTGAAGTCTGCTGGCACTTTTCCTCTTGATATTGAATCTTTTTTGCTCTAAAATAAAATGCTAAAGCTCAAAAGTGAGAGGGGTGAGGTTTAAAGCCAGGTTTTAAACCAACAAAACAGGATGAAATTCAACCCCAAACTGCACCTGAAATACTGGAACTGATCTGTGGAAAAGGTCAATTCCTTATGAATATACTGGAGTACTGGCATTCCAAGTATTAGTATTTGAAAATACTCATTACAAGTACACCGTAACTGGTCTAAAGTACTAGCTTAAAAAAGTTCTTCAAGGGTACTTTAATAAAGGCAATGGTTCTGCATAGAACCATGAACACTCAAAGAACCATTTGCATGCTTAAATGGTTCTTCAGATTGATGGAGAATTAGTTGTATATGGTTCTACATAGATCCTTTGTGAAAATGGTTCCATATAGCCCCAAAAGGGTTCTGCTATTGTTGTGATGTCAAGCTTGTAACCATTGCAGAACATTTTTAATGCTATATAGAACCATATGCAACCTCATCAATCTGAAGAACCATTTCACCATAAAAAGAACCATTCAAGCCTGACATGGTTCTATATACAACTTATGGTTCTAAACAGAACCATTGCCGTTAATAAAGAACCTTTGAAGTACCATCTTTTTAAGTGTGTATAGCAAAGCAGCCCAGGTTTTAAACCAACAGAACAAAATGAAATATGACCCCAAACTACAGCTGAAATACTTTAACTGATCTGAGGAAAAGGTCAATTTCTCACTGATATACTGGAGTATCAGCATTTGAAGTATGAGTATTTGAAAATACTCATTACAAATACACAGTAACTGGTATTAGGCAAATGAAACCAGTTATTACATGTTTCCAGTTCAACTGCATGATTCTAACTCAGTCTAAACTCTTTTCCAAGGTTTGATGGAAATTCGCCCCATCGACACTGGCTGTGTCGTTATCAAAGGTGTTGCAAGCTCCCGATATCTGTGCATGGAAGCGAATGGGAAGCTGTATGGATCGGTGAGTGGCTCATGGCTACTAAACTAAAGTCACCCTTACTCACAAGATGTGTGGATGAAGTTGAAAATTGGCAGCACTTTTATTAGGCTAATCTTTGGTTATTGGTACACAAATACAGTCAATAACACTGCATGCATGTCAGCGGAGGGTAGAGTAGGAGTACAAAGGTGCCTGTTTAAAAAATGTAGTGTACAACGGTGGATAGAGTAGCACAAAACCCTGACTCAATTAAAAGCATCGCTACTTCTGTGAAATAACCACTCAATAAAAGTAAAACTACCTATCCGAAAAAAAGAACTTTAGTAGAAAAGCTAAAGCAGCTGGCCAAAAAAACTACTTATGTACTGAGAAACATGTAAAATCTACCAGCGTTGGAATTGAAGTTTGGTAGGCCCAACAATTTCTCACTTTTTGAGATTTTTTCAGTATAAAATAAAATGAAAACCTCAAAAGCCAGAGGTGTGACCAATCACAAATCAGTACTGAACCTGCCGCCAACATAACGGAATGATATAATATAAAAAAGGAGTTAGTAACTAAATATGAATGACCAAACTCTAACTGAGTAAAAAGTTGCTTACTTTTCTTCATAAATGTACTTGAGTAGAAGTAAAAGTATGTTTTTTGAAAATGCTCGGAAAAGTACAAATCCATCAAACTTTTACTTGGAGGCATGGAACTGAGCCATTGTAATTACTAGCCTTATCTGGTACCTAACCTTAGTTACCTGAGTAACTAACAGAACTATACAACTTTTTAGTACATCCAGCATTGGAGCTGAAGTTTGGTAGGCTCAATTCTTCACTTTTTGGGATTCTTTCAGTCTAAAAAAAATGACTCCAAACATCAGAAATGTGACCAATCAGGACCAAGCCTGTCATTAACCCCTTAAATGGCCAGGCCCGCCAGCGAGCAAAAAAGTTTTATTACAAACTTTCTATAACCTAGGAATAGCCCAGCTAGTTTGCATTGAAGTCCCTGTAGTAACTGAAAAATAAGCCTTAGTGTGTAATAAGCCTGGGATTTCAAGGGGTTAACATAAGTAATTAGAAACCACATGTAAATGTTAACAACTAATATGCAACTGAGTAAAAAGCAGCTTACGTTCCTCATAATAAACTTGAGTAAAAGTAAAAGTATTACAGTCTGATGCACATACTGGTAGAATTTCAGTAGCACTTCAGTTGTGCGTGTTAAAGGTTACCCATGGCTTTATTTTGTATGAGTTGTTTGGGTTTATCAACGTTTACCAGCCCAAGGTTCATTCCACCCAGTAAACTCTTGCCCATCATTTTGAACAGTAGTCTCTGAAGGGGTGAACATAAGCAACCTGATAGAGAGCCAGGGTCACAATACTGGTTTTGTCCTGAAAAAATGGTCCTAAATACCCATATATATATATATATATATATATATATATATATATATATATATATATATATATATTTGTATTTGTTATTTAATAGTACTAATAGTAAATTTCTTGTATATATATTAGAAATTTTATAATGAAAGACGAAAGTATTCAAATAATTTAAAGTGTATAATCCATAATGATGATTTTGTGGTCTCCTAAAGAATAGTTTGCTGACCTGTCCCAATTTATAAAGGAATTAATCTTACAAAATTGAACAAATATACTTTGTGACATCACATTCGCAACCTTTGTCCTCTGCTGGGTACATTTACATAGCTAAAAGCTAAATGAAAAGAAACAGGAATAACAACCTTGGCCCCTGTATGTGCAGGACAAACAGCCATCGAAGAACCTAAAACAAGGGCTCAACTGATAAAATAGGCCTATGAGAGATGTACAATTCACAGTATATAAACCCTCTGCATGCATATATCTCATCTTTCCTGTTTCATTTCTTCCCATAGTACATCTATGTGAAAGAAGACTGCTCTTTTCTGGAGCATATTCTACCAAATGGCTACAATGTCTACACTTCGGGAAAACACGGGACTTTTCTGAGCTTGGGCGGTGGTAGAAACCGGCCCCAAAGTGCTCTCGCTCAGTTCCTGCCTATGGTCAATACATTGTCACAGGAGCCAAAGGGCTATGACTCAAGAGAAGGGCACTCTCCGCCTGACCCAGAGCAGGATCTTCACTTAGGCTTACGAGCAGACAGCATGGAGTCCTTTGGGAAGATCTCCCAAATTGTCATTCAAAGCCCTAGTTTCAACAAAAGATGAGTAGAGTATTCACTCAAAGAGTTTCAAAAGATCTGACCCGGGAGTTCAACCCAGTGGCAAGAGGCTGAATGGTACTGGCCTGGCCTGAAAGGAGAGAACAGAGGAACTCTCTTTCTCTCAGAACTCAAAGACTGTGGCAAGACGAGGATCAAGTTTCCAAAAGCCAGTTCTGACCATGGACACACAGGGGGATACACGGATCAACGACATGCTGATGTTAAATCACTCCAAATGTTGAAGCACAAAAGAAAAAAACAATAACAAAATACAATATACTAGAGTATCAACTGCAGCTTAGATTTATTTATTTCTGATGATGAAGTTGACTGTAATGCTTAAGCTCTAGGTCTTATAGTAACAAGCTTACTTGAGTGCACTCATATCTACATTGTGTAGAACTTTCAACAACCACTGTTTGTAGCTTGGCTTTTGTACTTGCTGTATTTATCTCAAGCTGTATTTGGCAAACTATTTTTGTTGGAATATTCCGAATTAAATAGACATTTATTTTCATTTTCTGAGACTTATTTCCATTTTTTTAACAATGTCTACAGAGGTCAGGGCTTAATCTTTTGACCTTAATCGTTCACAGAACAATGACCAATTATCGCTAACTACAGTCGTGTGTTTGTAAGTTTGTACATCTCCAGTCAAATTACATGTTTTGTTGATGTTCTAAGTGAACATAAGTATCCATCCTGAACGGGGAACCACCTTAAATATTTAACAACCTTTTTTTTCTGCCAATTTAATTTTACAATTTCTATTTATTTGCTGGAAAGGTACTGGAAGTAGCTATATGTAGGAACACATTGCAGACCAATCAAGTCACCAATGTTAATAACATGCATACAGAATGTGAGTCAGGCAGCCAGTCAGCTGACTAGATTCTGGAACATGCATTCTTATTGGATTAAGGATGCTAAAGAGACCAACCTTTTTGGATACCCAGTCCTGATAATGACTTCTTAACAGTATTTGGAAGAATACAATGGTAAAGTTGCAATACCTGGTACAGTTATTATAAACACAATCCTGATAAATTGGCCATTATAATGTATAAGTATAATGGTTTATTATGGGGTTTATTATTATAACACCAAGGCTACGTTCACATTACAAGCCTCATTGCTCAAATCCGATTTTTTGCTGAAATCCGATCTTCACACTCGTTTAGGTAAGTGATTCAAATCTGTCATTAATGTGAATTAACCGGCGTCCTGAAATGACCCGCATGCGCATAACGTCACGTGAATGAATCACATGCAGTGGAAAAAAGCGCAGTTGAAAAAAAAGCGCATGAATTCCGATCTGAGCGTCACATTAAGGTCACGTGGTCACGAATAAGATACGTATCCGATCTAGGACCACATAAGTGGCTCAGGTCGGATTTGAAAATATCAGATTTGCGTGTCCACACAGCCCTGAAAACATCAGATCTGAGTCACATTAGGGCAAAAAATCGGATTTGTGTCACTTCAACCTGCTAATGTGAACGTAGCCCAAATGAACAGGACACAATTAAGCAAGTAAGTAAGTAAGTACTAATAATGAAACCCCCTACATTATTTATGTCATGCTTATATTTTACACCACTGCTATCAAATAATGCAAACACCACCCTTCTGAAATAGAGCCAAAACAGCTATGAAGCATGAAGTTGGTCATTTTTCAGTGCCAGAAAACATATATTTGACAGTAAACAGAAAATTTCACAAATGACTTGTCAAGCAACTTATATTAGAATATATTAGAATTGTTTTCAGTATTTACACTTTGCCTTTCTTACAGCTTAAAAACTACAGGGATCTTTTGCCACATCTCCAAGATTCAGAGTTAGAAGTTGGCTACATTTTCTTCTTCTTGTGTTTTAAGTTATCCCAAACATATTCAGTGATGTTGGGGTCTGGACTCAGTCCACTGTTCTGAGAACACCAGCAGCTTCTGTGGTTGATTAGCACATTTTCTTCTTTTTTTCTGTCTTCTCCTTGACAGCTACAAATCCTTTCAGACTCATAGCACTGAATTGTCTTCTCACAGTGAAAGGATGGAAAGAAACACCTGTGGATGTTCTCTGATCTGAAGCAAGAGCGGAGCTTAATTTTCAAAGATGAAAGCGCCAAGAACCATTTGCCTGATGGTGACAGTTTTGGTGGTCTACCAGGTCATGCAGATCATTTATATTATTTTTCTTTGATTTTTCCCTCTCTTACTTTTCCCTCTCTTTATAGCTAATCTCCTCCGATTTCTGAACAATACCGTGTGTTACTGAATAATACATACATACATACATACTCAAAACCGCTTATCCTTCTGGGTCACGGTGGGGTGCTGGAGCCTATCCCAGCTGTCATTGGGCGGAAGGCAGGATACACCCTGGACAGGTCGCCAGTCCATCACAGGGCAGACAGACAGACATACACAATCACACTCACACATTCACACCTAGGGGCAATTTAGCATGTTACTGAATAATATGTACACACACACACACACCAATCGGGCATAACATTATGACCACCTCAGACTGTAGTCCATCTGTTTATCTGCATACTTTGTTAGCCCACTTTTACCCTGTTCTTCAGTGGTCAGGACCCCCATGGTCCCTTACAGAGCAGGTACTATTTGGGTGGCACTGCAGTAACACTGATGTGGTGGTGGTGTGTTATTGTGTGTTGCACTGGTCTGAGTGGATCAAACTCCAGCAGCACTGCTGTGTCTGATCCACTTGTACCAGCATGTAAACCATACTAAAAATAAATACTACAAAGACAACATATCAAATGTTAAACTGAGAAATCTTATTGTTTTTTGAAAAATAAATGCCCATTTTGAATTTAGTGCCAACAACACGTTCCAAAAAAGTTGGGAGGGTGGGATCTTTACCACTGTGTTTCATCACCTCTTCTTTTAACAACACTCTGTAAGCGTTTGGGAACAGAGGATACACTGCTGTAGTTTTGAAAGTGAAATGTTTCCCATTCTTGTTGATATAGGATTTCAGCTGCTCAACAGTTCAGTGTCTCCTTTGTCGTAATTTTCATTTCATAATGCGTCAAATGTTTTCAGTGGTGACAGGTCTGGACTGCAGGCAGGTCAGTTTAGTACCCAGACTCTTTTAATACGGAGCAATGCTTTTGTAATACATGCAGAATGTGGATTGACATTGTCTTGCTGAAATAATCAAGGCCTTCCCTGAAAAAAGACATTGTCTGGATGGCAGCATATGTTGCCAAAACATGTATATATATCGTTGAGCATTAATGGTGCCTTCACAGATGTGCACGTCACCCATGCCATGTGCACTAATGCACCCCTATACCATCATGAATACCGGCTTTCCAAAAAAAAATTTAAATGTTGATTCATCGGACTACAGGACAGTTTTGCGCTATACCTCAGTCCATTTTAAACAAGCTTGGGCCCAGAGAAGGTGGCAGCGCTTCTGGATCCTGTTTATATATGATTTCTTTTTTGTGTTTTTGAGTTTTAACTTGCATTTGTGGATACAGTGATGAACTGTGTTCACAGACAGTGGTTTGTGGAAGTGTTCCTGAGCCCATGCAGTGATTTCCACTACAGAATCATGTCTGTTTTTAATGTAGTGCTGTCTGAGGGCCCAAAGATCACGGTCAGCAAATACTGTTTTTTGGCCTTGTCCCTTGCGTACAGAGATTTCTCCAGATTTTCGGAATCTTTTAATGTTTAATGCCTTTACTGGAGGGGGTCCGGGAGCATGGATGTAATGGCCTCAAAATGTGTGTTCACCATGAGCTTTAAGAGGAGTAACAGGTTTAAAATTGATCACAAAATGCGACTGTCCTCTTATACTTTGTACTAGGCAAGGATTAAAATGATATAAATATACTGACTACAGACTTGTACCTGATCAGACAGCCCTGTCACTCTCCTTCAGCTCCTTTCTTTCATCGTTCCTGTGTTCAGTATCACATTATTTTTTTATTAAATTCAAGTTTACATGAACCCAAGGCTTAATGAGAGACCAGTCATTTACATTTTTATTTGAACTGGAAAAAATCTTCTCACCTGACTGGCCTTCAATGGAGCTGCCACCTATTAAAGACATTTTGTACCTCCATCTACAGGTTGGAAAATTGAGGGATATAAAATTGCCTTATGATCAAAATTATACGATTACACTGAGATTAACTTTCTGTAAATCTATGTACTAATGATTTTCAGATATAAAGAGAAATATGAAAACAAATGAAATAATGAGCTGTCAGTAAGGTTATTTCTATCGCTTTTACTCGCTACAATAGTCGGCTCGTCAGCTAGATAACGTTACTGTTAGCCTATCCATTTGTCTCTACCTCAAGTAAACCTCAAGTTAGCTAGCTAGCTAGCTAATAAACAACCAGTAAAAACTCGTTAGCCAGCTATATTGACCATAATTTATCATGAAGTCATATTGTAGGTAGGTATTCTCACTCTTACTGTTTCACTCTGTATGCGGTGTATTTTAGAATAAGGCTTAATGTTTATTTTAGTAAGTTTTAAGCCAAAATCCTGTCACAACTTCAGCGGCTGTTGGCAGCGTGAACAGTATCAGAGACCTTCATACAGGCGTGATATAATTGGCTTACAACTTGGTCTGATGTGATTGGCTGAGCGGGAGGTTTATGCTAAACAGCAACATTCTCCGTCTCTCCAAATGGGAGGGGCGTAACATCAAACGGGCGGACCATAGCGCCAAATGGTAGGGCTTCGCTATTGGCTGTGGAGAAATCCGGTGAGTTTTCTGTGACGCTAGTTTCCGTGTTCCTACTGGCTGGTCGTAACAGAATTATGTTGCTGATATGTTTTTTAAAATTAATTAATTAAGATTAAGATTGATTTTAATTTTAAGAAAAAAATCTTAAATGTAGATTAATTAAAGGGCCAGACCAGTGGTCACCAACCCTCCCCCTGGAGATCTCACTCTTAAAAGGATGGTTCATCAAGGGTTCTTTAGTAAAGAAAATGCTTCTATATAAAACCATGAACACTCAAAGAACCATAAACACTCAAAGGTTCTGTATAGCACCAAAAAGGGTTCTGCTATTATTATGATACAAGCTTGTAACAATAGAAGACCCCTTTTTGGTGCTAGAACAAACCCTTTTCCAAAAGGTTTTATATAGAACCATCTACAGCACATTCTCCATTAATCCGAAGAACGTTTTTACAATACATAGAATTCTTTAATCATGCAAAAGGTTCTTTGAGTGTTCATGTTTCTATAGAGAACCATTTTCTGCACTAAAGAACGCTTGAAGAACCATCTTTTTTTAAGAGTGTACCTCCACCAACACACCTCTTCCAGCTAATCAAGCACTTCTGAAGGCAGTAATTAGATGGATCAGGTGAGGTCAATTAGGGCTGAAGCCAAACTCTTTAGGTAAGTAGATGTCCAGGAGCAGGGTTGGTGACCACTGTGCTAGAATTAACACACAGTGTAGTCTAATGTTACTCCCTGTCTGAAAGTCAAGTGAATAGCATGTATATAAATATTGAACTCCTATTCCACCTGCGTTTGTGCTCGTTTACATCGACCAAACCTAAAAGTGATCTCCGTAGATTAGCTTGCAGATAAATATGAAATACAATAAGTTAATTTTTTGTATATCAGGGTCGGAGCTCACATGCATTTCTATTGCTGAAAAGCAAACTATAGTCAGACTTCCCTCAGAGTCAACAACTCAAAAGCAGAAAACAGCAAAAAGTACTTTTTAGTATTTTAAGTTGTTTTTATTTTTATAATTTTTCATTATTTTTTCACAATATTAATGACTAAAATAAAAGGGACTGAACATGATTCTAAAATGACATTTTAAAAAGTTATACAACAATAATAAAAAAAATTATATATATTTTGTTCTGTTAACATTTTATTTCTAAATAAAACTATCTCAATGTACAGAAAGAGGCTCTTCTGAGGCCACAGAAATAGTACTAACCCCAACCCTAAGGCAGAAATAAACTAATCTGCTCTGTCAGAATGTGATCATTTATGTAACTCATGTGATGCTTCTCATAATTTAAACTATATGACATATATGGTCTCTTAGCAAAGAAAATGAAAAAAAAAAAATTAAGAACTAACTGACTAAAATTGAACTTTTAAAAGTGATTAGTCTATTCACAATTTCAGTAAAAGTGTAGCATTTGGTTATTTATGGTACTGTGTAAATAAATGTAGTCACTAACCATCTCTTTCTTCTACATACAGCAGGTTTGTTTCCGTTTCCCCACCATCTTTCTGCCACAGTTTGAAAGTGGCACTTTCAATTTGTTCTATGGTATTTTGGCGCCCTCTACTGATGATATGTTTAACTGCAGTTTTACTACTTCTTGAATTGGTTTCTACTGGGAGACCTTGGCCAGACACACCTTAATTAAAAATCAGCTGCCTTAAATGTATTATTTACAGTGTTTATATTTTTCATTGTGATTTCAGTTCTGAAAGAAAACAAAGGTGGATGTTTAGAACAAATTCAAATAAATCCTGCAGGTAGGGCTCAATTTGAGTGTGGATGCAAAAGTATAACACTGAGAAACCACAAAAGGTAGTTTGTCTACTGGGTATACATTAAGCCTGGCATGAAGACGTGATCCATTATCACACCCATTAGAACATTTAATAATATACAAATAAAATATGAATGGAGGACTAATTAAATATGGGTCGGGTAAACCACTTCTTTGTTTTGATATGTTAATAGGCATACACCGATCAGGCATAACATTATGACCACCTCCTTGTTTCTACGCTCATTGTCCATTTTATGAGCTCCACTTACTATATAGGTGCACTTTGTAGTTCTGCAGTTACATAGTCCATCTGTTTCTCTGCATACTTTGTTAGCCCCCTTTTACCCTGTTCTTTAGTGTTCAGGACCCCCATGGACCCATGAAGCAGGTACTATTTGGGTGGTGGATCATTCTCAGCACTGCAGTAAAACTGATTGGTAATATAGACTGGTAAATGTACTAAACTGTACTAAAGAGCTAAAACTGTACTAAAGAGCTAAAAAAGTGCATCCCAGGGAAGTTAAGTCTTTCAGAAGTAAATATGGGGAGGGGTTGACCATTCTGTGAAAGACTGCATGTGCAAATAGTGTAACATTTCAAGAACAATGTTTCTCAATGTAAAATAGCAAAGAACTTGGGGATTTCATAATCTGTGGTACATTATATTGTTAAAAAATTCAGAGAATCTGGAGAAATCTCCATGAACACAGTTCATCGCTGCATTCAGAAATGCAATTTAAAACTCTACCATACAAAGAAGATACAAAAATCCAGAAACACTGCCGTCTTCTCTGGGCACAAGCTCATTTAAGATGGACTGAGGCAAAGTGGAAAAGCGTCTTGTGGTCTGACAAATCAAAATTTGAAAATCTTTCTGGAAATCATGGACGTCACATCAAAAGCCAGCATAATGATGTAGGGTGCATTAGTGTACATGGAATGGGTGACTTGCATATCTGTGAATGCACCATTATAAATAGGTTTTGGAGGACAATGCCAAACCACATTCTGCACATATTACAGGTCTGCAATCCAGACCTGTCACTCATTGAAAACATTTAGTGCGTTATGAAATGAAAAATGCAACTAATGAGACCCCAAACTGTTCAGCAGCCGAAGTCCTATATCAAGCAAGAATGGGAAAACATATCATTTTCAAAACTACAGCAATTGGTCTCCTCAGTTCAGAGTGTTGTTAAAAGAAGAGGTGATGAGGAGATGCAACACAGTGGTAAACATGCCCCTGTCCCAACTTTTTTTAAACTTGTTGCTGGCATCAAATTCAAAATGCACATATTTTTCAAAAAAAAAGTTCAACATTTGATGTCTTTTGTATTACTTTCACTAAAAGGTTTAAATGATTTGCACATTCTTGCTTGATATAACACTTCAGCTGCCCAACAGCCCAGGTTCTCCATTGTTGTTAATTGCACTTCATAATGCACTACATGTTTGCAATGGGAGACAGGTCTGGACTGCGGGCAGGCCAGTCTAATAACTTTGTTACTATGAAGTCACACTGTTGTAACATGTACAGAATGTGGCTTGGCACTGTCTTGCTGAAACAAGAAGGGACACCCCTAACACCAACTCCTGCGGAACAGAACTATGGGATAGGAGATCATGAGCTTTCAGCCATTAAACTGGCTTTAAAAGAATGGTGAAATTGTGTTGTAGGGTGCCAACCTTCCCTTCCTACTCCTGATCATAAAAAAACCTTAAGTACGATCTGCCAAAAGACTAAATTTGGTCTCTATTTTTCTCCAAGTTCCAATTTAATATATCGTACCACCATGCCTTATCTTGCATGTATAGTGAGGAGGACTGGCCCACTACAAGTTGTAGTTTCTGCTGTTTGATGGGAGATTCACCTGGAGATAGGCCACCAGTTAGAGACTTAGAGACTTAGAGAGTGTCCCTGTTAGTGTCCCTGGTCACACCTGGCTGTTGTGGCTTTGTGCTGTCTGTATTGTCAGACTTGGCATTCCTAAGGATATAGTTTCAGACTGTGGCCCTCAATTCGTTTCACAAGTGTGGTCAGCCTTTTTTGAATGTCTGGGGGTATCAGTCAGCTTAATGTCAGGATATCATCCTCAGTCCAATGGCAAGTGCAAACAAGCTCATTTGGAATTGGGAAACTTTTTCCGGCTATACTATCATGATGGTCAGACTGACTGGGCTCGGTTTTTGCCATGGGTAGAAATGGCAAATGGATAAATCAGTTGTACCACTGGTTTGACCCCATTCCAGTGTATCCTAGACTACCAACCTGCTCTCATGCCCTGGATCGCTACTTCTTCAGATGTTCCGGCCGTGGTTGACTGGATGAAGCGGAGTGAGGTGGTGTGAACACTCATTAATGTATCCACCAAATCCTGCGCCGGCGTCGAGGAGAGACCCCCTTTTACTATCCTAGAGACCGGGTTTGGCTGTCAACCAGGGACTTTTGCCCAAATACAAAGGTCCTTTTAAGCTCAAGAGAATTAATGATGCTACTTACCAGCTTGGTTTGCCTAGTCAATATCATGTCTTACGTTCATTCCATGTATCCCTTCTCAAACCAATTGTTCCAGGTCCGATGGGTAAGGTCACATTTGACAAGATGCCGCACCCTCTGGTTGTCATCGAGGGGCTCCTGGTCTGTGTTGTCCATCAGCTGCTGGACTTAGGAGAGGCAGTGTCCTCCAGGACCTGGTTGACTGGGAGGGTTATGGCCCTGAGGAGAGGTGTTTTGGGTCCCCGCTAAGGAAGTCTTGGATTCAGTGTTGGTGGCTGACTTCCACCAGCGGCATCTGGACAGGCTCGCTCTGCATTCCAGAGGTTGCCCAGAGACCAGCTCAGTCAGTGCCCTAGGGGTCATTCCAGTGGTCATCCTCAAGGTTGCCTGAGAGGGGATTCATCAGTCCAGCACCACAGCATCCCTTGGCCACCTCAGAGTGATTGGGGGGTACTGTCACACTTCCTGTTGACGTGCCATGTTGTACTCCTCACTCCATCTCACCAGCCAGTTTTGCTGAGTCCATGAACTACATCTTCCAGGATCCCATGGGAGATCACATAACGCCTACACATGCTGCCTCCACCAATCATAATCTACTTCCTTGCTCCAAGTCACGAACTGTTTACACCTGTTCCCCATTGCATGTCTCTGTATAAATACCCGTTTGTCATACTTGGTGTTTGTAAAGTATTACCTCTGTGTACCGAGCACGCTAAGTGTTGTTTACCTGTCTGTTTTCTCATCTTTGTACCTGCATTGTTATTTTCGACTTTGTCTTTGGATTTCCTTTTTGGTGCTGTTTGCTGATTTACGACACACTGTTTTGACTTCTGACCCTGATTTGTTTGACTACTCTTTTGCCTTTCCCCATGTGTTGTGGACTGTCTAACTCGGTTTTGACCTTGGCCTGTTTTTGGATTACATCTTTGGCCAAATTTACTGTTATTAAAGGTTAAAGGTCACACTTTCATTTCTATCCACAAGTGTCTGACTAGTTCTTGAGGCATTACGCAATGTTATTATTACTTTGTTCAAACATTTAATTAAAAAAAACAAGAGGATGTAGCACTTAGCACTGGTTGGCTAAGAGACTTGTCAATCATTCGTTTGCAAGCAGTCAGTTCCAGTTGTAGATTTTTTGCAAAAATCACTCTCAAAAATATGTGATTTACTACATAACCTTTGTACTTTTTTCGACAACCATACTGCAATACCTCAAAATGATCTTGTGTGATTTCAAAACATTTTTGTGCCAGAGCAGCAATACACTACTGTAAACACGAAACACAACACTGATTATAATTTCAATGGGTATGCAATGAATATACATGAATGATTTTTCCCAATAAATCTGCTGGTCATTATAACTTTCTACTGCTGTGATGCTGAGTGTCTGAATGATGTGAATCAATATATTGCATATGTATATGAAACTCAAAGAAGGATTGCTTTCAGTGAATGCCACTTTACTCACTAGCATTAGTGCGTTCATCCAATATATGTCCAATATATCAACTTCAAAATGACACAAAACCTTAAAACTTTCTTGAGATATAACAAATATTCCTATTCATTACCAAGACAATGATAGGATTCTTATTACTGTAATTATAAATACTCTTCATACTACTCTGATAGGACCCTGAGTTTATCGCTACATACAGTGCCTCCAAGTAATCTTCAACCCCCTGCAGATTTTGCAAATTCAACAAGTTGCAAATAAGTTAGAGCCTTCAAACTTTGAACAGGAGTAGCATTTATTAACAGATGCCTAAATATTAAACAAAAAATATATTGCTCAATCAAATTATGATACATTTTAAACATAAAACATTAGGATCAATTATTATTCAACCCCTAGGTTTAATATTTTGTGGAATAACCCTTGTTTGCAATAACAGCTATTAATCATTTTTTATAAGACCTGATCAGGCCGGCACAGGTCTCTGGAATAATCTTGGCCCACTCCTCCATGCAGATCTTCTCCAAGTTGTCTAGGTTCTTTGGGCATCTCTTGTGGACTTTGATCTTGAGCTCCTTCCGCAAGTTTTCAGTTGGGTTAAGGTTAGGAGACTGACTAGGCCACTGCAACACTGTGTGCTTGGGGTCGATGTCCTTTTGAAAGATGAAATGACGACCCATCTTAAGATCCTTGATGGAGCTGAAGGTCCTGAAGCAGCCCCACGGCGTGATGCTGCCACCGCCATGCTTGAGTGTAGGGATGGTATTCTTGGGGTCGTATGCAGTGCCATCCTCTCGCCAAATGCCCTGGGTGTGGTTGGCACCAAAGACCTCGATTTTGGTCTCATCAGACCAGAGAACCTTGAACCTTCTTTTTGCTGCAGTGCATTTCACATGTCCAGGCCCATCTACAGTCCAAATTTCACAATGCTAAGTTAACTCCAAATGTGTAAACCTGCAAAATCTGCAGGGGGTTGAATACTACTTGGAGGCACTGTATATAGCTAAATCTTTCTATACCAGTTCTGATCAGAAACAAGGTAGGAGGTCCTGGATTAGGTATGACGCCACCTCTGGATCAGTGGAAGCACTGCAGCTCAATTTGGACTCAAAGTGCCACCCCCCGAAAAGCATGGCCAACTTTTAGGCCACCACAGTTTAACAAAGTGAGACAGTCAGATATCATCAATGAAGCACCACAGAAAAGGTACTTTGTGTGAACACTTTTATGGTGAAAATCCACCATCAGGGCCAAACCAATCACTCTAAGTCACAACCTTTAGTGACTTTGTAGGAAAACAAAGTAAAAGCATCTAAACAAATCTTTGCATTGGTGTATTACAGTATTTTTGTGCCGAGTTGTGCTCATTGTGGATAAATGTAACATTTCAACGACGTTCAGCAGAGAAAATGATTGCTAAAAAAAAAACATGCAATTACATAACCTATTGGAAAACAGGATTAAATCACTCATTTTTTTTCAGAGTGATATTGTATTTAAAAATGTGTTAACGCAATTAATAACAATTATTTTGTTATTATTTACAGAGTTCTGACCACACTAATAATTTACCCAGTATAATTCATCAGTGCTGCTCTGCAAGCTACATTATATGAAGAGTTCAAATCTCCATTGAATGGCATTTCCATGTTCACTAGTTTCCTCCCATGATCCAAAAACATGGGTAACATGTGGATTGATGATGCTAAATTGCCTCCAAGAGCAGCATCTGAAGGAAAGCTCAACTAGGCAAATGCAGTAAGACTAAAAAATTAGCTATCCAGTCAGATGTAGAACATAACTTTGAACCAGCCAATCAGATTGCAGGACTGATAATTCAGTGAACCAATTAGATGGCAGAACACAAATTTGTCGGGAGACAATAACATGATTAGTAGTAGTTTAACGTAAAGTCAACATTAAAAGTGTTTGGTGTAATATCTGAGTGGCTAATAAAATCTGATAAACATTTCAAATGTTATCAAATTTTATATTTATTGCAATTAAATAAAACTTACAGCCCTGAGTGACACTCTGAGAATATGCACACATCATAGCTAGGCCCATTAAGACATGCAGAAGAAAAATACACCTTAGATCAGGTCACTAACTGCCAAAGCAATGCATGTCATATTATTCAAGTTTTCATAAACAAAGCCAATAGAAATGCTTCTCATTTTGTGCAATATTATATATATTTATATTACCTTGAAACAAAAATGAGAATATTCACAATGTAGTCAAATGTTAACAATGAAGAAACACTGACCTGAATCTGAATCCTCTTCCTGGTCTTTACTAAAGAAGATGGGTTGAGATTTTTTATCATAGATTTGTTGTTGTATTGTGTTGAATATACAGACTACTTTCAGTCAAAATGAGTTAATTTATGTAGAACGACAATAAAATACAGTGCACTTATTTTCTACACATGGCATATAAAGCACATCATGGCTCATTCTATTTTGAAAGGATGCATTATTTTTCAAATCTGTTTAATGACCAAGTCATATTTATTATCATATTTTTATACTAGCTATCGACAGTCCCTTTAAAAGACATGCATCTTGATTTAGTGCCATTTGCAAGTAATGCAAAAATAATATCAAGACACATAAGACTTTACTCAATATAGTCATTCTAAATTTAGGCCAGGAACATTGGTGAATCAGGACTATTAGAGCTAGACCCTCAGTTCAGGCCATAAATGTCAAAACCAAGAAAAGTAAAGAGCATCAATTCATCTTCTGTGAAAATGTCGTGTTGATGTGTTAAAAATGACAGATGGCATTTTTAGCTCCCAGAAGCCATTTAGCTTACTGTGAAGTACTAGAAGACCCAAAGGTTCCCCTCTGCCTGTGGATAATTTAAGACCTAAATGTCTTTTTAGATTGTCAATGGAGTCACATTAGAGCGCACATTAGATTATTCACTATGTCGTGGTCCAGGACTGGAGGCTCAGAGCCACTGAGTAAGGAATATTTCATTTTTTAGCTCATCATTTTGCATGATATTTAAGACGACACCACTTTCATAGTTATGCCATCTGGACAGTGAAGAAACAATGTTTAATTTAAGGCCTCATGGAACTGTTACATCGGCCTTTGCCTTGGAAGGAATGGAACGTACACATAGTGGTGAAAGAAAGAGTTTCTAATTATGATTATAACATTATTAATACACAGACATGGAGACTCTTGAGTTGTGAAAAAGGTGACAAGTTCAGAAATTTCCATGACTTGTCTTCACAGCTGTTGCTCACAAAAGGTCATCTTAAAGGGGAACTCCACCGATTTAGCAAAATTACTTAATCATTCAATGGTTTGAATGTAAACAAAATCATTCAGAGTGGGCTGGTGTGCAACGGTGTTTATAATATTGGTGTTTATAATATTGAGTGAAATGATTCAAAATTGTTCACCATTATAGAAACTATACTAGCCCGAAGCGTCTGGTGGGTCATTTTACAGAAATGTCCACTTTTCTATCTCTCCATAGGGGTCACTGGTGTTACTGATCCTCATTGCCGTTACACATAATAAAGGTAACACCAGAGACATTTTTAATGAAAAATGCATTTTACAAAATGGCTGCTACAGAGCATCAAACCACATGTTGTCAATCATGGAATATCCACTAAAATATGTAATTTAATCCATTTGTACTATTTTTTCACAATTACCAAAGAATAAAGTCAGTCACACCAGTGACTTCAGCTAAAAGCTTCGTATGAAATTAAAGCTAAATCAGAAAATTTCTGATAACTGAAAGACACAGTGGACTCACCATGTGCTTTTCTTCATAGATCCTCAGAAAACAGGTAAAACAAAGTCAAGTGATGTCATCAGCGTGATTTTTATTTCAAAATAAGAGATTTTGTCACGCAGTAACAGCAGTGACACGACTCCTGGGGAACTTTCATTATATCTTTTATAATATTTATTTGGCATTTGTTTTCTTTATGTCATTTAATTTATATATTCCATAGTCATGTATAGATTATTGAAGTTAAAATTGCAGAAAAATGCATTTACCTCAAAATATGGCCTCAGTCTTTAAACATGACTGTGGGGACAAGTACTTCTGTGGTGCTTGGAATTCCAGATAATTGATTTAAAAAAAACAATATTTCTAAATTGAGGCTCAAGGTGTTTTATTTTAAAATATAAATAAATTGTAACCCTAACATGTTTCTAAAGCGTAATATATCTGTAAACACTAGGGACACAAAAATGGATGTTTCTGTTGAATGACCCTGGTATAAAGCTACCTCCCATTAAGTTATTACACAAAACGTTTATAAATGCATTGCTTGATACCTGAGACATTGTGTTTTGATAGTTTTGTTATAAAGTTTTGGCCTAAAAGGTATTTTTAGTATAAAGTTTTACTCCAGGATTACTTCTGTGTTTCCTCTCAAAACTGTATTCTCAATTGAGATCAATGCGCAAGCTAACGCGCTTTTGTTGTTACTGGCCTGTAGCTGCAGCTGTTCAACACGGCTAACGCCAGCAGCAGCTTTTGTTTACAGTTTATTTTTACAGTTTTCTTACCTATTTTGGAGGATGGCAGAGTATGCAGACGACTTCAAGGAGGTCTGTTTCCAAAATATCATCGAGCCAAATCAATTTGAACCAGAATACACAAATGAGTTGCAGCGGCTTGTTGAAGAGAGAGCCAAAAAAGAGAGGGAGAGAGAGAGAGAATGAACCCGCTGGAGCCGAAGCAGAACAACCCAGGCTGAATGAAAACCGGTGGTGTCAACAATTGTTTGATTGAGTGACAATTGAGTGATGATTGGTTGGCGAGTGAAGTAGCTCATTGGCTGTTTGTGCTCACTGATGTCATGGATGCTCAAACTCAAAGGAGTTCAAATGCATTTAAAAATATAAGAGTGGTGTTAAAATGTTTTATGCTCTTCTGTGTTCAGGATATGCATGTATTCTTTTACATAAAAAATGTTCAAGCATTTATAAACTATGATTTTTCTCAAATGCTCCATATTAACCCATTCATTTTGGACTCGCTCTGGAGCGCCCGCTAACGTCTGAGAAACCCAAAAGACATCACAGAGTGGTAAGTTCTCTGCCACCTCTTCCCTCTTCGCTCTTCGCCAAATCACCATCGCCAAATAGCCAATGTTAGCATTAACAGCTGTTTACTTACCAGTCTAGAAGAAACGTAGCAATTTCAGCATCAAACTTCATCCCTGTACTCACCAAGAGCTGCCTCCAGGGGTGGAAAGTGTTGCCAATGTTAACTCTTGTTTTGCTTCTATTTATGTCACTTCTTTTTCTTTGCTGCCGAAAATGGTTTCTCACTCAGAGCGGGCAGCGGTGGTGATAATGGTGGCTTGCCAAGAACTCCAGCCATTGTTGCGTTTCACTGATGCTACAATGACTCATTATCACCTCTTGAGGTACAAAGGGGTAATAGGAGACAGAACAGGCCGGGGCAAGCTGGTTAGCAAGCTAACTTTAGTAGACAACATGATACAGAGCCATCTTTGACATAATGTCGAACTGTTATTCCTTCACATTGTGTTGAAATTTAAGTTAATTTTGGAATGTTTTAAACTAAAATTCTTGAACCTGTTAAATAAGGTAATTTTTAAGGCATGATTTTTTAAGTAAAGTCAGTTAATTTAAGTTTACAGTGTATGTGCATGTTTCAGATAAATAACTTTTTTTTTATAAAATATGAATAAAAATATCTACTGCACTTAGGGAACAGCATCATTGGTTTCTGGCTGGTCCCATACTTTACCTTGAAATATATATATATATATACTGAAAATACTCATGATATACACATTTTTTTATTAATGTATGAATTTAACATGCTGGAAATATCCACTTTCATGAGTCATTCATTAGATGTTTTGGAAAAATGTTCGTTTTAGTTCCCTCAACATTCAAAAGTCACTCAACCGTGGCACCTGAACACGTTCACCCCATGAAATATCCGGAATATTCCAGTTCCAGTGATAAACTCTATGCTTCAAAATACTCTTTTACTGTAAACCCTGTAAAAAAATCTGCAAAGAAACCCAGATATTGTTTCTGAGATGGGTTTGAACACATTTTTAGGGGTTTAATTAGACACTTGTATAATCTAAGAACAGCTCAACCAGTTTTCACAGAGGTCACTGTAATCACTGAGTAATAAGCCTTAGTATGTAACAAGCCTGGGATTTTAAGGCGTTAAAAAGTATGTTTAATAGTTAAGGGGTCCCAGTGGCTCAATCACTCATTTAAGAGCTTGTACTTTTTTGGCATGTTCAGCTCCGCTCCACACGGGGGCGGTCATCAGTGACTGTGAGGGCGGGGGTCGTGTTGAAGAAGACCGTCTCCTGGACCTCGCTAGCTAGTTGAGCCTGGACGGTAAAAGGCGAAGAGAAACGTCGTTTTTTTTTGTTTTTACAGTCTTTAAATAAGCGTTAAACGCAGAATGGCGCTTCGGCCGCCCTCAGACGATCTGTTCGACTCCATTCTGATGGCGGATGACAGGTAAAGCAAATCTAGCAGCAGTATTTTAACGTTACCACCTCATATTTTAACAGTGAGGATGAGAGCAGGAGAAACTGTAGTTTTCATGATTTCATAAGCTGCAATGAAGTTTAGCTGATCTGTAAAACAAGGCGACACAGTGAAACGCCACAGAGTCTACAGTGTGTCAGCCGTTGAGTTGTTTGTTGAGCTCGCTGTGGTGTAAAATTAGCTTGTGTAAAAAACTCGTAAGGTCTGTTTAATTCGTTTAATTCTCTGTTTAAACGGCCGTCAGACAATTCTGTGGAAGTACATTAACACCACTTAATGAAAAAATCCAGGACCTAATTATTATTTTTTTCATTATTAGTTAGCTGAGTGAATTGCTCTGCCATTATTATGCGATACTAAGTCATTCATTTGAGACTATATTATTATTTTGAGATACTAAATCATTCATTTGAGATGCTAAGTCATTCATTTGAGACTATATTATTATTTTGAGATACTAAATCATTATTTTGAGATACTAAATCATTCATTTGAGATGCTAAGTCATTCATTTGAGCCTATATTAGTATTTTGAGATACTAAATCATTCATTTGAGATGCTAAGTCATTATTTTGAGACTATTTTATTATTTTGAGATACTAAATCATTATTTTGAGATGCTAAGTCATTTTGAGATACTAAATCATTCATTTGAGATGCTAAGTCATTATTTTGAGACGATATTATTATTTTGACATACTAAATCATTAATTTGAGATGCTAAGTCATTATTTTGAGACTATATTATTATTTTGAGATACTAAATCATTATTTTGAGATGCTAAGTCATTATTTTGAGACTATATTATTATTTTAAAATACTAAATCATTATTATGAGATGCTGTCATTATTTTGAGACTATGTTATTATTTTGAGATACTAAATCATTATTTTCAGATGATATTATTTTGAGACACTAAGCAATTATTTTGAGGTGCTGCCTCATTTAATTTGGGATACTGTCTAATATATTTGATAGGTAGTATCTTAAATTAATGGGATAGTATCTCAAATTAATTATTTTTTATTTTGAGAATCGTTCTCATTATTTTGAGATGCTTTTGGGATAAAAATATAAATAAATAAAAAATATGCATAAAAATAATGAGAAACCATCTCAAAATAATGACATAGCATCTCAAATTAATGAGAGAGTATCTCAGACTAATGTGTTAGTATCTAAAAATAATGGCCTAGTATTTTACTGTATAATGGAAAAAAATCATTCGAATTTTTTTATTTTAAGTGTCAGGAACAGGCTTCCATATAATTCAGCTGAGGGAATACGAACCAAAAATCACTCACTGAAATGTTGACACCAAGCTGTTCTGCGTTTGTTGTGGTCGTAGGTTTCATGTTGAAGGCTACCGTGAAGGTTTTGAGGAGGGAACACGGCAAGGAACGATTGAGGGCAGAAACCACGGGAGACTACATGGGGCCAAACTCTCTGCTGAGGTCCACAACAGTACAACATTACAGCCTCACATGGGTGCTTTATTATTAACGCATTCATGTCTAACAGCTAAATATAATATGATAAAGAAAGACGCCTCAGAACTTGTTCTGGTTAGTCTGAAGGAGACACATGGCGACATTCAATACCACAGTATTCACCACTCAATGCTGTTATCGTGGAAACTTTGAAATACCGCTACTGCATTTTAGACAAACAAGTTTCAGTTTCACCAAAGGCAGCGTAGTAGGATTTACTCCAAAACTGCATACTACCATACTAAACATTGTCAAAAGTAGTAAAATAGTTTTAGATGCAGCCAGAGTAAGTTCTACTATGTCGTCAGTTTGTGATCTTATGCTTTATTTAATGTTTGTACAGTTGTTTTAATATTTTATTGGTTTGAGCCTTGAAGGGTTGCAGTTCTGTCCTTTTGTACTTAATAGGCTGTCTAGAGTACCGAGTACCATAGTTTTACCAGCGAGCTTGGAAAAAAAAAATAATAATACATAATGCCCATCAGGACTGTCTAAAACACAGGGTGTATAAAGAGCCATCAGTGGAGACAAAAATCCCCAAAATGTATAACCACCAGCACATTTTATTGCTATTAAAAATGACTTAAACTTTTAACAGCTTCTATTAAATTTCGATTCTTGGTTGCATATAGTGCTAATACTTTTATTGACAAACAAGTTTTTTCTTTTGTTTTCCTGAAAGTCAGTAATACTAGGTTTTAGCCATGTGGTTTAATCAATTATTATTTAATCAACAAGAGAAAATATAGACCAAAGGAAGAGATTCATTTTTTTCCTGTGACCCTAATGAGTGAAAGTGTTTCCGAAGGTTTTATCCATTGTTTCAGGTTTCCTTTTATCATGGTTTTGCAGTCACATGGAAATGTCTTCTCCAAAACAGCGAGGACGTGAAAGCAAGGTAGGCCGTTTGGAAATCATCCAGGAAATGTCTTGTGTGGCGACATTACAGCGTTCCATTCAAGTTCAACTTGAACATTATCGTTCTCCCAGGAAAAGGTTGAAAGCTGTTGAGTCTTTGGCTGGACTGATCCAGATGTTTCCCTATGAAGATCCACAGTATGAGAACCTCCAGGAAGACATGGAAAGAGTGAGGGCCAAGTTTAGACAGGTATAGCAAGACGACGTCTGTCCTTATTTTTACAGTGTGTGGAATAAGAGTAGTTTACATGATGTGTGTTTAATGATGATGAAAGCATTTTTCTGAAAGTTTATCCAGGTGCAGCACTTTTTAACTTTATCATCTTGAAATAGAATCTCCTCTCAGAATGTGACTGTTCTTCCCTGTGTTGATTGATGATTAGTGTTCGTGTCCTCTAAAACTTTAACATACTTGTCATTATGGAGCCTAAGAAAAATAACATTTCTCAATTCCGTAGGTCTGTTCCTTACTGAACGTGGCTGCGGACTTCCGTGAGTACGTCAGTGGATCGGCAGGAATGTCCTTCTGAAAGACTGAAAGACACCTTAAATGTGCCATGGAGGCTCAGAGTTCCCAGAGGTGTTTTCTAATGTTATTGAGAACACTGAAATGGGAATACGCCAGGAACAGTGCTGTCCTGCTTGCGTGAAGAGTTGAGGCTTTATGAGGTGAACACTGGGTTCCTTTTCTTAAACCTCGGGCCTTTGGGTTTGATGTGTAGAAGGGAAAAGCGAAGAAAGTAGTCCAAAAATGAGATGGCAGGTTTTTGAGAGTGCTGTGAAAGGAGCCTACTGCTTGATGGCGAGTGTGTGATTACTTTTACTTGAAATGACAGAAATGCTGTATGCTGAATGCTGTAATTTTAGTCGATATACACCGGTCAGGCATACCTTTATGACCATCTCCTTGTTTCTACACTCAATGTCCATTTTATCAGCTCCACTTGATATATAGGTGCACTTTGTAGTTTCTACAGTTACAGACTGTAGTCCATCTATTTCTCTGCATACTTTGTTACCCCCTTTTACCCTGTTCTTCAGTGGTCAGGACCCCCATGGACCCTCACAGAGCAGTGTGTTGTGCTGGTGCGAGTGGATCAGACACAGCAGTGCTGCTGGAGTTTTTAAACACCTCAGTGTCACTGCTGGACTGAGAATAGTCCATCAACCAAAAATATCCTGTGAGCACTGATGAAGGACTAGAGGATGACCAACACAAACTGTGCAGCAGCAGATGAGCCATCGTCTCTGACTTGACATCTACAAGGTGGACTGACCAGGTACACACACCACCACCACATCAGTGTTACTGCAGTGCTGAGAATGATCCACCACCCAAATAGTACCTGCACTGTGAGGGTCCATGGGGGTCCTGACCACTGAAGAACAGGGTAAAAGGGGGCTAACAAAGTATGCAGAGAAACGATGGACTACAGTCTGTAACTGTAGAACTACAAAGTGCACCTATATAGTAAGTGGAGCTGATAAAATGGACAGTGAGAGTAGAAACAAGGAGGTGGTCATAATGTTATACCTGACTGGTGTATGATATCACACATTTGAATTCACTTTTGGAGTGCAAGTGAACGTAGACACCATCTTGTGGTGAAATAATAGAATAGTGCTCAATTATTTGATGCACGTTGCCCTCTGCTGGAGGAAATGAAAACAACATGAGTATAAATGAAGCAGGGCATTTAAATTCACAAGTCAGTGAGGAATATTTATTGACATTATTTTCGTTTTATTGCTGACTCATTGATGAACTCATTGTCCAGCATTTTATTTATTTATTTATTTATTTTTTTTTAATTGAAGTTTCTCTGAATGGGGAGCCTATATTCATGGACTATATGAAACGTTCCTGAAAATCTGAATGGACCAAATCAAATGAGTAGCAGATGTCATGAAACCTAGAAGGCGTTTTATATAAATATGCCATGTTTGAAATCTTATTCTAATAATTGGTAAGAATGAAGAAGTGGTGACAGTGACTTTGCGGAATTTTAATGTGGTCTTTAGATCCATTCAGTTCACTTGGAGTAAATCCAAGAGCGCGCATTGTGAATAATAGGTGACAAATCCATTGACTACTACCGTAATTATTTGTGAATTACAGCTTGTACCTTGACTAATGGGTGACAATGTGATTTTGCAATAAAGAAGTGAATGCTTTGGTTTTGAGGACCATTTTTGGGTTGTTTTGTTGTTTTTATTCTTCTTTGCAGATTTTGTATTCTGTCCTCATTCTTTGATAAACAGTGCTGTGGGGTAACTTTCAAAGATGTCTTGCGTTTCAGAAGAAGTGCCGCCGCACTAGATAACCTTATCTCTTTTTGTGCCTCATGATATAATCAGAAGGCTTGCATTAGTTTCCCAACCCCCCCCCCACCCACCTCCCAACAAGAGAATGAGTGTGAATTTTATAATGCGAATGCTTACACCTGCTGTTGGCACAAATCCCAGTTACCTTTTGTTAGTTTTGGTTAACCAACCCTGGGCCCCATGAAATTCCTCCGCTGGGTCTCTCTCAATACCATTTCACGGGTGGTCAGCAAAGTCTCCTGACAGATAGCGTTCGGCCCCTCTCCTGGGCCCAGTGTGGGGACGGCCTCTGTGGCCGCAACAATGCGGCAGTGGGGCCCGCGCGAGAGGGCAGGGGCTGTGGGACGCGCTGCTGTTTTGTTCTGCTACCCCCCCCACACCCCCCTGCGTTTTCAGCCGAAGGTGCAGCTCAGGATTCAGCCGGCCGGGAGTTGGCAGGGAATGAGAGGGGTGGTGCTGGAGGTGGCAGCTGGTCTCCGCTCTGGGCAGCAGCAGGTGAACACGGGGGCCCGATGGCGGCACCTTCAGAGCAGTGACAGATAAAACCCTGCTCTTCCCCAAAGGCCTCCAATCAGCCGCTGAGAGACCCTGCCATGACTCCACTCAGCAAGCTACTGTGTGACCTGCCTTTGCGAGTTCATGTATGTAGAATATAGTATGAGATGCATGATAGCTGTCTGTTTGTAGATGTGCTGTCAAAGCTGGTTGTATTCAGATATCTTTAAAGCAATAGTTGAGCCAAAAAACAAATTTTCGTTTTTTTTCCGTTTACCCAAATTGCTGTTGATCTACCAAGTGTCTGAAGTTTGTTTCTTTTGCACTGGAGCTATGAAGCTAATGTAGCTATCAAGCACTGGAAGTTTATAGCTCATCAATTAGCACTTTGCAACCTGCATGTCTAAATCATTACACACTTGCTTCAAACCAGGCCGGATTCTGACACTATATGACATGCAGTTATCTATGGAAATTCACTTAACTATGGACGATATTCACGATGCTACTACAGTGTTTACTTTGGATAAATTTTGGACACCAAACATCTTTTGGCTGACCCATTTGGGGTAAATGAGAAACTTTCGATTGACCATCAGCCATCATTACCAATTCCCATTGCTTTAATAGTGGCTCTGCCTTTTTGCCAAGCGTTTTCATACCTGAACTAAATTGGTTTACATTTGATGTGACAGCAGGCTGTCATTTGAAATGCAACAAATGCATAAAATTACTCAGCATATTTGTGTTATATAGATATTACAGTTCTGCAATAGTCAGAGACCAACCTTCATTTGTTTAATTTAATTAGTCAGACCAGTTGTTAAGTACAAGTTATTCATTTTTCAATGTCAGAAAGAAATAAAAGCAGAAACACATATTAAACTGGATATTACACAGAAGCCTGAACTGCTAAATGTAATATCATATTTGTCAGTATTTTGTGTGTCCAACCTTTGCCTTCACCACATAATTTGGAGTGAATCCAAGAGCAAGCATTGTGAATAATAGGTGACAAATCCATTGACTACCACCAAAATCATTTGTGAATTACCGCTTGTACCTTGACTGATGGGTGACAATGTGATTTTGCAATAAGGAAGTGAATGCTTTGGTTTTGAGGACCATTTATCAGCTGCCATTCATTTTGAGATGCTTTCAGATCTTCAACAAAATCTGCAGGGATATTTTTCCATACTCCCAAAGTTCAGTCATAGATATTGGTTGCATTTTCTGTTTCTCATGATCCATTTAATCCCAAACACATTCAGTGATGATGTCTGGGCTCTGGTGTTTGCCAGTCCAAGAACACTGCTAGCTTCATTTAATTTGCAGTTTGTCTGTTTACTTTTCTCAATAATGGATTCTTGACAGCTCCATGTTCTTGGAAACGTCTCCAAAGTTCAGACATTAGTTGCATTTTCTGCTGATTCGTTGATCTCATTGATCCAAGTAATACTTGTCAGTCCCTAAACCTTACTCCATACCTCAGATGTCCAGTTTCTAGTGCAAGTACCGGCTACTTGAGGTACACACCCTTTCAGACTCATAGCGTTGAGTTGTCTTCTCACAGTGGAAGGATGGACAGAAACACCTGCGGATTCTTTCAGCTCTGAAGCAAGAGTGGAGCTTGATTTTCTCCTCTCTCTCTCAATGATATAATAATTTTGTTGAACTTCAGATCTGGAAACTCTTTGACTTTCCCCTTTCCTCATAAATATGTCCTGGTAAGTAAACTTTTATTTAACGGCCTTAAATAACTGTTTTTAAGCTTGTACTTAAATAAATGATGGGTGGTCTCTGACTTTTGAAGTACTGTATGTAGGCCTAAAAGTTGTCCACCATCAAATTAGCACAACCCAGCATCTGTTTCATTTACCATAGTACATGTATTGATTATGTATGGGACTCTACCAGAAGTAAAGTTTTGTGTGAGTGCGTCTGTGTGACTAATTCAAAATGCAGAACAGTAGAACATGAACATGAGAGGGAGGGGGGATGGAGAAAGAGGGCTGAAAGAAAGCTGGAGGAGCAATGTTTCTTTGGTTTCCTTTCAGCTGGCGGAGCAGAGTGGCTGGGGCCAGCGAGAGGGAGGGAGGCCGAGCAAATGAAGGAGGACGCTGGAAGGTTTCAGAAAATGTTCAGGAATTTCAGGAGCAGGTGGCGAGTGGTGACATGAAAGGAGGACGTGACAAATGCAACCGACGGGCACTCCAGAAAAAAAAGCCCCCTGGCTGAATGGTGGCATAGTATCTCCCTTTTTGCCTTGGTGCCTCATACCCCCCACCCTCGCACACACACATACGCACACGCACAAGCTCCAATCTCAGCATTGAGCCACTCACTTGCCTGCATAGTTCATGATGTGGATGATAAATGCGCAATTCCTATTCACAGCACAGACAAGAAAGGTCCTGCCACTTCATTGGGTTGAAGGGGGGGTGTGAGTGTCTCTGAGGCTGCTCTACTGTTCACTGTCGTTGATTATGCTTATTAAGATATAGATAAAGGCTGCTAGTTTTGTGATAACATTATAATATCTGTTAAAAGCCCAGATGTCTGAGAAAGACATCCAGTTCCATTGACTTATATTGTCTGTTTATGGAATTTGGGATTTGAGAGCAAGTCGAACATTTACATGAAGGCGATTGTATGCACTGTTCTCAACACACAGTACTGTGCAGAAGTCAGAGACCAGTCAAAGAGGCCATTAAGTACAGGTCATTCATTTTTCAGTATAACGAAAAAAGCAAGAATTGTGTATTTAACAGAAAATTGCACAAAAGCCTCCAACACGAAGTATAATATCTAATCCGTATTTAATTTGTCTGCTCTTTACTTTTGTGCACCTACTGCCACTTTAACTCTTCCATCCTTCCAATCTAAAAACCAACCAGTTCCAGCTGTGTCCTCCCAACAAAAACTGGTCCCAAAGGTGTCTCTGACATTATGCATTTAAAATGCCTAAATTGAAATGAAAAGATCTAAAGAAAATGGGACTCCTAACAACTGTGCAAGGGCTGGTAGACCACCAAACTGTCACCATCAGATAAGCAGCACTTAAATCTTTCATCTTTGAGAGATATGAGAAAATCAGCCTCTGCTCTTGCTTCAAATCTGACAAAATCCACAGGTGTTTCTGTCCATCCTTCCACTGTGAGAATGTGAGGATGTGTAGCTGTTAAGAAGCTGTTACTGAGAAAACAGAAGACAAAAATGAAGAAAATTTGGTTGTGGAACAGATTTTATGGACTACTGGGTTCAATTTTGTAATTAGAATTGTTTGGATTGTGAGAAGCAGAAAATGCAACCAACCTCTTAGACTGAACTTTTGAGGTATAGGAAAATATCCCTGCAGATTTTTTTGAACTTGAAGAAAGTCTCTTCAAAAAGAATAGAAGCTGTGATAAAATCAACTGATGTATATGGTTGCATGTTGGTTGTGTGTTGTGCTGGTACGAGTGGATCAGACACAGCAGTGCTGCTGGAGTTTTTAAACACTAGACTAAACACTAGTTCACTAGACTAGCTGATCTGTTGCTGCAGCACACTTTGTGTTGGTCCTCCTCTAGTCATTCATCATTGGTTACAGGACGCTACTGACTGGATATTTCTGGTTGGTGGACTGTTCTCAGTCCAGCAGGGACACTGAGGTGTTTAAAACTCCAGCAGCACTGCTGTGTCTGATCCACTCATATCAGCGCAACACACACTAACACACCACCACCACGTCAGTGTTACTGCAGTGCTGAGAATGATCCACCACCTGCTCTGTGGTGGTGCTGTGGGGGTCCTGACCATTGAAGAACAGGGTGAAAGGGGGCTAACAAAGTATACAGAGAAACAGATGGACTACAGTCTGTAATTGTAGAACTACAAAGGGCACCTATATGGTAAGTGGAGCTGATGTGTGTGTGTGTGTTCAGCTTTTTGTCCTGATGCTGAAAATTGATTAACTTAATGGCTGCTTTGCACAGTGCTGTATAGGAGTGTTTTGTTTCGAAGCAGTTATATCTCACCTGTAAAGCTAATGATGTGTTTATTTCACCAGATCATACAACTCTAACAGATAAGTGAGTATGTGCAGTGTTCTTGGGCAATAAGTGCTTTGCTTTAAAAGTAGTTATATCTCAGCCATAAACATAATGTCATGTTTAATATGCCAAAATCTTTTAAAATACAGTGCACTATCATTCAAAGTGTCATACTGATTGGACTGTCAGCATTGTGTGAGTGGGAAGTGCCCACTGTGAGATTATGCTATTAATTTATTGTGTTTTGACAGCTCACTGTGCTGTGGAATGCAGCAGATTTGGCTTCCGTACAGTAACAGCCTTAAAAAGGCTTCAGGGAAACCCTGCTCTATAAATTTCTCTGGACCAGTAGATGTTTCTCTCCCACTCTGTGTAAGCCAATGTTTGTCCTCTACCTACTGGCTGCTCTGTAGTGTAACCCTATAGGAAGAGTGGCGTGAGGTCAAGCCAAATTAGCACTCGGCATGGATGGGCGATACCACTGACTTTCTTCTGATACCAAGTGATACCAAGACTAGAATCGCCAAGTCGTACTGCATAGCATATCCTACTTGTACATGTGGACACTAAAAAGTGAATGTGAAAGCCTTTGCATTAGTTTTGAAAAGACTGCCAAAGAGCAGGTGATTTGGTGGAATTAAATGAAGCCAAATGGTCTGGCTTTACAGTAGAGCATTTATTCAGACTTGTTTTCCTGTTTGCGTGAAGAGAACAGAAAGAGGCAGCCTGCAAAGTAGTCCCTATGCCTCACAATTTCATAAAAAAAAAGGATTATAAGCTGAAAGTATCAAAAATTTCTCAGAAAGGGTTATCAGGATCAGAAATGTTGATGCTGAAAGGTGCATCTCTGCCAAAGTGAAAAACATAACGATTGCTACATCTGTTGTAAACATGCCTAATCACCACTTACATTGGTGCAAAGAGTGAGATATTCCAGTGCAAAGATGCAAAGACTAGAAAAAACACCCTTCTGATGATGTATCTTGAAGGTGTGCAAGGAACCTTTGGTCCGGATCATCCTATGGGTTTCATAGTTGCGTGCCCAGGGGCCCCAGCCAATACCGGACCCCCAAGCATCAAAATCCTAACAGCTGTTTTGACTCATGCTAGGAACTTTTCTCGCATCACAATAGAAAAGAGAACTAATTTGAAATTTGTCATTGTGTTATAATTCAGAAGGAAGCTCTCCATGTCTTTCCTGAATGTCTGCTTCATTTTCTTCTCCAATCACTGCTAAGCCACTGTTGAGCTATCGGCCAGTACCTTGGTCAAGCTTTCATTTTTTTTAGCATTGATTGAGTGTTCCTGTGAATGCACTTTGAGCTTGAAGGATTAACCATCCTCCTTGTGGACAGTGAACTGCGAACTGTCTATTTCCACACATAAAGTCATCCGAGGTAAGATATAAATGGAAAAAAAGAACATTTTCAGTGCTAGCTGTGGCAGTACGCTTTAGCCTAGAATGCTTGACAGTTTGGGTTTTTATGTTTGCTGCTTTATTCTGTGTTTGTTGTATACATCTCAGCTGGCTGATTTTAACTTGTCATCTTGGTTGAGGTATATGTATCAAGAGTGGACATTTGCATTATAGGGAAATGTTGCATTGGTTGTTGGTGATTGGATAAAATATGCATATTAAATGCTGGAATGCCCCTTTTAGTATCAATCCATGCTGTGTGTTCATTGTCAATCCTTCATTCTTTATTAATATTGCTCTTGTTGTGTTTTTGTTTTGCTATCTGGTGTTGACCAGAAGATGATAGGTTCCCTTTGTGAGTCTTGGTTCCTCTCAAGGGTTCTTCCTCATGCTCTTAGTGAGGTTCTGGGGCTTGGACTCAGATTTCTGTAAAGCTGCTTTGTGACAATGCTTGTTGTAAAAAGAACTATGCAGATAAATTTAAATTGACTTTGTCATTCAACTAGTACACATGCACTCATGTCCTTGTCTTAATGTTTATGCACCAGAAATGCGCCTGAACGTGTTTCGTTATAGTGTACCACCGTATATTTATAATGACACTAAAAACTGATTGAATTAAACATGCAAGATCGCCAGATTTCTGCAACTCAGCTCTTCTTGGCCCCACTAAACCACATCACTGAAGGTGTATGCCTTGTTGAGAAGTGTCAGAGTTGAAGCTAAAGCTCCAGGCGCCAGCCCTGCTGTAGAAGTCACACGTTCTGACCAGCCTTTCGCTTCTCCTTTGCCGGAATGTGGTAAGCAATGTTGCTCTCTCCTCCGAAACCACGAACACTGGGATGCCAAAAGCCCAAAGACACAGTATTATCGCAAACCTCAGACAGTGGCGCAACTGTGAGAAATAGTCAGAGTTCCTTTTCCTTTTGCATTTTCTTTGCTGGACCTTGCCAGCCTGTCAAAGGCCTGTTCTAAGAAGAACATAAAAGAGTGTCTGCTGGGCCGCACTGATTGTAGTTCGACAAGAAGGATAACACTACCTTGAGATGTTGGATGGACTGGGTGCTCTTTGCTTAGCTTACTGATATTCACAGACAGCAGTTTTACTATGGAGAAGTGAAGCAATGCGGGTGCATTTGCAGTTTTACAGCTCGACTAGCAGGCGCTGTATGACCAAGCAAAACAAAGACAGAACTGAAAAATGGAAGAAAAAAAATCCATGGTTAAATTGTCATTGCTAAAACATCACTGTTTGAGGTATTGTGGGTAAGACAGGAATATTTGTCTATTGTTATATTTTCTTCTTTTTAATTTCTGTTGTTTTTGGAATAGTGCAAAAATCACATTAATAAAAACGGATCAAAACAAACAAAAACGATGGGTTTATTCATAGACAGTGTTTTCAATATGGAGAAGGTTCCATAACAGATAATAGCCTAGACTCTGGACGTATAATTATGCCTATTTAGTATAATTAGGCCTATTTAATTGGATTAACTGCATGAAACATTGAGTAAAATACCTTGCATTTCTAGTTTTTGATATTATTTTTGATAGAAAAACTAGAACTCGTGATGCATATTGTGTACCATTAAAGTGTCCTTGATTATTACGATACTGTATTTTGCCTTATCATCCACTCCTACATATAGAAGTATGGAAAAGTATGGAAAATACTGTGGGCGTACGGCCATTTTTACATACAGCCATCTCAGCATAGGAAGGATATTCATGTCCGCCAGGCACATTGTTGTGTCTATGAGACCTAGTGATCATTTTTATGTACTATAATGAACAACCACATTCATATTTCCTGAACATACTTCCTAGATATATATTGTCATTCAAACCTTAAGTAAATACTCTTAACTTTACATCATAAAGAGATGTTATTTAACACAAAATTATTGCACATTGAATACTAACTCAACTTTTCGCTCTTGAAAACAAAGGTGCCACAAAGGGTTCTTTGAGTGATGTCATAGAATAAGGACTTTTGGCTCTCTAAAAACCATGTTTCGAAAATATCTGTATGTGTTAAGTGTTGTCTGAGCTCTTCCCAGAACTGTGATATTATGTGGAGGTTCTTTAAAATTTAAAAGGCTCTTCACACTGTGTTTACAAAAAATGGCTCTCTGAAGAACCATTCACTGAAAGGAAGGGGTTCTTCTATGGAATCATGCAAAGAACCCTTTTGGCAGCATAGAACAGTTTGCATACTCTATAAAAATATGACTTATGAATGAATTACAGTTGTATGCAAACGTTTAGGATTCCCCAGTCAAATTAGGCACTTTGTAATTGATTTTCTAAGTGAAAAAAACGTAACGCGTCCTCTAAGGAGAACCTACTGAAAGGTGGCATTTTTAAATTCACAATTTCTATTTTATGTGGAATTTTTATTAAATGTGTTATTTATATTCTCCAGTATGTTAAATTCAGCAAATAAAACTAATTGTGCATTATAATGTGCATCTCTACAGTATGTGTACTGTATTTACCATAGAAGCAGTGGTTCATCTTAGACAACTTTTAGAAAGACAGAAAACAGACAAGGTAAGACAATTGGTTTTTGAAGCTCAAGTTTAATTCTAGCTAACATCATGTCTAGAGTGGGTCTGCAGGTAAAGATTGTGCATTTCAGACCAGCAACTGGTAAAACAGAAAGAAAACAGACATGAAGCGACTTTTTTTTTTTTTAATTTCCGGGTCATCACCGTATCTACTAGAGTGTCCTCGGTTGGCCTTTGACCCGCTGGAATGAAACACCATTCAGGACTAAAAAGACTAAGAGCAACTGCCCTCATTTACAACAGAATCGAGACACAAAGCCAAGCTTTCTAGGGTGTGGGGATGGGAGGATGTGATGACTTCTCAGTCCACTGAGCCGTTATCTCCTTTTGCACATTTGAGAGGAAAGCACGGGTGAAGACCTCCACACCATCTTGTCTTTTATTTTTTTTTACATTTTTTTTCTTTTCGTTAAATGCATGACAAGTGTGTCTTGGCATGTGAATCGCACAAGTTTGTGCCAGCTCTTGTTAGACACTTGACGTTTTTTGTCTTGAGGTAACAAACATTCCTGATACTATACAGAGGATACTATGTACTTTTGTCCCCCTGGGTCCTGGGTTAGCCAGTAGCTCATCCTATAGCTCAAAGCTGCAGCTCTATATAAATTACTATCTCCAGTCACAACATAGGATGTCATATAGCAGCACCATGTCTATGGCTAAAGGAAAAGAAGGGGGGGGGGTGAGGGGGTTAGGAGTTAGCTTTGATTGTGTGTATGGTTGGCAAAATAAAAGAGCCAATATAATAGAAGTGAGTGTTGCACTTTGTGGAACTGTTACATGAATACGATATGAAGAAGGAAAGAACTGCCGGTGATTCTATCTACTTTCCATTTATTGTGATAACGATGCATGTGATGGAAACATGCTTAGCCTCCTGTGTTCAAAACAAGGCTGCCAGCCTCTGATACATTATTATTATCATGGGAGCTGCATTAAATTACTACAAATCAACACTATGGCTTTGTAAATAGACATGGCATTCACAAACTCATATCCACTTTCAATTTCAACAAAAGCTTCATAAATACATTAAGGTCAGGCCATAAGCGGCCTAAAGGGGGGCATATAGTCTCTTTCAATGAAACAGTTAAAAACTCCAATGAGTTATATAATCAAGCTGTTTATGGCACCAATTTCATTAAATGCTCTCTCTACTTGCTCATATCAGGACCCAGAAGGATGATGAGTAATGCGTGTCCATTTGCAGTTTTACAACAGGACTAGCAGGCACTGTATGACCAAGTAAAATAAAGACCTGGAAAAAAAAAAAACGAAAAAGAAAAAAAAAAATTCCCAAGCTAGATCATCATTGCTAAATCATGACTGTTTGAGGTATTGTGGGTAAGACAGGAACATTTGTCTATTTTTTTCTTTTTTCCTCTTTTTTTGTTTTTGGAATAGCGCAGAAATCACATTAATAAAAACTGATCACATAACAAAAAAAAAAACTACCAAAAAGAAACAAAGATGTCAATAATATCATAATTTTCTATGAGAAAATTAAAACCTATTACATGGCAGTATATTGACATTTTACATAGACAAAACCAAAAATAGCAGCAAAACAAGACAAGAGAACGAAGCATGTCTTTTTTCTTTTTTGTTGGTTATTTCTTTTTTTTTCTCCATTTGAAAGTTTCATACTTGCTGGAAATCCCTCCATAGCAGCTAAATACGAGGAGTGTGTGCTCCTATGTTCTCTTCTTTTCTCATTGTACAAACACCTTAGTTCTGCAGTTTACTTTCTGATGTCCAGGCATCGCCCCTTTTCCCACGTCTCCCTCCCTCAGCCACCTCGAACATCCCTCTTCCGTCCTCTTGAGCCGAGAGAAAGCATATCTTGGGGTTTGTGCAAAATCTTCTAGAAGCCACTGAGAATCAATTTCTCCTCAACTCTGGACGATGACCACGGCGTTTCTCTGGCACTCCTCTACTGAGCTTTCGAAATCAAACAGGTGCGCGCTGAGCACACATTCAAAACCAGGTATACGTTAGGCATCCGTTTTCGTGCTCCATACTGGCCTTATGAGGGGGATAGAATAAAATAAATAGTTCTCAATCTTTGATATAGCTATTTTAGGTACTTTAGTGTTTTAAAACGCTTTGATGCGTCTGAAGCTATTGGGTGCGCATTGCTGAGCGGTGGCAGACTTGCGTGGGCCCCTCTTGTCAGGATTGCACCTTAACGTTCTCCAGCACCTGTCCATTTTGGGCAGTAGGGTAGCGGTGGACGCTGTACTGCTCCTCGGGCTTCGACTCCAGTATTCGGAGAGTACTGTGTCTTTTCAATCTCTCTCTCTCACACTCTCTTCCTCTCTCTCTTTTTCTAACCTAAAACACCATAAAGAGACCTGCTCCATGCTGCAGACAGTATAAATACCTGTCATCATCAACTCCTACTCCATTCCATGTTTTTTTTCAGTTTTGTTTTACAAATGTGGATTTTTTTCATAAGTCAGCCTTACAAGACGGACTGAAAGTGCTTTTTTTTAAATGGAATGGTTTTAGATTACAATACATAAATCTAAACAGAAAGTAGACTGTGGATTGCACTGTGAGCGTAACAAAGGGAGCGGGTAAGAGAGAAGCTTATTGTGTCATAACCAGTGATGGCATTGGCAGTGAGGACAATCAAACAAGCAAAACTATGAAAAAAAAATGTCAATGGTTCTGTCTGATGTTAAATTAAAACCTCAGCTTTGGCAATCCACAGGCCTCTAAATCATAACATAGAATAACACATGCTTAACAAAATATACTAGGGTTACACAAACCATTTTGAAAGAGAAGAGAAACATGTTAGAGATTTTTTTAGAAGTCTAGACAACAGAATAAAGTGACTAAACGCATAAGCAAGCAGAGATACATACACATGCCAAGACTGCAAAAAATGGCAGGGGAAACGGTTAGCATGTGTAACAATATACTAGCTAAGAGAAAGAAAGATCAAACATACAAATAATGCCTCTTCTCTTTCAAAAAATGGTTTTTGACACACTTGAAATAAAATTACCAACCTATTTTCTTGTCTGTAAATCTGACAAGTCACAGCTACATATGTAAAATACGTAGTTGCAATTTTAAAAAAAGAATCCTAGATTACCTATACATTTTACTGAAAACTCAAGTTATGTGGAGAGGGCCTGAAAGAGAGAGTAATGAGTAACGTGGAAGGGATTTCATCTGGGTTTTTCAACAAGGTTTTCATCAATCCCTAGTCCTCTGCTGGTTGTCCTGGCCAGCAACAGCCCAATCATGAAGACCACAGGGGGCGCCACTGAGGGGTAAACAGCGAGGGCACTCTGAGGGGCTGATTATGATTGATTGAGGTGTTGGTGGGGGGGATTCCGGTGGGGCCCTAGGTGCCCTCTTGTCCCACGAAGCCTCTGGTCAAAGCCCATACCCCATTGGAAAATAAGACTCTAGAGATGAAGAGCGGTTCCCTCAGATGTTAATGTCCCTGACGTCTGTGGGAGTGCACGAGAGGTCCACGTCCTCCTCCACCCGTTTGGTCTCTGTGGAGATGCTGTGTTGCTGGGCCTGCCTCAGACTGGACTCCAGCAGTGACTCGATCTGCTCCTGGCACGATCGCAGACAATCCTGGGAATGGAACCAGAAACATTTACTATACAATACAAAAATACTAACTCACAAAAACTCATGGGACTTTGCTTCTGCTGGAAAAGCAGAAATGCAGCGAGGGACTTACCGGGTCACTTCTGATGACCTGGGAGAGGAAGTTGGTGAGGTTCTGGGAGGAGAGAGAGCTGTCGGTGTTCTTCAAGTACAGCCCTTGCACTGCTGCAGCCACGCTGCCTGCAGCGATCATGGAGGGAGGGCTTGCGATGAAGTTGACATCTGCACAGGGTGGAAAAGGATGGGCTTCTGGTTAGATCTCACAAACTAATAGTAGAGTGGACATTGCCTCAAGGCCAATGACAGAATAAAATGATAACACTGCAAAAAAGACACATTCTTGGCCACTGAAAAGAGGAAACGCACAAGTCGGGAGTTGTCGGGAGGGGGTGGTTATAATGAAGCGTAGCGTGACTAAATGACTAAATCATAATGAGGGCGATGGTGATAGGGGACAGTCCGTGACATTTTGGGGTGACACCATGCTGGGGCAGGGCTCCAGCCTTTTAGGGTTTGGGGGGGGGTTGCTGTGCTGTAGGTCCTGCTCCCCCCCCCCTCACTGAAACTGTCCAATAAATCAAGGCTCTTCCCACAGACAAACATATCTTTGCAACATGTACAACGAATTGAGGAACAAGTGCATATGAGAGTTCTACAACATCCATGCTACTCAAATAAACAACTTTAAAATAAAGTCCAAAAAAATGACTTCCTCCCTTCACAAAGTGGCTGAAATGTGAGTGCTTGTTCAGTGGTAACTTGTCTTCCCACACTGCTTGCATGAGAGGAGAGACATTATAAATCAAAGCAGGGACTTTCCCCCCTCGCCCTCACTCACTATGGGTTTTGCCCACACATGGAGAGTGCAGCAACATAACACAACGGCCCTTCTCATAGGTAGCAGTCTACCATTTCTAGCCCAGCGACGAGAGGGCAATTGTTAAGACAAATTGAACATAAAGGCACGGGAGCCATCACCCGAAGCCATTCATGTCAGAGGCTAGCCCCCTTATGCACTACCCACCCAACCACAATCTTCCTGGCTGCCATCCCAGGCCACTTCCCAAAGAAACGGAGGTCATAAACATAAAAGGGGAGCGAGTTGCAGTGATACCCACCATGTGAAAGGAGGGACAAAGGAAGAATGAAAGGGGTATACCAGAGAGATTCCTTCCTGAGACACTAAGGGCCATTTCAGACAGACGATAAACTGACCAAAAGCTGAGTGCAATGAGTTACATAACAATAGAGACTGATGGGGTTCCACTTCTCACAAACCAAGAAAAGAATCTTTTTATGGAAGAGCCGCAGCATCCAAATGACCAGTCACATGGTGTACTCACTCAACCAAAGATAACACAAGTATCAGCAAAGTATCAGCACTGGCTTACACAGAACGTAGTGCGTCCATTTGTGTCAAATCAGAGTCTGCATTAACAGACTGCTGCCGTGAGGCACTTGGGCCTCTGTGGAGGCACAGTGCAGACACAGCAATCGCCACAAAAGGAAACAGACTTCCTCTCGCTTGCAGACGCTCACGTCAGTTTATAATACCTCCGCACAAGGAATTAGGGCAGCTCTTTCCATCCCAATAAAAAAGTCTATCTGATTGCAAATTCAAAGCATGATGTCCCTGAATGCACAAGTCGGATTCAACGCTCACAGAAGATCCTATTTAGTTTTAGCAAACAAAGAACAACCTGCCATGTCAGCTTCAAACAGATAAAGATCAAATGCTATTGCCCTTTAGAACATAACCTTGACACCAATCAAAGTGAAGAAATAAAGGTGTATCACGCATACCTGTCGCACAGAGAGCCACGAACGTCTGGGCATGCTTGCGCAGGATCTGCTTGGTGCTCTGATGTATTTGCAGCTTGGTTAGGAAATGTTCAATGAAGTCATGCGGCGTCACTGAGGCTAGATCCCACTTCAGCTTGTTCAGCGCCAGCAGCTCCATTTGCTGTGAGAAAAGACATAAAGCGGTTCACATAAAGGACTTCAAAAGCTGTTCACGCCTTCATGTGTGCTCACTGAGCAGTCTATGGCTTGGCCACTAGATGGGGTCATCTCTCAGGAGGTACAACTGGTTTCCGATTTAAGCTATTCAATTAGCAGCACGTTTCAACCCACAACTGGCTGATTTGTGGGGAGTTTCCATCACAAAGGCATTCAAATGCAGAAGTCTGCCTGCATTTCATAACTACATCCTTTCTTGCAAAAAAAATTAAGGCAAGCAGAAAACGCTCTTTAAAAGACATCAACCCATTCAATGCATTACTAAGTAATTACCAAGAGCTCGCAGGGGCGAATAGAGTTGTCGGTGTATATGCAGAGCTTCTCGGCTGTGAGCGGAACAGTTTCCTTCATCTTGGAGGCCAGAAACATGCAGGCGGCTCCCAGCAGCTGCAGCCTGCTCTTTTTAGTGGGCTCCACAGACAAGAATCTGTCCAGGTAGTTCATGGCCAAGGGGAAAACCTCCTCTTCACACTTCTGCTCCTCGCATACCTTTAAAGGGAGAAGATTTACACATGAGAGCCAGCACATGAGGGACAAGCCAGAAAAGCCTCATGACAGGAGAAAAAGATTTGTGTGACAAACACAAGTACTGAAAGTTTTAAAAAAACAAGCATAGGTGTTGTTTGCGTTAAGTATGAAACGAAGTGTGTGAAAAATGCATGAAAAGTATGCATCAGGTCTGATAAAAAAACATATTCGGAACTAATGGAGGTGTCCCACGTGGTTTGCGTGCATTTTCTCTGCACCGAGTTTGGCGTTGGAAAGGAACAGACTTTTTAAATTAAATAAAAAAGTTTAAATCCAGCGATTGCAGCGCAGATTATTTGATTAATGATTTTATTAAAGGCGTGCATGGCTTTATAGAGGCTCGCAGCAGTGGTGTGCACATGCTAGCGGCCGCTGCTTCCCCCAAAATGCTACAAAGGTGGCGTCAATTTCTAGTTCGTCATCTTTTCAAAAAATATTTAAAAATATTATAAAATTGTTGCGGCGCACCGAAACTGGCTCTAAATGTCCTTCGACGCATATTCTATCGCCTCCGATCGAAAAACGTCGAGTTTGTGAACGAAAAATGGGAAAATTTAATTAAACTTTGCAGGACATGTGAGCACGACGTGCACGTCGTCGAGGGCGCGCTTTCAAAAATTAATATAAATTATTAGCGCGGACTGAAGGCCACTTTGAACGCCTGTAAATCCGCTACGGACGCTGAGGATCCGGACCCGAACCGTCGTGGGTTCGTGTTCGGCTTCGGACACGTTTAAAAAAAAGAAAACATTTGGTTCGCGCTGCGGGCTTCAGAGCCGCCGAGCTGGAGCTCATGGCTGAACTGAAAGTAAAGTTTACGGCGTAAACCTCCTGTCTGCACCTCACAGATCCACCCAGAACCTCCAGCACGACCTTAAATGAGCTATATTAAGCGGTTCTGAGCGACTGTCGTCAAACGTTCTGGCCGTTTCGGCTGCTTTTTTAACACGTTAACTGAAGTCCTCCGCGCGACAGCAAAGATGGCGCATAATAGGCTACTGGCGCGAGTGGGATTGCATACGTGTACATCGATATTAAATCGAAATAAATTCGACGAAACCCGTTCCAGGGCCTTTCTTTGGTTCGGAAAGAAAACGAAGCAAAAATCGCCACATCTCTGAAGAGGCTTTTTAAAGCGGAAACGAGACGAAAACCTCGAGACTCGGCTACTTTCGCGAGTTGGATTTTTTTCTTCTTTTCTGAGGTAAAAAAGTCGTTAACGCGGCTATTTCGGCGACAATTCGTGCACCAAAGTCCACTTCCGAGGCTTTTCAGTCGTGACAATGTAAAAAAGAGCGATTTTTAAAGCGTATCCTCCGTTTCTAACAGGCCTAGCTAGCTTAGCAGACCGGGGTCCAAAGAGCATGAGGAGAACCGTCTTGAGAGAGAGAGAAAAAGTTGTGTAATGTTAAAGACAAGAGGAAAAAAACACTTTGTCAGCTCATACAGACCTCCAGCATCCACGTCGCGACGATTTTCCTCATTTTGGGCACGATTTCTTTCTGAACGCACTTGAAGTAGTTCGGTGCGGGGAGATAGTTTTCCTCCGCCTTCAGCATGGTGTGCAAAACTCGGTCGTTGAGCAGGTTAGCATCGTGGTAAGCTCTCCGCACGGCGTCCACCTCGCAGCACAGCAGCTGGTGCTCCATGGCTTCGACGGAGTCCTCGGACTTTCTTCTTTTCAGCAGAAGGCAGAGAAGTGAACGGAGGAAATGAAAAACTCAGGAGGCGCTTTAAAGCGAGCACGGAGGTTCCTGCGGCGGCGGCGGAGGATGATGGTGATGCTGCTGCTGCTGCTGCTGCTGCTGCTCTGTGTGAGTGAGTGTTAGTGAGAGCCTCTGAAACTCCTGCGCTGCTCTTCCCCCGCTTGAAGGAAAAAAAAGCTCCCCTTCAGAGCAATGCAGTGATGACGTGACTGTTGTTAAGGGAAGATCAAAGCGCCGCGCGGCCTGAGCGAGAGAGGGCGAGACACAGCGCGAGAGAGAGTGAGAGAGAGACACAGAGAGAGAGAGAGCGGCTGGCTGTCTGCTCAGCTTGGTAGATTCTTAAAGAACTTTGTGGTCGTTTCTTTTGCTTCCAGTGTGGAAATGGGAGGTCCTACTTTTTTTTTACCCCGGGTGGCGAACGGCTGAGGGGAGACAGCGGGGGGTAGGCAACAGAGGAGGAGCGAGCGAGGGGTCTTTTCTGAGGAGGAGTTGTATATGTGAGGGGGGCACTATCGAATGAGTGCTGGTGTGAAGATGTGTATTGGTAGAAGTTTTTGGTAGGGGGCGGTATAACAGAGCCAAATCACCGTAATTGTCCCGTGGCTCATTAAGAGACTCTGATAAAGAAAAAAAAACTCCTGGAACTTCTTTATGTCAGTTTCAGTACATTTTTTTAATCTCACTTGCATTTTAACCTCGCAGTGAAAGTTTGAACTCAAAACTTTCCCCCAACATGACTTTTGTTTATCAAATCTGAAGCTAATATGGATTCAATTTAATCAAAGTTGTGCATAATGAGTCGTAGGTTTTGAAAAATAGTTCTGCAGTCATTTTGACTTAGATTGGTTTTAAAAAGTAGGTTTAAAAGGCTGCGATCCTTTGTTCCACGCCGAGGAAGAGGAGGAAACAGAAATTAGCCTGAACCAATGAGGGACAACTTCAGTTGCCAGGCAGAACTGCGGCAGGAGCTTTTCATCTCAGCCTCTCATTGGGTGACCGTGTGCGGGAATGTGGAAAGAAAACTTCACCAAAAAGAGGACCCAAGCACAAAGAGAGCACTTTTATCACGGACAGGACGCAGTAAAAGAAGCGTCCAGCTCAAAGATCTCAAGATTAGTAAAGACGGATGCCGTGTGTCAAAATTATAAGAAACACGTGGAGAATAAAACGAGCAATTTGTTATCAAATAAACGTCTCTGCATTATCGCAGGAGTTTGGTCAAACGTTGGTCTTTCAGATGAATCCGTGTGACACGTGACACATCTTTCTTTCTTTGTAGACTAAGTCATAAACCCGTGCATGATGTTAATAGTTTTGCTCAAATAGGGGCGCTCTCACTTTAAAGACCTCACTGCTGTCGCTGGAGGATGAATTGGAGCCTTTCAAATTCCTGACATTCCTGCCTCGACGCTTTCACGTACCGTATAACAGCTAATACGGACGCGCTTAAAATCAGAAACCTGTTGCTTATTACATCAACATATCTACTTTATCAGTGTTAGAATTGACACTACAATGGCTTAAGGAAGGCTGGCTTCGAAACTGTATCTGTAAAAGTGCAAACTGCAACTGTTGTACATATGGAAAATGGTAAACAACAACAACAAAATACACAGTAACAAACTGTCAGTGACAAATCAGTTACGAAAGTAATTACAGAGTGTGCATTGGATATGCAAATGGAAAATGGCAGTGCTTATAGGGGAATTCCACCAATTTGTTTTAAAAAACTTTGTCCATAATTTAATGTTTAAGATATAAACAGAGTGGTTTGATGTGAAATGCTTAACTCTAAAGAGATTTACAGAGTCAGAATGGTGGTGATAGGAACCAGACATCTAAAGCGTTTAATACCTCTAAAAGCTACATAACAGTTGAAATGGTTATGAACACGCTGCCTGGTTCCGGTTGTTTTATGATAGTTTTAGGATAAGCTTTTAGCCTCAAGCTTATTTTCTTATTCATTCATGGTGGAGGGGAACATGTGGGGCGATGTAAGGCAAAACAAAGGAAACTTTTACTAGTGTTTAAAAACTCAGAAGACAGGGTCAGTAAGTTTCTTTACAGTTAACCATTTTGTATCAAACCACTCTGAATGACTGTGTTTACACCTCCTCAAGTAAATTATTATTTTAAAAAAAGTGGTGAAATTCCCCTTTAATCACAATCATAAAAATAATAACAAAGTAATCCAGTCTTTATTCCCTTATTCTTTTCATTCTGTTAAACACCTCTTTTTTGTGTTCGTGTTTAGACATTGTGTGTTTAGACATTGTTTTAAAGTAGCCTCATTTATTTGTTTGTTGACTAAATAAACTTCAAGAATATCCACTGCCCTCATAAAGATTAGGTCTAATTAGGTGTTAATCTAGATAAAGAATATACTTTACTGTATATTCATTTAAAACTAAAGGTTTCTGGGTGAAAAGGCAAGTGATAGGTAGATGGGGAGGGGTAAGAGAACAAGATAAAGAACTAAAAAAAAAACTCACAATTATTATACATTTCTTTTTAGCCTTACAAATATCCACCAGCAACACGATGACTGTTTAAATATCCCCATTAAACATTCCTTAGTTTATATACTTCTATTCACATTTCTACATTTTCACTCCGCAGAAACAAGGCTTACAGCACTGAGCCTTTGTTGGTGGAACATTGAAAGAAAGACCATGTGAGTTTCTGTCTTCACTGCTCTTACTGCCATTACGGTAAAGGAATAGGAAGTTTTAAGGCCTTGCAAATGCTCCTTTCAGCAGAGACCACTCTCACTGAGTGATAATTCATGTTTTATCAGTATATGTTTAAAAAGACCTGCACCATAAATATATAGAACAGTATTTTAGCTGGAAATGTCCAGCTTGTGGAAAAAGATGCTAACAGCTGACTACAGTTTTCTGTGAACATTGATGTTAATGGTTATAACTTAATAATGACAATATGTATAACAGCATCCGGAGTCCAGATGATAGAGCCAGCCAACTCTTTCGTTCATTACAATGATTGCCATTTACCAACTGACTTGTGAGGCTGTCAAAAAAGCAGACCTTTTCAAACGTATAAGGTTATTAAAATGTAGCAGGATGAAGTCTTGAAAATATGCAGGAATAAGTGAGGTGAGGATAAATCAGCAGCCCAGGCTTATAGTAAATAGGGTTGCTGCATTGTGTAGAGTCTCTGCGCTACTTCAAATCAGACATTTACTAGAAACCTTCATACTAACAATACCAAAATACTCTTAGCAAAAGATCAGTGGACTGAAACACAATTACTCAATTAAAAACAATCATTGATGAAAATTGTTCATGAACTGGCAGTGATTTGTTGGCATGATAATAATGCACGTTTGCTGTCCAAAGCAAAACAAGTGTCTTCAAAATGGCAGCTTTACCGAAGAGGACACAAACCTTCTTACTTTTAATGCAAGTTAATGTAAAGAGATTTAGTTTCAAGCAACACTGGAGCATTTCTATTGGTCCATTCGTCATGACATTTTTACACAGCCCATTTTCTCAAATAATGAAAAACAAATGAAAAATGACAAAAATGGAGATACTTTTCTGTTTTTGGACAGTGATTGTATTTTAAATTCTCCTACATTCTCAAAAAACGCAGTTAATCTGTACCTTTATGGTACAAACGCTGTGGTACGTTGTCAGTATGTTTAGTTATAAAACATAATAGAAAAGTTTCATTTCAAATTGCTGTATATGCATTTGTAACAATGTTGGATATAACAAGTTTTTGAAATGATTATCAGTGCTGATGTATGTTGGAAAACATTTTTATTTCTCTAATAAAGGTGGTATTATACATAATGTAGCATTAATGCTTCATGTATATTTAAACAACATACATAATGAAAATATAAAATTCTTGAAAGTTTTGTAACTAACAAATGTTCGATTGTACCATTTACCATTCATTTTTTTAAAGTTGCATTAACTCTACACACTCTTGACTCCAAGGTTTTTATTTTCTTAATTATAAAAACTGGAAATGAATGAAAAAATGAATGTAGTGTATCTTTAAAACTGATTTAAGGCTCACCATTGGACCTTACCCACTGTTTTGTAACTTAACCTATATTGTTTGTATCTTGGAAGACAAAAATGAACCTGTATTATATCATTTGGATTCTTTGGTTCCAGCGGTTGCTGTTATTTAATTTTCATAGTTTTAACCTCTTAAAATCCCAGGCGTGTTACATCCTAATACTTACTTTTTTTAGTAATTAAATGAAAAGCAATGCAAACTAATGAGTTATTCTTAAATTATAGGAGTAAGGTATGAAATCTACTGGTTAAAACTGATAACTTGATTTATTGTCAGAATAACTGATAGATTATTGATTAGTAATCCTAAAAGAGTGATACAGATGCATACAACCTGGCAAATTTGAGGTGGGAGGCTCGTACACGCGCTCCATTAGGACGACATTTAAAATGGGCATGCATGGCTATGTAGGCACATAAGGGTGAGAGCATAATAAATAACACTCTCTGGACACCCAGGGGGTCAGCAGCGGCACTCAGACCTGGAGAGAGCAGAGATTAGGAAACAAAAGGTTGCAACAAAGGACAGTCCACGTTTTCAGGTTTCAAACGGGGTGTCGGCCTAATTGCTACTGAGCACCCCTCTCCTCCCCCAGCACATCTCTCCCCTCTTAGCCTTAATTCTGACCCATTATCCACACGGCAATCTCCATGCAAATGGAATTATTCACTTGTAGGAACTCAACATGCAGGTTACCGTATATAACACAAGTTTGTACTGTTTGCTGTACCAACTTTTACAAAAACTTCAAATGGATCTGATCAGTTTCTCTGTACTCCAACAGGATTCTGACTTTTATAGGTAATAACACCTCATAGTAACAGTAGTAATCTATCTATCCATCCTTCCAGTTTTAGCCCACTGACTAGTTCTCAACCATACTTAAACCAGCCATCACGAGTTAGCTACATTAGCCTTCTATTACTAGCCTTCTAGCTCTATTAAACTTAACTAAAGCAGCAAACTTTGGACCTGGTTGATTGCATTTAAGGTAAGGGGAAATTTGTGTACATTTGATTTTTCTCTAACCTAATGCTTTAAAGCCACCACTAGTGGACAAAGGTGCATAACTGGAAAAGAAATTCTACAAAAAAACCCCAGTAAAACAAGGGAATGTCCTCATCTTTAAATGATGACCGTCAGTACGCAGGAAATTCACATACACTGAGAACATTTTTTACATTCAAATAGTTTGCTTATATTTCAATATTATTAATAATTTTTAACAATTATATCCTAATATGGGTTCACAGTGAGATGCTTAAAACGTTACTAGGAGGCATTAATGAGAATGTATTGTCACTTCAATAGAAGCAAAAATGGTTTTATAAACCCACCTTTATGTCTTAAATAAGATTATATTATCAAACCACGGTCAGTTTTACTTTCATATGCCCCTTTAGGGCTTGACTGTACAAATGACTACAATGTATTATATGTATCCCAGGATAATATATTAATAACTTCATGTAAGCTATAGAGGTCCTCTTCTTTACATCTAAAGACTTGACTGACCTGATTTACTGCATGCCTCTAAGTATATGTTCAGTCTACAGGTACGCAGTAAATCGCCTATAATAGTGGCACAGGCAGGCGTACAATTGTAACGGCTGTTAAAGTGGCATCATTGCACACCCCAGGGCCATCAGCGACCTAAAGATAAGAGCATTACAAGTCTTAAGTCACCTGAACTAATCCTTCCACCCAGCACTATACCTGCAGGCCCCCCTGACCCTGCCTGTCACCTCCGTCCTGCTCTGCTCCACACTGCTTCTCGTTAAGCTCCTGCTGGTTGCGATAACCCCCTTTGGTGTGCTGACCATGAGCTCTGCCATTCTGAGGCATTAAACTTAGAATGGACTGACCCAGGATGTGTCAATGGGAAATAAGCTCATCACTTTCATATAAAATCCTTTATTTACTTTTTGTACATTTATTTATTTATGGGATATGCCATGGTAACTTTATTCTTTTTTGAAGTATTTTGGACCGATTTTACAAGTCTATTCATTCTAAAATGTTCGCACAATATAAAGAGCAGCCAGTCAAAAATTGATTTACAAGGCATTGTCTCAACAGCGATGATATACAAATGTATCACCAGAAATGGTCGAAAGTTACTTTAAAGCATGTTAACAAAAGTTTTTAATCCTCCAACCATTCCTTCTCATTACACTATTGGGAGGGGGTCAAACTCAAGCCAAGTGGTCTTCTCCAAGGGGGGCTGATTGAGAAAAAAATGCAGGGAAGAAAGGGTCTCATTTTTTCTATATCTGAATTTTGACTACACAGCCTATACCTTCATGTAAGTGCATCTAAGGCAATGTTTCTAATTCTGTCACCACAACCGCAACGTCTACTACTACTGATAATAATTAATAGTATTAATAATCATTATTATTAGTAGTAATATTAGTAGCAGTTGTAGAAACAGAACGAGTAGTAGAAATGTCTAATGTTTAATAGACATTTTAGTATTCAATTAAATCAAGTAAACCTTCGTTTAACAGTAAAATTATTTGGGACTCTTATTGTGACAGCACTGCCATTCCTACTGAATGTGCTTTTAACATACCGTTCCTAACATTCTGTTGGGCAACCAGTTACAGCTGTTGGGCAGGTAAAGCAAATCCACTAATCAGATGTAAACATTTAGCGTGTGAAAAACAAAGAAAGTGTTTTGCGGGGCAGATTTAACAATAAATTGCAAATATGTGACGGCCCATATGAAGATTTTTCCGCAGGCCAGGAGTGACCCCTGCTATATTGGGAGCTAATATTAAAAGCTTATTAAGAAGAGGACCATCAGTTGGATATACTAGAATTTGTGCGGTGGTCTTCTCATAGCTCTTGGGTTGAGGATTCTGAGGGACTCCAGTGAGGGCCACCAGGGAGGCTCCTCTACCCATAGCCCTTCTTTGAATGCAGCCTGTGCTGCGATGTCTCTGAAATCATAAATCCTGGCCCCTGGAAATGGCCCCCCCAAGTGTGCCCCTCCAACTCATCCTACGATAAATCACAGCTCTATAATGGAAAACCAACTAAGCAGGGAGTGGTAAAGCACCGTGTAACAGGTATTGAAGATTAATGGCTGGCTTCGCAGGACTTCGCCGGCAGCTCTCCGCCCAGCCCCCCATAAGGTACATGTTTGGACATTCGAGTAATGACCAGCGCTTCAAAGAGAATCTTTTTCCCATCTTATCATATTCACTGTCAGTGGTTTCAAAGGAATGGCTCACACTGACAGGCCGAGACAGAGACTTTAAGTTCTAATAGAATTTTGCCAAGAAGACATCGGTCATATAACATCCTTTCACACCTGCCATCGGCATTCTCAAACATTTTTGAAGCCTTTTTCTGGAACTAATACACAGTGAACTTTCATCTTCCACTCCTTTTATAATGAAGCCATAGTGGACTCTTTGAGACCCTTTGCCCCCTTTACCCCCAAAACTCCATTGTATGGGCATCCATTTCTTCCAAAGCCAGCGCATTCTCTCCCAATAGTCATCTTTTATCCCACTAATGGCGATGAAGATAAATGTGGTGCCAAATGAAGGCAAATGGTCCACCACCCCCCCCACCACCCCAGCACTTATACACAGACACACATGCAAACACATTCAAACGCAGAACAGCAGCACTTTCAAAAGAGACAAATGGATATGAAGAAGTTTTCAGGTTTTTGACTTCTCTCTGCTCTCTGGTTTAATTTATTCTCTTTTGATTGCATGACAGAATAAAGAGGCTTACAGTTCAGAGGGTGCATTTATAGAATGGTGACAAAATACAGTATGATAACATGTTCATTAAATAAATACATTCAATAGTATTGTAGGAAAGACCTGGACACTGAGTCTGAATCCTAGACTTTGTAGTATTCAATTTTTTCCTCTTTTTCGCATAATCTGAAACTCTAGTTACCCACTGCATTGTGTTGATATTTCATTTCATTAGTGAATGGACTAATACCAGTGATCCAAACTTGCTTTGAAAAAGTATTTTTTACCTTGACTTCCATTACAAGTTAAGAATGTTTATATATATGAATCACTGATGCCTGAACAAAACTTCATATCTCCAAAATGGTAACTTTACAGGAAAAGGAAAAACATACTTTACCTTTAATGTAAGTCAGTGGAACCAGACTTTTTCCCAAGTGCCTTTGGGCCACTTCTTTTGGTCCATTTATCATGAAATTTACAGACAATGTAAAGGGTAACAGGTATTTTCAAATTATGTCAAAAACTGAAACTCGACAAAAAATGGAGATGCGAGGTTTTGTTCTCACAACAGTGATAAATGAATATGTCTGTGTATATATAGTAACATTTCTATTCATAAGTTAACACATCCTCTACAGACAACAAACGTCTGCACATTTCCATGCACAATTACAGTTTATCTGTTGAATTTAACATATTTGGAAAAAATAAAACATAAAATGTAGCCTGTTAATAAGTCATAGGAACATGTTATATTTTATGTTTATGCCTAATGCTAAATGCAGCAAATAAATAGATATTTTGTACTAAAATTTGCATATTTAAGGTTGGGCCTTGTAACTTCTTTTCACTTAGAAAACCAACAAAAAACATTATGTGTGTATATTGAATGTTTTACAGTGGCTTCAAATGTGGCTCAGCCTACAAGATTCTGGAACCGGAAGTATCCATATTATAATCATGTTTTTGTCTTCCGACTCTGACATTTGGTGACATTTTTTAAAGCCATAACTGGCTCCAGAACGCAAGCTCAGAAATAGCACACAGAGTGAAAGAGTGAACACTTGCGAAGAAGCCGTTTGACGTTATGCAGTTCTACAGGAGCCTTCAAGGAAGCCTCTATTCAGAGCTTCGGACATCAGCGCTGCTCAACAAAGACATACTGTACGGGATGAGGGAAGAGAAAAGGTTAGAAGGTCAGTCGCTTTCTCTCCAGCGCTGTGTCAATTAGCACACATAGAGGCTGCATTATCCTCCCGCCATTCTTTGACACTAGAACCATCCAGCGGTTCAAGGGCCAAAAATTGCACTCATGCAGTTCGTACATAGTTAGTCGATATTACACTTGTTTCGGCCTCTGGTACATTGAGGAATGTGGCTTGGTATGCATGCATAATTGCGTGTCTTGAGCCCGTTGTTGGTGGATGGGCTCTGGCAGGGCTGCTCAGAGTCGTCCTGCTAAACACAGCGTCCTTCGTTTCTTTAAGATCAGATCACGCACAATGCTACCAACAATGCTCCATCCTCCTGGCCTGAACGCTTGACTATGAGATTAGGATTTGAGGGCCTCTTCAAAGGGATCTTTTGTTTTGCCCAAGCAGCCTTTCGCTCGAGGCCGTTTACCCCCAAAACTTTACATTTGGCAATGCTAATACATGTGTATTTACAAATCAAATACACAAGTAAATACGTCCAAGTTTCGCATGAGAGGACCCTGTTGTGGAAAAGCCTGCCTGCAAACACTCCAGGCCTACTCAATATTAATAACATTGTTTAAAAATGTAAAAGCAGTATCTCCAAAAATGAGAAAAATAGCCCCTAATTGCCATAAAACAACATGTTGTTTCCATGTAATCCTTAGTGGGGATTAAGTGAAAGTGTATGTTTGTCAATCATGTCAACAGTGAACAGAATCATATTCATCATTTAACCATCAAAGTCCATTTTCTTGCATAGTGAAGCTAAAGAAGTGGTTTATTTTGCACTGATATAATGCTGCTCTTCGAATTTAATTCAGTTTAAGGGCCCATAACACTGAAAACTTAAATGTACACCTCACCTTTCTGAAATAGAAGTGTTTGATGTAGTATGTAAATGCAGTTTCACAAAGTACTATTCACTCCCCATTCCTTACAGTCCATGTACGGAAACTAAGCTGCAAAACCAGCCTGTATTGAATTCATTATTTTTGTGATGTCACAAAAACCAACACATTTACAGATATCTGCGTATTCAGCCTACAGCAGTTTAGTCCTGCCCATTCATGCTGACATTATAAGGAGTGTTCCTGCCAGGCAGCCAATCAGAATGGAGGTCATTTACATCTTTGAGTCTTAAAGTTGCAATAACAGAAGCAGGTAGTTAAATTCAGTTAAAGAGAGTTTTAAAAGTGGTCATATATTTGGTACGTGAACGCTTACAAATGTTATAAATGGAGCTCAGGATGAAAAATTAAATAGAAAAAATGGAAATTATGGGCCCTTTTAGACAAAAGGGGAAAGGGAAGGTGTGCATGAATGTGAGTATGCATATGTGCAGGTTACACGAGCTACAGAACTTAAATGTCCATATAAACAAATTGATTAAAATGTACCTTCTTGATGAATCAGCAGCGATTTGCAATTTGAATGATGATAATGAATACTTTCTTCTACTGGTCTCTTACTAATGGGACTAATAGGTTTAATGTGTAGAAAATGTATGTTAATATAAAGACTGTGAGTGTAATAATGCTACATATCAGAGGGTTGATGTTGCACTGAAATCACAGCTGGACTCATAGTTAATAGAGGCAGCCAGTTTATTGTTTAATTGAAATCTGACTGCCCTACATCATCCAGCCCTGTTCCTCATTTGGGGGGGATGCCATTCTCACACTAAGTCCATCTGCAGCTTTGAAGTCCTGACTCCTCTTCACATCCTTGATACGTGACAGAATAGGGAAGGGGGGAGCTTGCAATAACGGACACAAAGTTTGAGGGGGTGCTCTTTCACGGCATCAAAATTCTCCCCTCCCGCCCCCAAGAAAACGCATCAGAGAGAAAGAGAGAGAGAGAGAGAGGGAGAGAGAGAGGAAAGACTGAGTGGAGAGAGAAAAAAGTTCCCCCACTGAAAGAGTCCCTTTCTCAAGCCAGGGTGGCACCACAATGGCCCATGAAAAGATGGATAGAGCGATTGTCCTGTTTAGTGATCCGCAAACGGGGGAGAGCTGGGGTTCCTCAGGCAGTGCAGGGGTGGCCTGAGCCGGCCCTTCACTCACTCTGCTTAAGGATTGGGGGGGGTGGTGGTGGTGCGAATCGAGGGTCCAAGGGCATTGAGCAGAGGAAAAGACCCCATGGGACAATAGAGGTCCTTGGAAGAGACGGCAGATCACCAGGGGCCCTAAATGTAGCAAGACTCTGGCTGTTGAGGGCCAACCGCAAGGGGGCCAAACCAAGTGGAAAAAACCCAACACTTCCTCTGAGGATTTACCAAGTGTGCTCTTACTCTAATAATGGTGGGAGATGATTTTGACTGGCTTTATTCAGATCAGATCTGCGCACTTGGTGAGACAAAAGAGAAAAATCTTACAAACATTGTCACATTAAGCCCATTACCTTTTAGAAGTCGTGGTTATTGACTATCGCAAGTGAAAATAGATGCATAGGGCAAGTTGTTATCAATTATTTCTAACTTGTAACATTGAAACAGGTAAAGAAATTCTTAAAAATGTAGATTCCAAACTTGCAATTGATACCAAATTTGTGCTCGTACATGCAAGAGGAGATTTTCTTAATATCTGAATTTGTTGACAAGTTATTGTTGTATGTACAGTCTTGATTTACACTTTTTTGAGGCGATTGTCATTTCTTAACATTGGAACAAACAGAAGTACAACTCAAACCTGCTAACAAGATGTAAATCAAATGTAAATGTAATTTGGTGCAAAAACGATGTAATAAATATGTAATTACACAGCTACATTTTAAGAGTATAGTAAAACAAAGGTAATAACTCTTATAAGGCTGGCTTTTACACAGTGAAACCCACATGAAACTAAATTGTACTTAAGTTGCATAATGTAAAGTGCTCTGCACCTCAAATGAAACTCATTTGGAACAGTTACATGTTTTAAGAAACAGCCAATGAAAATGGCAATAACGCATCATGTGATCGTGTTGTACAATATAATTTCAAACGATCCATAATTTCAGATCAATGGACAGAAGATAAGGACCACCTGACTGACTTTATGTAAGGTTGATACATGTAATTACTCACTCTAATAGACTTCTCAAAAATAAAGGGTCTAAAATAGTTCCTGTCAATGAAAAACCTTTAAATGGTGCATTGTGTTGAGGTTCTTTAAACTTTAAAAAGCTTCTTTAAAAGTCCACTACAGTATTCCTGAAGGAACCAAGAGTGGTTCTTCCAAAGCATCGCTCCCATCATCTTTTTTCTGCACCTTTATTTGTAGGAGTGTGACTTACATATTAGTTACATAGTAGTTACCGTATAATTAATGTTACTTAATGAATAATAAATCTCCAAATTAAAAACTGAATAATAAGCCTGCATCTGAAGCTTCCAAATCTCACACTCTCACACAAACACAGACCATATTTACACATGTGCTGGAGGGGCTCAGTGTTGTCTGATTGATCAGGCAGCCCCATTCTTTCGGCTGGGTTTGGCACTGTTCACTTTCCTTCAGGAATGTTGTTTACGTTGTCAGCGCAGAAAGGGGCAGATGGAGAATTAAAACATTCAAAGCCAATTAGAATGGAGGAATGCCATCATCCATCTTGTTTTCCAGTCACTCCAACAATGCCATGGTGGCCTTAAATGGGAATCCCATTTGCATGTGGAGGTTTAAATGTATTACAAATTGTAATAGTGTCACTATGCTGAGGTTATCTCTTAACCCCTGGAACTGCGAGGGTCTGTATGTGGGTCTAAACTTCAGTCCCTCAGTCTCACCAATATAACTTGTATACTGTTGCTGTCAGAACAAAATCTTGTATTTCAGAAATGGTGAGTTTATTTGAGAAAAAAAATACTAATCTCTAATGTTGGCTAATTTAGAAAGAAATTTTATTCCAAGCAATTTAGCACCATTTCTGTTGGTCCATTAAATATTCACACAAGGTAAAGGGCAGCTGGAACTGACTTTTTTTGAAGTTTTGATCTGACCTATGTTAACATATCTTTGCTGTCAGAACAAAACTTTGTATCTCCATTTTTTCTCATTTCATTTTTTTTTTTTTTACAGAATTTGAAAGTGCCTGTTAAACTTCATGATGGACCATTTCTTCTTTCTCCTGTAAAGTTAACACTTTTGAGATATGAGGTTTTGTCATGCTGCAATGGTATGTAAATTAATAGTGATTAATAGTAATTACAGATAATTTAGTGTAGCTAGCCTTAACCTTTATTCAAAGACTTTGACGAACTTTTAAGGGTTTATGTTCCAAAACAAATCATTTTTTATGTGACCATTTTTGAAACTCTCTTTATTCCTTAGAATTAAACAGGCTGTTTTTGTTACTTTGCCTTATGATGCATGTAAATGACCTCTGTTCTTTTTGGCTGCCTTGTATTGCACCTCATTGAAAAAGTAGATGGAATAGGCAGATATATGTAAATGCTTTGTTTTTTGAGATATTACAAAATGAATTCAAAATGGGTTGTTTCTCAAGCATAGTTTCCATATATGGGTTGTGTGTTTTGAAGTGCTGAAATGATGCTTGTTGTTTTGCAACAATACTCTTATTTCAATGCGAATGTTTGGATAGAAACAAAAGGGTTAAATTCTTTAAATGCCCAATGGAAAATGATCCGATAAGGATTTTTTGTCTGTGGTATCTAGGTAGAAACAGCCAAGTGAGCTCTCCCATTGGTTAGAACTTTAGGAGATGAATAAATTTGTCAGATTTACCCACCAACATTATTAGGAACCTACAGTGAAATCAACCAATCGCAATTCATTTTACAATGCACTGTAAAAAAAGAGTGTGTTTTCACTGTCACAGTACTCTGAAATGTAATGGTCATTACCCATTTTTAAAGTTAAATGCATTTAAATAAACCATACATATACAGTATTTTAATACTGCTGCTTAAATAGAATGTATTATCACAAAAGCTAATTACCACCTTTATTTCACAGACAATCGTGTTTATTTTAATAGTTGTTATTATTAATACGATTATTAATAGTTGTTAGTTATTATTATGGTCAAATACTGTCTGTGAGAAGAACTAGTTCAAACTGTTGAACTACAGTAAAAGGCAGTATTTCTTAGAAATGAAATGACTGTAATTCTACAAAATTTTGTTTCAATTGAGAAAACGTACTTTTATTGTTAACTAACAATAATTAATTAATTAATTAGTTTTACCCTTTTTTTCCCAGATTTTTAGACAGTGTGATTGGGACTAATTTTGTGAAAAGAAATGTCACTCTAGGCCTTCTGGAAGTCCTAATCATGCCAGTGACTATGAGTGCGAGTGGTGCTGAAGTCTTTGCTGAAGGTGAAATGTATTGTTGCTGTCAAAATAAAAGCTCGTATCTCAAAAAAAAAGTCAGTTTACTGTAGAAAAAACATTCTTCACTTTTAATGTAAATAAATGTAACAAGACTTAATGATTCTAAGTCATTTCAGTCTGTTGGTCTGTTTTGTCATGAAATGTTGCAAAAGGCAGCTGGCACTTTCAAATGATGTAAAAAAATGGAGATACAAGGTTTTGCTTCAACGTTATGTTAATACATGTTACCAGCTTCATATTGAACACGTTTTCTGTATGTGCTGACAATACACACAATATACTCCGAAAAGCACATTGTGGCGAACTGTGAGTGAATTTGTCATGATATGATCAAATACTGTCATATTGCCCATCCCATTCCTATGCATATCACTGCTGTCAGAAGAAAACCTCGTATCTCCATTTTTGTCGTTTTTCAGTTTTTGACATAATTTGAAAATGCCTTTTATCCTTTACATTGTGTGTAAATTTCATGTTGAAAGGACCAAAAGAAACAGCCAAAAATGACTTGGAAAAGACGTCTGGTTCCATTGACTTACATTAAAAATTAAGAAGGTTTGTTCCTTCTCCTGTAAAGTTACCATTTTGGAGATGCAAGGTTTTGTTCTGACAGCAGTGATATGTTTGCTCAAAGTGGAATTCTGTGGCACAAATTTGAAATCTAAAAATGTTCTTATTCATATGTGGAGACAAGGTTAAGGAATCACGTTAATAAAGAAGGAGTGTAGACTAAAAGGTGTATATTGCCTCTTCTGTGCCTTGGCATTACACTGAAGAAATAGTGCTTTGAATTTATGATTCAAATGTGTTAATCAAGAGAATCAAATGTTTTACATATTCACAAATCTTTTCCAAAGAAGTAAACCGAAAGATATAAACTGTGTCACATCTTTTATGCACATTAGAAACATGTAAATTCAAAGTGTCATTGCGGGTTAGGGGGTTAGCAGGGGTTAACCAAACCTGTGGAGCCACCACAAACAAATGGAAAAACACCGGCCGCTTTGATCCAGTTTGGCGGAAAGTCTGGAGCTCTTGAATTTGGAAACATCTGTCTTTTTATTAATTACTTCGCCAGATCCGCCGTCATTTCGCAACATACATCAGCTGTCAGTGAGAGACAATTCTCCCAACAATTCAACTCTCTTTCTCTTCACTAATCAAAACCAAACTGTCAAATCCTGCACAAAGCATCATGCCTGATGCTAAACGAACAATAGCGTGTTATACATATTTATCTCCAGCGATGGCACAGTTGACCCGCGGCTCTGCTCTGGCTGGAGCGTCCCGCACCCCTCTGAGGTCTTTTCTCACGGACTATCTCCAAGCTGCCAGTCCTCGGCTCATTTGCCTCTGAATGCCCTTCTAACCCTGCTTTCCCCTACACGGAGGTACACAGTTACAAAGAGCACTCACTTTCTGACATGCTGACACACACCCACACCCACACACTCACTGTATGAGCACGCCGGGGAGGTGTGTGTGTATGCGTGTGTGGTGGGGGGGGTGGTGGCGCAGGGGTTGGGAACTGTTGCCCTGCTATCACCTGCTCCTTTTCCCTACAGTTATTTGTATGTGCTGCTCAAAGGCTGTCAGCCTGGCCCCAGGTGATCTGATAAATCTTTACAACTCCCTACCCCACCCCATATCTCAAGTTCCCCTCAGTCTCCACACTGTATTTGCATATATAAATCTGCTGCCAGCTTCAAGAAATGCAATCGAAGTACAACTAAATATATGCTGAACAATGTCTAATGCAAGACATTGACTTGAATGGAAAATTTCACTCTAAGGAGTCACAGTTATTGTTGCCAATAAATAAGTATAACATAGTGACAAGTATTAACATAGTGTAATGTAATGTAAATTATTTCACACTCATAGCTCATTGAAGCTGAGATTAATTGCATACCTTTGCAGATTCTAACGTTTCAATCAATTCCATGATTGTGTTTGGAAGTACAAGAGAAAATCTGATGTAAAATTTGTTCTAGTTAGAGAAAGGAGATAAGAAATATATGAAAAGGAAGGCTCAGGTGTAAATGCCATTCATTGCCTGACAATTCATGTTATGTAATTGTAACTACATTGCAATTACTATGTTATTAATATGTACTTACATAACTACACTGAAATAGTACATCAAAACAAAGTAATAACCCTACATTTAGCATGTATACACACAGGTCTGGGGCAATTGACACAAAACATTTATATTATGAAGAGGTTCTTTAAAACAAAGATTTAGTAAAGGTCTTTTGAAATATTCTTGAGGGAATAAAGAGTAGTTCTCTATGGCATTGCTTTTTATTGTTTTTTATTGTTATTGCTATTTATTGATGTAACACACATCATACACTACCATACACTATACATCACTGTGGCCCCAGTTTTGTGTACAATTGTGCTATTCTTAAAAATGTATTAGGTTTACTGTGTTAAGAAACACAACGTCAAACTAAATAGCATTTCTTGTAAACAGACCATTTGTGGTTTTGGCAAAGTGTTCTTTCAAAAGGCAGCTGGTGTCATCAGATCATTATTGTTTGAGCAGTTTCTTTAGAGACATCTGCAAGTTTGCATCAAGAACACCTTTGTACACTTCTGAGTTCATGATCTCTGATGAACAGAAGCTCATCTACACTACTGAAAGAAAAACATCACCAGACTTGGGGGTTTCCACGGCTGTGCTTTACAGTAGTGTTAGTGCAGTCTGGTTAGAATTCTTCAGATTTCCCCACACAAAGAGTCTATCATCAGTTGATTCTACCATCAGTTGATTCTACCATCACTAAAGAACCTAAAGAACTTCATTAAGGTTCGCCGATGGTTAAAGGGTCCAAATAACCAACAAAACATGTAATTTGGATGTTCAAACTTCTGCATCTGTTCATCTTGCATCAAAGTATATTAAAGCGTACTTTGGCATGTCGAAATAACAAAGGTTTGATGAAACCAAAAATATTGGATAAAATTGGCAAAATTCACACAAAATTTCACTCATTAAAGTAATTACTTTGTGATAAACATACATTTAAGAACATGCATTTATAATGTTACAACAATGTTAATGGGAATACAGTCATATGACTGTAATTTAATCAGGTGTTTCCGTTTCTGTTGTCGTAGCTACAAAACATGACCGAAGGCAGCAGATTCCAGCAGACTGAAGAAATTGAAATGTCTCTATATCTTATCAAAGTAAAAATTCTTAAATGGTAAACAGACAGAAGGCGCTGCAGTCAATAAATGGACACTTTCCAGCCATTATGTTAGCCAGTGAGTTCTGCCCTCCACGTTCTTGTGACCTAGCCATAGAATAAAACACAATAGCAATGAGAAGTTGCTCAATATTCAAGATTTCTCTACAGGCTGGCTCCATATTTTTCATTAAGTTTAGACATAAGAAGTTTTATTCTCCTGCTCAGAGCTGAAGGAAACAATAGAAACCTGGCTACTAATTCACAGCTGCCCAGTTAGAAACAAAGTAGATCTGAAACTACAAACAGCGTCCAGTGTCTCAGAGAGTGAAAGTTGTAGAGGCAGCTCTAAATGTACTGCAGGCCCCTTTCATTAGGATTCAGCGTGAGCGCTGGTTTCGCCATGCGGCTCAGGAAATCCAATCCAGCGCGGCCTGCCCCGGGTGCAACCAGAGCTGAGGAGCAAACGAGGCTGCAGGCTTTCTCCTGACCCTTCGCAAAAATGTTGATGTGGTTGCGGCACGTTCCAGCCCCATCATTTGCATAACTTTGCATGAGTTTTGCCTTGGCCGCCTCAAAAAAGTGCAGCCTGTTCCTTATGCAGATAACAAGTGTTTGTATGACTAACCATGTGAAAAATGCTGGAAAAGTACCGGGAATCCCACAGCAGGAGATACTGTGATAGATAGGATCAGGTTGTGTTGTGCCATAAATTGAATCCAGTATTTGATTCCAGTTACGTTAATCATTATTATGGAATGAATGACTCTTGTCATGACAAGCAAAGGCCATTTTAAAAGAATGGCATGCGTAAAGCAAAACACTTAGGCTGTGTCCGAAACTGCTGGCAGCTGTCTTGATACTCTGCTGCCCATGCTGTCTTACAAGCCATCTCAAGCCCCCCCAGCCCCCCCCTCCATCCTGCTAGCTGATGTACTGTAAAATTAAAGGCTAGCTAATAACAATGACTACCACAAGCTGTCTAAATTATGTACATTTATTACTGGTTAACTTTGTGTTGTGGTTAATTGTGGCTAAATATTACTAATGATTGGATGCTCATTTGGCCTTCTAATGCTTCTAATAATAATCTTTTGGGGTTATGTTTTAACTAACTGATAACCTTCTCAGCATTCTTGATCCAGGTGTCCGTTTCATGATGCAGTACTTTATTAGCGTTATGTTTTACTTTCTACAGATTGAGGTAATATGATTTCATTTCCTTCTTTGGAGACTCCAAAGCATGCAGTGATTCGTCGCAGATCTCAAAAATCTTTCTGAGACTGGAAAATCAGGACTGAAATATCGCTGCTGTCGAAACAAAACCTTGTATCTCCATTTATTTCATTTTTTAGTTTTTGACATAATTTGAAAATTCCTGTTGTCCTTTACATTATTCCAAAATTTCATTATGAATGGACCAAAACAAATGGCCCAGAATTACATCAAAAAATACAGACTTATGTCTGTAATAATTGTGAAATATATGAATTTATTTGGTACAGTATTTAGTATGGTATGGTTTTTATTTACTTACATTAAACATTTTGTTTTTTTCAACTTGATATTATGCAGGACGAGACTGCAAAAGCATGGTAATATTTGGAGATGTGAAGCTCCCCTTTATTAAAAAAGGGGTTACAGCCCAACTTTATGTTACCAGCCACTGTACAAGTGCACACATAAGCTCTCTTTTTCAAACAAACAAAAAAAAAACTTGTACACACAGTGGTCTCTGTCCTCCATTGTGGCAGGACTCCACTTTGACGGCTACATCTACACTGGTTCCAGAAAACAGGCAAATTGAGGAACATCAGCTGGCAGTATTTTATGTAAACAGCAGACTGGGACAAACTGGGTGGCTTCCTACCTCAGAGTACTGTATGGCAGTGATTGCTGCATTTTAGACATAGTCTGAAATAATATGTAACGTAGCCTTAGTCTGTAATAATATGTAAAATCAGAAAGATAGCAGTAGAGAGAGTCAGGTAACAGCAGATTAGCTGTTGGAGAACAGTGCAAGAAAAGTGATGAATGCATTTGTTATTCTGTTTTCATGAACACAAAAATACAAACACTAACACCCACCATATCAACGAGTTAAAAAAGGAAGTTTGCTTTTCTGATGGCATATTAACGATGGTGCCATGCACACGTTACCGGCTTTGAAAACACTTTGTTTGGTTTTCTGTTTACAGCGACATCAGTCATATGTGAAGTACAGGTGCAGTTGATAAGGCACAGGAATAGCTAATATGCATTATGAGTCATGTTCCACTTTACTGATGGTGCCAGTGCGTGGGTTTGGGATCAACGCTGTTTACCAGGATGCTCAGGCTAGGCGCGGTTGCTCCTCAGGCCACGGCCTGCATCTGCTCGCACTGTTACCAGGTTCCTCATGTTGACAAAGGAGACACCTGACGCATGCTTTCAGTCTGTTCATGGAACATTCCACATTATGGTGGGACAACTGGTACATTTCTAAGGTGCAAACACAACAGCAGCAAAAGTGCATGAAGGAATACATTCCTGAAGAGCCTTTATTTTAGTGTAAATCTCCATACTCCAATATGAATATTGGGTGATGAAAACTGGAAACTGCACTCACTTCATAGACTATAAGACTATAATAGAGGGTTTACCAATTCATCAATGAATCAAAGCCACAATGACCCAATTAATTGATTATAGAAATCGACTTTAGTTGCAGCCCTACATGCATTACAGTGATTTACAAGGGTTAAAGCGTGTTGTTAGGCACTGTGATAGTGGGGAATATGACTAATATGACTAATATTTGGGATCAACGCTGTTTGAATACGACTAATATATGACTAATATTCCCCACTATTCCCCACCTAATATAGTTTTTAGTTCTAATGGCTGCACTTTTCCCTTTCCCAATTCATCAATGAATCAAAGCCACAATGACCCAATTAATTGATTACAGAAATCGACTTTAGTTGCAGCCCTACATGCATTACAGTGATTTACAAGGGTTAAAGCGTGTTGTTAGGCATTGTGATAGTGGGGAATATGACTAATAAGCCTACCACTGTCCAATGAGTCATGTATGATGAATGAAATCACTATAAACAATTCTTTCATTAAGCATGATAGTTTGTTAATAGTAATCCATGGTCGCCAAGCAGTCATAACAGTCATCTTATATCATGAATTGCATAATAGTTGTTAATTAATTGCCATATTAATACAGAATTCACGTGACGTGTGGTCATAAGTGTATCTCGAGTATTTCAGAATGGCTATGAATTACTCTCAGCAATCTTAAATCTTGAGTGTTGAAGCTTTAGTGTTATCATGTGCGTTATGTAATTAAATGGCCTGACAGCAGTGAGATGGGAGCCTGTCTATTGGTGTGTGTGAGGGGGTGATGTGGGTATTGTTTGGCATGGGAATGTGCATATTTATATTGGCTCATGGAGAGGACACAGCGTATGGGCCTCATCTCCTCCACATCTCAAATAATCGCGAAAGGCGCACTCCTGTGATGTGCCCTTTATGAGCTGTAACGGGCCATGAAAGTTTGATCTCTCTCTTTCTTCGCCCAGGACTCTCTCGCTGAAGCTGATGTGTGAATTTGGTGCGCCTCTCACTCTTTCTCTCTCTCTTGTCTTTCTCCGGCATCCTTGGAATGGTCCGAAGCACATCGGACAGAGCTCATTATCCCGAGCGTCTTTGCGCTTCCATCCCTTCTTCTTCTTCTTCTCTCCCCTCTCTCCGTCCCATTCGATCCATCCAGCCTTTGGCCCGTCCAATTGAGGACAGCATTCTCGGTCCCCTCTGTTCACGGGGAGGTAATCCCATTTGAACCCCCAGCCTGGGTCAGGGGACCAAAAAAAGAAAAAAGCGCTAAAAAAAACACTTACAAAGCCAAGGAGCCCAGGCGTGCCGCTAATCAGGTTAGCGGCGTTCACGGGCAGCGCGGCCTGCGGGATGCTGGGACTGGGGGCAGATGAGCCAGGCCGCTCCACAGGGTCTCCATCATCTACGGACTCATCCCTCTTTATGCACCGTAATAATGCCCACAATGTGTTCATTAAAGAGCCGGCGCAGGAAGGCCTCATCGGCAGTAAACTCAATTATGTTAATAATCTCAGAATGCTGACAAATAGGTTTTTGTTCGTACACTTCAGTGTAAGTCTTTGAGAATGAGAATGGACTGGATAGAGAAGCGATTTCTGCATCGGACGAATGGGCACAGTTCTGATAAAATTGGATAACACTTTACAGAATGGCAGCATTCCATAAGCATAAGCCTTTAAAGACAACTGATGTAAACCTATCTAGACATTTATAAAGGTTTATTTCAACAAGCATCATTGTCGTAACACTTGATATTGCATCAACATTGACCAAAGCAGCCTTTATGACAACTGACACTTGATGGAATAAGCCTTTATAAATGTTAGTGCAGGTTTATATCAGTGCTGCCCTTCAGTAAAGTGTTAGGCTGACTTTATGACTTTATATGTTTCCAGTAACACAAAGCAATTCAAAAACAAACAACGTTGCATGCAACATATTCAGCTACTCATCTGCAAAGTGTAATTTACATATTTGCAGCATTTTTGTCATCTTCATATGTTTTTTCTAGCTGTCACTGCAGTTTTTCTTGTCCCAAATCTACATTATTTATCTAGTTGTGGTTTACTATATATTTGAGATTTGTATCTGTTATGTATGTTAAGCTTTGATAATTAGTGTTTAAGTAGCTGTTACAGTTATAGCCTACTTGATAACTCATTAATCCTGTCCTAGAAGCACCACATGCAGACCGCATCTCTGTGTCCTCTTCTGTTATAATTTTAATTTAGCATTTAGCATTAGCTGGCTAGTTAATCCAGCTGGTTACACAAACTGAAAAACCTTGAGTCACTCAGGTGGTCCCCAATAACCCATCCTCTGTTTTGTCTTCCTGTCCACGAACCAGCACTATCAATAGTTTGAAAATTTGTAGTTCAACATGATCATGTGATGTGTTATTGATGTTTTGATTGGCTGTTTCACGGAACTTGTTTCACCTGTTGTGGCTTAGTTTCATGTAGATTTCAAGTAACTAAAGTTGCATGCAAAGTTTCACTGTGCTAAGCCAACCTGCCTGAAGTTTTTAGTGAGCGTGTTACTATTTCCGAAAATCTCCAAAACTGGAACTATCCAGTGCATTTCTTTAGTAATTCACGCCACTCTTACATAATGAGTACTTTATGATAATATTTGGGCATGGCTACTATTCACCAATTTCACCAAACATGGGAACCACTGGTCACATTTCTTTAGTAATTCATGCCACTTATATATGCAGGCGATTTATAGCTGAAGGGAGCATGTGTGTGTGTGTTTGTGTGGGAGTGTTGGTGAGGGTGTGTATCTCGCATTAAACCCTTATAAATATTAATTATGCCAGCCCAAAGCCAGGGAATGTGACCTTTGGCTGTGACTCTCACAAACCTACTCAGGGGACTGCTTTCAAGCCCACCCCAGTTCAAAGTGATCTAAAGACGCATTCCAGGCCCTGACCCTCTTCCCCTCTCTACTGCACACTTTTCAACTCAAATGTGCCTTCACCACTGAAAAAGCAACAATTGTATGTTCTTACATACAGTGTTCAAAAGTAGGCTTGGGAATACAATTTATGCCTTGTTTATTACTTTACAAGCTGAAGTCATCATGTATTCATTCATATCCATCAAAGCAATAATGACCAGGGTTACTAAGCGAAACTCAAAATGATCCCAAGAATAAATTTAAACGCGTAAGTAATAAGACAAGTAAATGGACGAACATTAGCGGGACAAATGTATATGTTATAGTGTCCTATTCCTTCAAGTAGGTTAGTATTTAGTATTTAGTTTAGGTTAGTATGCTGTTGCATCCCTCCTTACATTTTTGCATGACAGCTTGAAGTCTTCTGGGGATGGAGCGGATGAGTTTGCTCTGATGCTCAATCTGGGTGGCTGTTTTTTCCGTCTTTTGACAGACCAGAGCATAGCAGGTTTTGAACTCTTCTAATCTCTAAGACTTCAGAACATTTTTCACATTTTAATTTGGAGTTTAAGTGTTTCTCACAGGCAGTTTGTTACATATTGGCAGATCTGTTGAACTCAGCATTCAAGTCTTTCAGACTGTTTTTTTCAACCACTAAAAAAAATCTTCAAAACTCAGTTGTTGGGATGTGAACAAAGTCATTCAGAGTGGTTTGATGTGAAATGGTTTATTGTAGAGAAACATAATGACCTTGTTTTCTTTACAGTGGTGGTGATGGGAACCAGGCGTTGCCATATCTACAACACCAACATAGCCATTTTATTTACTTTTGTTTTTTACTTATTCATCTTCTGAGCTTTTATATGTAATACTAAAATAGTGTTAAATCTGAAAAAAATATGTTTTCTTTGGTGAATATTTTTATCTTAAGGCATTAAATGCTTAAATATCAGATTTAACTGATGAACAGTTCTGAACTTCAGACCACTTTGAATGACTTTCTTTACATCTTACATCATAATTTTGCAAAAATTGTAATTGTAATTTCCCTGAATTAATGAAATTACGAGTTAGGGGTGTTGGATGGTGGCTTTCCACTAATAGTTCGATCTCTGGTTTGAACAAGATATGTGCGCATTTGTTTTAATGTCACAATAGGTTATTATTATTTTTTTTATATTAATAGTGAGTTCAATGAATGTTTTCTAGTTGTACAGTTGGACCCAAAGTTTTAACCAATATGTTATATCTGAAATGCTGTACTTTTGAATCAATCACAGTTTCTGTAATATGTTACCGAAATGAAATGTTCTGAAAAAATATTGAAAGAAGTTTACCAAGATTACTTTTGTGCTTTGTAATCATCTTAGTACTATTATAAAATCCTTAGGCAATTCAACACTTGCAAAAAAAGGGTTTTCTGCAGTGATGCACAGTTTAAAGTACCATTTCTGCAATTGTGATGTGAGTCATGTATAAAGGTTCTGTACAAGATTTTTTGAGAACTATACATCCAAGCTGGGAATCATTTTGTTTATTTTTAAGACAGTAAGGTAGGTTTTAATAGTGTTCTTCCTTTGCACAGCAGCAAAGCAATGAGGCAAAGCAATTGATATTCAAGCATGTTAGAAGGCTAGTAGTTGACAGAGCATTACAGCTCCCCTTTAAGAGTGAAAAGCTTGTTTGTTTGCTTAACTTTTTCCTTTTTAATGGGCCCGTTGTCACCCTGTGAGAGGCTGCGTTGTCTTTTACAGATGCCGGAGAGGGGGGAGTGTGAACAGGCTGCAGGGAAGCGCATTAAAACCAGCAGAGCCAAATTCCATAGTGTTTTACATTTGACATTATCATACAATTGGAGAGATTCAGTGAGAACTGCTGGATGCTACTGGATTCCTCCCACGTTATTTACATGCGTAATGTGGCAATAGCTTCACTGAGACATCAGCAGTTTGGGTAAAGGGCAGTTCTAAAAGTGTGATGAGGCAATGTGCAGGCCAAAGGACTCATTAGTCACATCCTTTCATTTGCTGAGCAAAGGAAAATAAGCAGTAGGGCTGCACGATATGCACAAAAGAGTAGTATTGAAATGTTGTTGCTATATATTGCAATTGTAATATGCTTTGCATTATATTAAAAACACCAGGGAATCAATAATATGACCCGGTTAAAGACTGTCCTGCACTATATGACCAAAATAATTGACTTTTATTTGATTACATGAATACCTTCATCCACAGACGCTCTTGCAGAAATGTGAATGGTGAAGATGCTCACAGCATATGCTGAACACTGTAACTAGTTACGGGGCTCATTTGCATATTGAAGAAACTTACACAGAAACTTCAACAACTAAATCTAATTTCAGGTATTTTCCATTCTTTTCAGCAGGTTTGCTTTCAGCCTTTTAAAGCAATCGGAAGGGATTTTTCTCCACACCTCCAAAGTTCATTCTTAGTAGTTGGTTGCATTTTCTGCTTCTCACAATCTGAGTAATCTTAATTATAATTTGAACTTTATTCCACATTTCAGATGTTCAGTTTTGGTGTTCTACAGCAAATTCTCCATTTTTGAGTTTTTGACATAATTTGAAAATACCTGTTACCCTTTGTATTGTCTGTAAATTTCATGATGAATGGACCAAAAGAAATGATCCAAAATGACTTGGAAAAAAGTCTAGTTCCATTGACTTACATTAAAAGTCAAGTAGGTTTTTCCTTCTCCTGTAAAGTTACCATTTTGGAGATACGAGGTTTTCTTCCGACAACAGTGAACAGCTTATTCACAGCTGCACATCCTTTCAGACCCAAAGCTTTGAGTTGTCTTCTCACAGTAGATAGATCGACTGAAACACCTGTGGAGGTTGAGCTTGATTGTCTCTCAAAGATGAAAGGCTTAAGTCAGGGGTGTCAAACGCAACCGCTTAAAGGGCCATATTAAAAAATCTCAACAAATCCGTGGGCCAGAGAACGCCTATGTTTTATTTAATTTTTAATTAACATTTTGCTATAAAGCAAACTGACCATTGTTTATTCAAAATATGCAAAAACTTAAGCAGTAAAATACAGGCACTTGTAGTGGACCTTGAAATATTACATGAATACTTGAAATATTCCAAATTTAATTGCCCCCAGGAGCTCAGTCTTTTAAACCTACCTATTTGCTTAAACTAGACACCCGGCGTCCTTTCTTTGCTGCATGTTCATTAAGACCTGGGCTCAGTTTCTGAGCTGCTGAGTTACCATTAAGTGTTTATATTGGCTGAATTGCAGTTAGTTGTTAGATAATATGACTGGTGTGGAATTGCGTCCCTGCGATGGACTGGCAACCTGTCCAGGGTGTATCCTGCCTTTCGCCCGATGACCGCTGGGATAGGCTCCAGCTCCCCCCATGACCCAGAAGGATAAGCGGCGTAAAAGATAGTGACACAATGTAAACCATGTTACATGATCATGTCACATGCATAGTGTATATGACAAGTGCTGCTTTGTAAACGTTATATAAGCCAGGCTTGCGCCCCCCGCAGTCATGTGGTTTGATGGCAGCGGCAAATGTCCAGAGAAGCCACAGCATGCAGCTCTGCTTGACGTTCTCCGGTTCGAGCTGAGTCGAGGGGGTCCAGGTACAAAGAACAGTGACTTGTACTGCTTTTATAGCCTGCCCTGACAGACATTTACAATGCCTAGTGCTCTAGTGGAGCAGCAGCTAAAGCCATCAGGGCCCAGGGCAGACTATTCCCCACCCCTCCCACACCCCCACCCTCCACCCCACGGCCTTCAACCTCAAACACAAACGACATCTCTGACAGGAGCAATGAAAAACAGCTGGGAGAAAGGCCAGAGAGAAAGCAAACGCCGTTCAGCGGCATCTGACCATTCATCTTGCCCCCTCCTCCATATGGTCTACCACAGTCTGAGATCCGCCACTCCACACCATCCAAAAAGGCAGCCAGTGAGGAAGTGCAGAAATGATGAGAGTGTCTGTTCTCACCCAACCCCTGCATGGAGTCCATGATTCATCTTCCCTTTAATTAGAGGCGGGCAATACGACAATATTATCACTGATAAATTACATTATTGTACATCACAATATGCTTTTCCCAGCAACCAGCTGCATGTTTCATTACAAAAAAGAGCATATTTAGTCCTGTTTGGTTGGATTTATTGCTGCACAGTATGTGAAATGTTGAATACAAGTCTATATACACATAATTTTTATTGCATTTCTGAAATGCAGCACTGCTGGTTCTTTTTCGTCTGCTCCAACTTATCAAAGAAGAATTACATATTGTGATGAGGGCTGAAGTGGGACTGTGCTTCTTTTGCTAAACACACACAGCATTGCCTTCATGCAAAATAACTTTCTCTAAAATCTGCACATTTTCATCTTCTTCATTGTTTACACTTATATTTATCATTTTCACGCTACACTGAAATGAGCAAAGTGGCTAGATAGGGGTAAAATAAAAACTGGCAAAAGCTTTTGTCTTAAACATGCCATAATCATGACAGTAAATATGCTGCAACCTAATGCGAAGTAAGTCAAGGTCTGCATTTCTCAATGCCCACCTGCTCGGATATGTTCTCATCCTTTTTAAGTAGCAGTAGTAGTTTTTTTCTTTCTTGTCTTCTCGGTGCCACCTTGGTTTTTGCAGTTCTGCTGTTGTTCATCTTCACATGAATCACGTATGAAATTTGCTGCATCAGTAGCATAAAGAGCACTGAACTTTGTAGAGCACTGCCTGTTGTGTTGTAACAGATTTGCACCGTTGCACTAAATTTAATACATGAATCTTTCAAGGCTAGCTTCTTATTGGAATTTCTGTTCCACCTTAAATAGTGTAGCAGTTACATGCTAGCGCAGAAACAGGGATCTGAAAGCATCTGCTACATAAGAAGCTAACTTCAGCTTCATCTGAGACAGTCAGCAAACCAGGGCTGCACTCGAGGTTGAGGGCCGCTAGAAAAAAAAACTACATAAAATTGACATAAGCATGCCATAAACATATTGAATGCTGTCATGATTTGTCTGGACAGATTTTGTTCAGTAATATAGCAACCTCATGTCATCATTACCAGTAATTGTTATGTCAACACAATCTGCTAATTTCAGTGCATAATTACTGTCTATTATTAATTTAACATAATGCGGTAAAAATAAAAGAAAAAATGACTTATGCAAAAGTTATGGCACATTTCATACAAACTCAGCAAATATATAGAGATGCGCATTAAAATTAGCAGAAAAATGTCATATTAAAGTTCTGTCCCTCTGATACCGTATGTTAAATTTCTGTTATTTATTTACAGGTTTAAAAGAAAAAAAAATCAATATGTTCTAAGACTTTTGGAGCTGGCTCTGTGCATTATAGAAATCTGTTGGATCTGAATACAGATGAGTAAAGTAATTCACATTTTAGTCAGTTCCATTTTATATGGAGTTCCTAATATTTCATTTTGGGTGTAAAGATATTTCCAGCTCCTGGACTGCTTTCCAGCTGCTCACACCTCTCAGTTTGGAGCTTTAGCATTTTATCTTAGTCCAGAAGCCTCCCGACGCAGAAGAATAGAGCCTAACAAACTTCAGTTCCATGTTTACTTGCGCATGGGTTTCGGCCACATTACCCACCTCTGGTAGCACACAGAGAGATTTACCATTGTAGTGAAGGCAGGTACGGTAAAAGCTACACATTTCACCATATCCAATGTCTGAATAGATCTTTCTATGGTGAGTTCTGATGACTAGTTTTGTGAGGCTAATTCTCTGCAAACAATCACAAGCACATGCTTACAGTTAACCACCATAAAAGCCATAAGCCTGCACTTAACCTGTGATAGCCTCTCTAAAACCTTCCAGAGAACCGAATGTATATTGGCCATCATAAAACTGACCAGAATGTCTAATGCTAAAAACATGACTAGTCTTTTAAAGGCTGCCGCTGATGGTTGTTGCTTTCCCCTGGCGTGCTTATCTTGATTAACATCTTGAACTATATGGTCTCTGCAGATACTACAGTGTGGGTGTCAACCAATTCAGACCACAAAAGGGTGTGTGAGTGTGTTATCTGAGTGCAGTACTGTGTTTACACACAAAAAAAAACCCTACAAAAATTAGTATAAAGCCCCTTTTGCTAAAAGACAAGCAGGGAACTGTCTGTAATTAATCCACATTAACAAGTTCTAAACTTCTGATAAGCTCCAAAAAAGCCCAAATGATTTAATAATCTACAATGATGTGTCACAGTCTTAGAGTTTATAAGCACAGTTATAAAAACAGTTAATGATGATTAGAATGAGAGATTGAAAACACCTTCACTCTCCTGTGCTGGTCAAGGCTGATGCATCCAAACAGGGCAAGTGGCAGCAGATCAACAGTGAAATTTCAGCTGTGTGGAGCTATTTCACACCTTTGCTGACACACAAGAACTTCTCCATTATAGGTGTGTTACCAACACAGTAAACACAATATCTCATTCAATAGAAATAATACAATAAAACAACAGAAACACAATCAAAAATAATGAAAAAAATAATCACAAGAACAACGAAAAATAATGGAATGCTATGAAAATGCTAGTTTGGCCCACTGAAGTGCTAATAAATTTATTAGCACTTCAATGTGACTTATTGTGACTTCCGCTAATAGAAAGTACAGGGAATATGCTAGTATGCTCCTTCGTTTTATGCTTTTAAATAGCCCACACCTTATGAACTGATTGTTGCATCCCCTAGTACCTTTGTAGGAGAAGGAAAATGTTCTTAATTTAACAAACATTAATTTAATGACATTTTAATATTGAGTGGTTTTGGACCATTTCTATTGGCCCATTCGCTCTGTAAAAGTAAAGGATGTATACGTTAAATGGTGTAAAAAAAAAAGAATATATGACAATGATGAGTAACATTGTGACATATCACTGTCATATCACTGTCTTAACTCTTAATACAAGTTAATGTAAAGAGACTTTATTCCAGTAATTTTGGACTATTTCTTAAATGCATCCATCACAATATTCCCACTTAACACACAGGGTAGCTTGTATTTTTTTAAACTATGCCAAAAAGTGAAAAATGACAAACACAGAGATAATTTATTCCAACAGTGACGATATGTATCCTTCCAACACAGATACACTGACTTACTGCAGCATTCACAAAAGCTACAATGAGCCACTGTTTCGCTGTTCAGTGTCCACCACCACCTTCAAAAGAAGTATGGTGGTTGCTACCCTCCACCTAGCACATCATACATCCAAGAACAAGGAGTTTCCCCCATTCACCTCTGCTTTCAATTATGGTATATAGGAACACCTAATTCCAGCATTCACACACACACACACACACACACACACACACACACACACACACGCACACACACACACACACACCAGTCCAGTGACTGGTCTGGGCTATATTGTCATTGTAATGCCCTTGCCTCTCTGAGGCCCTTCAAACAAGTGCTCGCTCTTCCACTCCCCCACTCTCCATAAAGCCTGAAATGTAAGAAAAAAAAAAAAAGCTTCTGTTAGCGGCCCTGTACATGTGCTTTAGCCCTCTGTTCGCAGCACCCCCCACCCCCCACCCCTCCTAAAAAAGGGGCCCTCAAGATTGAGGGCTGTTGCCAAAAACATCTGAGTTTGGACCGATGACCTCCGGATGCCACCCGGGCGGGAGCTGAGCCGTGGACTTGGGGGGAGGGCCAGCAAGGGCCCCCCGCTCTGATTATTCCGGGGCCTCCAGGGACCCCTCTGAGCCGGGCTACTGTGAACTACAGCCCCCCACTAAAGCACAGCCAGGCTCGGCCACCCTTGCCACAGCCAGTGGGCCGAAGGCGAGCAACCCTAACCGCAGCCGTTTACCTTTACACTTTCACACACGGTGCACTCACGCATTCCCATGCACAGACTTCTGCAGCTCATGAAGACATAACAGAAACACAGCAGTGCCTGAACTTAAAAAAAAGCCCTCTGTTATTTTTTCTTCTCTGTGTTTAGAATGAGATCAGTGACATCAACATGAGTAATTCTCGAAAAAGCGGGCCTCTATGGGTCCCACTCTCCGGAGAAACTACAATGTTGTTATTTTTGGCTGGCGCGATCAATCTTACAATATCCTGGCAGACTTCAAAATGGGGGGCCAATATAACGAGACGCGGCCAACTCCCCCACCAAAGAGTGAGCCACTCCCGCCGAGTCTGATGGCTTTCTAATGGCAGCTTGGAGCTTTTCATTCTTTTCAGGAAACCCCTCTCTCTCTCTCTCTCTCTCTCTCTCGCTCTCTCTCTCACTCGCTCCTGGAGCCCCTCTAAGTGGTTTCAGATTCGAAGTTTTGTGTGGGGTGCAATCTTAATCAGGTTTTGCTATGAAGTCTGGTTCACACCCAACAGGCTTGAGGGTACAGACAGAAAGACGGGCAGACAGAAAAACTTTTTGTATTTGCTCGTGTTGCTATTGCATGTTGGTATGGCACACTAACACTGGAAGCCCTACCTGAAATGCAGGTTTGGGTTTAATTGGTAAATACTGTTGTCATTGCATTTCTGTGGAAAGACACAGGCCAGAACAGAGCTACCTGCCCATACGCACACAAACATGTGGGTGCAAACACGCCTTCAAGATCAATGGGGGAGACATTTATTTATACTGTCTCTTGGCCTTACAATGAGAACCATCCAACTTTGTAGAACTGGCAGCAACGGACATCAATTCTACAAGCAGTGCAGCCAGTTGCATCCAGTGCTGGTCCTATCACTAGTGGAGACCAAAATCTGACCAAAGCACCAACCATATATCTTCATCCTTTACTGAAGTAACACACCCTCTGGTTCAACTTACAATCTTCTGCTGTTAATCATCATGTTTACCTAGTGGTTCTTCTATTATATAGCTGAATCAAATGGTAACTTTAGAATCTAGCCTTTATCCATTTTCCTGAAGGCGTCATTACTGATATCATTATGAGAAAGCTTGTGGCTAACCTCTTGATTAATGCTTGTTGTGGCAAGACAAGTTCAAAGCTCCATCAACAACCTGAAATAGGTGACTTTTTTAACTTAGAGAAGCTTCGTTCTGCTGGCTAGCTAGCTAAGTAACTAATGTTAACAAACTGATGATAAGCTCTGTGCAAATTTGTACCAACTGCCTATGTAGGACTTCTACACACAAATAATGCATTATACATCTGTAGAAATCGCAATTTAAAGAATTACATTGTGTATTACACAGAATACAGAGCCATGTCACATTCACCCGGTGGTAGAGCGTTAGCTAGCATAGCCCTCCTGTGAAAAGCCAAAATGACTTACATGAGTGATACAACATGTATCGCACTTTCACTATTCTACCATTCTTCAGCTCACAGTGGATAATGGCGGCACTATGAAAGCTATCATCTCAAGTCTGCTGCAACTCTAAGCCTTGTTGAAATGTTTATTGTGCTAAATAAGTACAAACAATATGCCATCATGCTTGCTGTATAGTTGGTGTACAGGAAGAACTGGCACTGCCAGCAGCACCACAGTAGGTTAAATTACACAACTCATATCTGTTGTTTATCTCTCTAAAATCCCAGGCTTATTACATACTAAGTCTTATTATTCAATGCAAACCGGTTGAGCTGTTCTTAGGTTATAGAAGTGTGTAATAAAACTTTGGGCCTGCTGGTGGGCCCTGGCTATTTAAGGGGTTAAACCCAAATTACTAACGTCTTTGTTACCCTCTCAAGACAAACATGCACCAATTGGACACTCAAATACATAAGGCAGGCAAGAACAGGCATGGATAATGTATATAGAGGAAATTCATGTTTCTTAAAGCTTCACAGATTATTAATATTACTCTCTCAGACACATACGAGTCAGTACAAGGAGTTGTAACGTTACATTACAATGTTACAGGAAAAATGAATTACATACACATTACTTTTTACCGGCTTGTATTACTGGAGCACAGGATACAAGCCAGACTGATGTCTATCTCCCAGCCCAGGGGCGTCTCCGTCCATCTCACCTTTAATGTCAGACAATATGCTAAACGGTACATTCAGCCTTCCTCTGTTACAGCGTTACATCAAATCTACTGTAGTGCTTTGAATATGGTGGTGTCTTTGTAATAGCATGTTAGTTTGTTGTTTAAAGCAGCCTGGTGTAGATCATCGTCCAATAAACTTTCCTGTATATGTGTATTCCGTTAACTTTAAGGTCATAGAATACTCCTATAGATGCACCTGGCCTACCTTTGCTCCATCATTACTTTGTACTGCATTAATCCCAACACTGACTATACTAAAACATTCTTATAGCTTGTTTTATTGTGCGTACAGTAACCCAGTGAATCTCAAGTGAAGGTTCTACCATCACTGTAATAAGACAGATGTTAAATATGATAAATGCATACATAGTGAATCAATGACATTTTTTTTCCAAATGTAATCAGAAGAAGAAAAACAAATGTACAGTGTGTATGGTGACGGAAGGAAAGGACTGAATCATATTTCATGAATTGTGGTATTTGACCCCAGGAACTCATGGCAGTGTCTGGAGCATTTCAGAAGAGCTCACCTCAGACAGTTCCTGTCTATGGCGAAGGCTACAGGAAGTGGAGGTGTGGGGCCCATGACTGCTGCTGAAGGCTGGCTCACCTGTCACACCGCCACATCCGGATATGCGGCCTGCCGGACGCTGGCCTGTGCTGCTGGAGCACAGGATACCAGCCAGACCGATCTCTATCTCCTCTCCCAGCCCTGGGGCGCCTCCATCCACCTCACCTATAATGTCACACAGCATGCCACTGTTTGACCTACCTTTGTTCCATCACAACATCAAATGCATTCTCCAATGTATGATGTATTGTTCTGAATGTGGTGGCTTCTTTGTATGCAGGCTAATTTGTTGATTGAGGTGGTCTGAGATCACCATCCAATTAATTTTTCCATATGTATTTATATGTTCAGCTTCAAGGTGATATGCCTATAGATCAATCTGACCTACCTCTGTCTTACTGTTACGTCAAGATAATATCAGATTCTTTGTGCTAGTATGCCAATTTGTTGTTTGAGGCACTCCGATAGTGGACACTGATTGATCCAGCCGAACTGTTCTGTATTGATTGATTTATTTATTTATTTATAATAGCACACTAATTTGTTGTTTGAATTCTCACTGAACTGTTGTGAAAATATATTCTGTATAAGGCTACAAATTTTGGCTAATTATTTTGACTGTTAACTGCCCATTAGACTAGGATTTACCATTAACTGGCAAGACTAAAATAAAGTATGAGACTTATCAAAACATCAATTATAAAACGGATAGTTCTGATTCTGAAATTTGACTTGCTGAGCTACATTCAAAGCCTTGACATATACACACTTCTGAACACCCATATCAAGTGAATTCTATTTCAATGCACCAAAACATTACAAAGTGTTCATATGGGCCATGGAACATTGTGCTGATAGATGAGGCCAGGCAAAAACATGTAAATTAAGTAACAGAACCTGATTTTGTTTAAACAACAACTATATGTTCATAAACATATGACCTAAAACAAAAAAAACTGATGAAATGCCTAGAAGATACAATGCTGAGCTGTTGAAAATTCTATATTCTAAAGTTATGTTCAGTATTTATTACTAGGCCAAGTAAAAATAAACATAAATGCCAAGAACGGCGCTAGCTTCAGCTCAGCGTACCTCAGCAGCTCTCGGAAGTCGTGGATCATTCTCAGCACTGCAGTAACAATGACGTGGTGGTGGTGTGTTAGTGTGTGTTGTGCTGGTGCGAGTGGATCAGACAAAGTGCACCTATATAGTAAGTGGAGCTGATAAAATGGACAATGAGCATAGATACAAGGAGGTGGTCATAATGTTATGCCTGATTAGTGTATGTGCGTGTGTTTGTGTGTGTAAATCTATCTATCTATCTATCTATCTATCTATCTATCTATCTATATTTATAACAATATTTTATGTCTCTTTAATATACCAGAATAAAAATGTGCCAACAATCTGTGCACCATTGTTCCATCATTACATCACTTCTGATGCACTTCTTTCGGTTTGGTGGTTTCTTTCTGCTAGCATGCTAATTTGTTGTCTGAAGCGGCCTTCATCCGCTCCAGTTGAACCTTGCTGGGTCAGATGAGTCAAGGTCAAATGAAATTAGGTCTACTCCTAGTCCCGCTTATCAAAAAATTGCAAAGGCATGTTCCTCAATCATAACAAGCGGATTGCAAACAGACACTCATGTGCTTGATGTTAAAGTTTCCTATGTAATCTATACCTTGGAAATAAAGGCCGGTGGTGAGGGAGTCTCTGGGAGAGCAGAAAACAGAAGACTTCAGATTGAGTTTGTCCTGGCCAGACAGTATTTACGTGTTTTTGCCGCACTCGATATTGATCTGCAACGCATGCCCTCAGTTTGCGTATCAGCGCCGTCTAAGAAAAGCTCCACATGGTCGTCTAGCGCCTGCACAGCCATGACAGGATAATTGGTGCTTCTACATTGTCCTTATTGATTAGCTTTGATTAATATTTGTCTGCGGCTGACAAGATTTTAACTAGGCCATTTGGTGCAAAGGCAAAGCACAGACGCCCATTGATTTCTTTGTTGTTGCAAAAAGTTAACATCGCTGAAAGTACTGGCTATTCGAAGTATTATTATAACACAGACGCTGGGACAGACAGTCTAATTTAATTTCATTTGGCACAAGTCTCTTTTCGGTCTGTATACGCATTTCCAAATTAAATCAAACTCCTGTATACCTCATTTTGCAGTGCCAAAAACCAAGATTAGGATTAAATTGAAATCCCATACTTGTGATACAGATCTGATTCACTCCATTTCTCCAAACAGCAGCATTTTGGAAGGTCTCTTGTCGTTAGTCTGTCATTGCTAGCGCTCACAGAGGGAAAAGTAAACACTTTCCTAATCTGAGGCCATCTAGTAGATGAAAGAGGACAGTGCAAGCTGCTTGTGGATTGTAGGGTGCCTTAGCCTGTGCGTCCAGTGTGGCCAGGAAGGAAAAGAATGAGGCCGGGCCATAAAAAATGTTTAACTCACCCTGTTTGCTTCACACCATTTTTATCCCAGGGGTTTTTAAAAGCTGTTTAAGAGATTGCTTTAGGAGTGTGGCAGAATGTGTAGCAGACAACATGGGCCTCCCCACTAAGCATGTGGAGCAGGGAGCTGGGAAAAGGAGGGGTAAGCCAAGAGTGGAAAACGTAATAGCACTACCTTGTCATCTCAGTCCAAGTGTGCAAGCCCGCCGCAGCTTTGTCCACAAGTATTTTGTGGCACACGCTCAAAGCATCTACTTCGCCTCTTTTTCCTCATAGTAGGCTAGGAAGAGTGGGTGACCGCGACGCCCTCCACGCTTCTCTCACCACATCAAGAGTGTTGGAAATGCTATGATTGTATTTAGACTGTGCCAGGCCATCCCTTCAGATAGCTTAATGCCAACTGAAACCAAATGATACAAATGAATGATAGACAGTCACTGGGCAGATGGGAGATATAGGTTAGAGTGCAGAATGCATGAGCATATGGTAGACATTTGGCTGCTGTCTTTGAGCTCACCTCAATTTTAAAGATTGGGGAAATGAAAAGGCCCTAAAACAGAGCCTTGGGGAACTCATACGCTCAAATTCAAAACACATAGCACTTGTTTTCTTTGGACTCTGCCACTTAAAATGCTTTCGATTAGATAATGTGTTCTGTATTACATCTGCCTGTATTTTTTTATAAAAAACAAAACAATCTGTTTGTCTGTTAGCATTAGCATAGTTGTCTTTTAGCATAGATAACTCTAATCAGCTTCAACGATTTATTAGATAATCACTACAGTTCTGTTATTTACAAAAAGTTTCAAACTAGAACATTGGTGACATCGTATTTGGACAGAAAGATAAAAGAATCACAGGAAGTCCTACCGCTGATCTGGCTGGTCAAATCGAAACTTTATTTGTTCGAGGTATCTGTTGCCAGATACCATTACACATATTTGAACAAAATGCACTGAATCACTTTTAGGAAAAAAAGTGACAGAACCAAAAGCATTCCAAAATTTGAATCAAAATGGAGCTTTGCTAATCTAAGGCCACGGCAACAGTGACACATGAGTGAACAAATCACTAAAGGATCTGCAATCCAATGGGCATCAATCATGAGTGCTATAATGCCACTGATACCCATTTTAACATAATTGAATGCAGCAATACATGCCCTGTCAAAACACTGCTCAGTGCTAACAATGTACACTATATTTACATAAGCAATAAGTGACTTCTAGGGAAGCATGCAAAAGCCTAATGTCTGATGGTAAAATAAAGCCATCTAACGTTTTCCCAAGAACTTTGCAGACTGCGATCTCAGAAAGGCGAGTTGATTATTATAACATTTTTCCACAATGTACGCTCCTCCTCCGCTGCCTCCGCCTCCTTTTTTTTTATTTGTTTCTGTTTCTGGGAGCCGTTTCAATAGTAACAACTAGACAAACCAGAATGCCTGTGGCGGGCCCACTTCCTCCCTGGGTGCCCCTAACTCATCACTGATTGGCCCTGCCGCCTTTCATCTGCGCTCATGCCCTAATCAGAGGGGCTTGTGTGTTTTCGCTTTTTTTTTTTTCTCTCCTTCTTTTGGAAATGAGGTTTGCATTCTGCTTCCAGCAGTCCGGTCTGTTTGGGGGGCCAGCCAGCCGCCACGCTCTCCTAACACACACTCGCAGATTTGGCAGCCAGTCCTGGTGACATCACACACACACACACACACACAAACACACATTCTCTCTCACACACCCACACTGTATAAGAGCAGACATCCAGCTTGCAGATGTAGTGTAGCCTCCAAAGTCTGTACTCTGTTCTCAAGCTTTTTCCTCCTCCCCTCCTCAGCCTACAGCACTGCTTTCTGCATTCATTTTTCAAACAATTCAAACATGATGATATCACACGTAAACAAAACGTTTACCCTGCGCGTCCATCATCTCTTACACTTATATATGCAGAAACTATTTTGTGAACAGAATTGTGTTTAGTGCCGGTACTTCCAGTCAAGAAGGAAGGCTTCTTCCTGTTTTTGGAGCAAGTTTTGTGCTCAGGGTCACTGCTTTATCTTTAGGGGATTGAGTGTTCGCTGTCTGGGGAACACCACTGAAATGTCATCACCTGGCTCCGAATGACCTAAACGACTACTGTGTTATTTTCAATGTGTTACCCAAAAGTTAACCCCTTCAACTCAGACAAACCCCTCAGACATCTTATTTAGCTGCTAAGCATAAAGGGCCGATATAATGGAAAATCTCCAATCCCAAGAGTTTTGTGTGTTGTGTGAACAGTAAACACTGTTAAAGTTTCAAACCATACCATTCACTCTCCAGTCTATACAGTCCGTATATGCAAACGAAGCTGCAAAACCATCACTGTTTCGTAATGTTACATATCGGCCTATTCAGCGTACACCAGTTTAACCCCGCCCCCTCACCCTGCGGTTAAAGCCTTTTAGTCCAAACTGCTTTATAAATCAAACGTAATACAGGATAGCCAATAAAAGCAGAGCACATATACATATCATCGTTGTCCAAAGAAAAACAAGTGCCTTCAAAATAGTAACTTTACAGGAGAGATCAAAAATACTCTTACCTTTCAATGTAGGTCAATGTAAAGAGATTTTATCCCAAGTGATTTTAGAGCGTTTCTATTGGTCCATTCATTACGAAATTGTCACACAGTGTAAAGAACGGCTGGTGTGTTGAAATGATGTAGAAAATAAAATCGATAAAAATGGCGATACATGGTTTTTACTGGACAACGATGGTATACAGAGCTCATTATCATTTCGAGTTCAAAAATACAGACATTCAGGTACACAGAAGCATTGGAGTAACATATTTTTTACTATTTATTTTGCAGTTTTGCATAGAATTCTTCAGAAAATACTTCATTTCCAGGCCTAAGAAGATTTTGCTAGTTTAGCCTGCTGTGTTTTAGCCTAGCTTAGTTAAGAATTAAGTTGTCAGGCCCTCAGTTTAAGGGTTCTTGCTTTATTTGTCAATATACTCAGTGGTTCATGCGACAGCATAACAGTCCATTTACAGCGCAGTGGTTTGTTGTGAGTTGGTGCTGAATTAGTACTGAATTCAGTTGTTGTGAGGTAGTCATAGGTTTGCTTGTAACAAGTATTTTACAACAGCTTTAAACGCAGCACAGCCAATCAGATATTTTTAACTTCAGAATTAACTTTGTTAGACCTTATAATAAAAATTTAACTTTAAAACTGTTATGAATAATGAAACTAATATGTGAGGCATGTAGCTGCATGTAGCATAACACAGGCAATAATTTCAGTGTGTTTCTCAGTACTGTCCCAAAACTGTTGATTGAAAAACAATGGGAAGACTCTGCAATATTTTTTCACCGACTTCTATTATAACTATGTGTTGCATTAGAGTTCTCTGTTCTTTTTCCCAGTACAGGAAAAATATTGTTTATGGTAATCGACTTCACATGTGCAGCAGAGAGACACTGCAAAAGCGGCCGAAGCGAATGAAAATAATTCCCCCTGCACAGTACTTGTTGAACGATTGGTTCTATCCGGCTAATGAAGAGACACACATATCTAGAGCCTAATTAATATATATGCTGAGAGCTTTGATCCAGGGTCCTTTTCTAGCAGAAAGCATATGCATGTCACAGATTGGGTCAGAAAGGCCAGTGCCAGAGGGTGTGTGTCCAGTGGCAGGTTGTGGACAGAGGCCCAAGTGCCCTCCTCAATCAGATGGGTCGTGAGCCCCTGTCACCCCAATGTCCATCTCCCCATCCCGCTGGTAATAGGATCAAACACAAAGGTCAATGGCTGAAATCTGTTCTGCTGTTAGCGCTTATCGCTAACCATACGTCCGGAGTGCACCAACCTGGCCCATCTGGCCCAACGCACGGGTCCGAACTGTCCCCAGGGGATTAGGAAGGGAGGCGGGAGAGTGTCCGGTCCTGGATATATGTGTGTCTGACGCACTGGGCATTGTGCTTGGATAATAAGTAATCCCTCTTGATGATCATCTGCAACTTAATTTCCATTGTTCCCTCTCTCGCCTTTTTGAGGTGAGACCTCCAGGTGATTAAGCTAGTTATCCTCTCTTCCCTCGCTTATCAGAAAAGCCTGGGCTGGCCTGAGCACATCCTCCATCTAATCCTCAGTATGCGCCGCACGTCAGCAAATTAACTCCAAACTTATGCCCATGTCATATGAGGCAGCTCATAACTATTGTGAATTAAAGCAAAAAAAACATTAACTGCAAGACATGCAAAGTCTTGTATGCTGAGGATGTTAATGTAACCTTTGCTTTCAAAACAATTGCTTTATTCAAACAGGCAGTAAATGGAGCTTTTAAAGTGAGAGAATTTTTTTTTTACTTTACTTTATCACTTACCTCATATAACGCTGATCAGCCAAGACCTGTTGGTGTCCAAATGTTGTTTTTTTTAGTTAAGTGCTCGAGTTAAGGCTAACATTGCTAACAAACACTAGAAATCAGTAGTCGCCCAAATCTTTTCCTTAAATGCATCAACAAAACGTCTCTCGATCTGCTCAGACTGCATCCTAACCATCATTGTCTTGCAGACTTGCTGATGTGATTTAGTACGACTTACTGTGAACTACAAAAAGAAACAAAACTTCCCCATGTAGCTGAACGCCAAGGGACATACAGGTCAGCAAATTAAATCCAAACTCACACCCATGTTTTATGAGGTGGCTTTTAAGCAGGGTTGGGATGTAACGAACACAACTGTTGCAAATACATATTCAGAATGCACAAATGAAGCTCTTTCTAAAGCCTGAGTAGACTGATAAATCACTGTGATGAGCCAGTTATGAATCTGAGCATTGGTAAACTCTTCTGAGGGAGAGCTGAACTGAGTAGTGGACATATTCTTGAATGATAAATTTAGCTTTGGCATTGTGCTGGACTTGTGCGAGCTTTCCTTGACCAGTTACCTATCATCAACTGAAAATCCCATAGCTTGATAGCTAGTCAAGATTTTGTTATTGGAATATAGTGAATTGGGTCATGAAAGGACAATGGGATTATGGGAGCAGCAGTGGACTGAAGCGGGCAATGACAGCCAAAATAATGTTGAGAATTTTGTGTACATTTTCGTATTAATCTGAATAATTGACTTTTTCATGAAACATATCATCAGAAGAGTCACATGAACAAAACTAGCCAAGCAGTAACAGAGAGGAACAGCATGGATCATAATAAAAAATACAGCAGAGTTTTTCCCATGTACTTTATTAATATGTATTCTAAATTCTGAATATGTTAACATTTTTATGTATTGTAGTTGAAGACATTACTAAGTTCATTCAGGACAGTGTATTCAGTATTCAACCATCACTACCATTTCAAAGTATTTTGCCCAACCCTGCTTGTAACTATTGTGAATAAAAAAAGCAAATATTTAAAACAACTCATGCATACAAACTCTTATCTGCTGAGGAGGTTAATGTGACCTTTACTTCCAAAACAATTGCTTTGTTCAAACAGACAGTTAGATAGATACACAGACAAGTTGATAGATGGGTGGGCAGATTGAAGTAAATATCTTGTAGATGTGCTGTTGATGTATTATTTACTGTATTAAGTAGATGTATTGTTAATATGTTAATCCACAACGCAAAACCTCACCTCACTCAATCTTACCCAAAACCTAACCCTAACCCTGGCCCTAATCCTAAACCCTAACCTTAAACCTTAATCCCAAAACCTAATCCTAACCCTGATATCGCTGCGGAAGAAAACCTCATATCTCCAAAATTATAACTTCACAGGAAAAGGAAAAAAACCTACTTTTAATGTAAGTCTATGGAACCAGACTTTTTTTTTTTAAGTCACTTTGGGTCAGTTCTTTTAGTCCATTCTTCATGAAATTTACATATAATGTAAAGGGTAACAGGTATTTTCAAATTATGTCATAAACTGAAAAACATCAAAAATGGAAATACGAAGTTTTCTTCTGACAACAGCGAAACGTTTTTGACGTTACTGAGAGTCAGTTGAGTGTTTGTTTCATCTAAAAGGACCACTCAAAATAAAGTGTCACCCTGCCGTGTTCAGCTATATAGTGAAGTTTTGTCCCTTTCAATAGATTACAGACATGTTAACAGAGCACAAGCCTATTTAGATTTGCTCAAAATCTAGATCAAACTTCATGGTGCCTGTCATGAGATTTACCTGCAATGGTAACATGACACTGTTACATTACTGAACCAAATCTGTCACGACAACTCATAACAGCATATGATATCTGCCATGGTATGTCTATGGTATGGTTATGCCAATGTTATTCACCAGGGATCAGATAAAGTGATACCATGAAGCCCTAGATGAGGTTTGGGCAGGTTTTTTTTTTGCATGCATTCCCTGAAAAGTTTTGGGTGACCTTTGACTTCTAGTGTTAGTAACGATAGTGTTGTAGCTTGTAGGTTTTACTTGAACTATTCCTTTATAAATTACACACATGTGATTGAATTTAGATTAATATATCTTGAGTTTACTATGACTACAGTCATGATGGTGGAAAACTTATGCACTATTCTTTTTACACGCGAACAATTGAGAATCAGCAGCTCGGCCTATGATGAACACTTGATTTTGGGGCCCTAAGTGTCCTGCCATATGTTGTGGATGTGCAGGGAGTCGGTGAGGAAGAGGCAGTGGGGGAGAGGGGTGCCTTGGGAAAGAGGAAGAATGTGAAGTGAACACACTTGTCAGATCCGCCGCCTGCTCCTCGCTCCTCAGCAGCCATTGTTGGGAGTTCCTCGGGTGCTTTTTTTTTTTTCTCCTCTGTCAAAGTGCTATGTGGCCCCTGACCTTGTCTCTGTGCATGTGCGGTGTGTTTATAGGCTGGGTGCCTCTGAACTAGCAGTGCTCTTTATCACATTTTTTCCCACTAGAGGATGATAAAAGAGAAGGGAAGCACTAGTCTGTTTTCTCTTCCCCTCCTCTTTTCCAGCCAGCCCACCTCCAGGGGTTTCCACATCTCTGCACGCCACGCTTCCAAAGGCTTGCAGATATACACACAAACGGAGACGCATTTGTTTTTCTATGTTGTAAGGACATGGGGTCATACATACAGTATGTCCCATATGTATTGTACCCATATGTAACAATTAGGTCCCATATGTATTATACAGTTTTGTGCAAAAGCCAGAGACCCATTAATTTACCTAATTTCCATTCTTCCAGCTTCCATTCTTTTCCTGAGCCTTGCTTTCAGCTTTTCAAAGAAATCTGCAGGGATATTTTTCCACAATTTTAAAGTTCAGTCTTAGAAGTTGGTTGCATTTTATGCTTCTCACAGCTGTTGAGAGCTGCACATCCTTTCAGACCCATAGCACTGAGTTGTCTTCTCACAGTGGATGGACAGAAAACACCTGTGTGTTTATTCAGATCTGAAGCAAGAGTGGAGCTTAGTCTTCTCAAGTTTAGGTTGTCTCTCAAAGATGAAAGCTTGAAGTACTGTTAATATGATGGTGAATGTTTTGGTGGTCCGCCAGATCTTGCTCAGTTGACAGGACTTTGATTTTCTCTATATCTTCCAATAAGTTTTGAAACTCCAGTTTTGGAAATCTTGTTTTTACCTTATTTTTCTTTGACTTTTCCATAATCAAGTGGAAATCTTACCAGAGGTCTTTTCAGAAATGTCTTTGGGAAAATTAATAACTTCAATGGTGGTTTTGACTGGAAATTAAATAAATGCAGGCGGCTCTCTGACTTTTGCAAAGCAGTGTATATGTCTAAGTGCCTATATTTAATAAAACTTTCTAAGCTTAACCCTAAACACAACCCTAATCTTAACTTTAGTCATAGAAAGCAACATTTTTGGCCTTTCATTTGTCCGTACTCAAAGCACTCTTGTTGGTCTTAACATTGTTGGTTAGGCCTGTTTTTCTCTGCTTTTCCTATAAAGCTGGGACATTTTTGTCCTGAAATGATACAAAAACACACACACACACATACATGCACAGACATACAGGCAAAGAGACTTACAAATCCACACCCAAAGGATACTAACAGTGAGATCAGAGCTCAGAGTGCTGCAACCGTAAGATCTCCCCAGGAAAGACTGCCTCATAAAAGCATGCAACAAGGTCAGCGTGTTGGGCCTTCAAATGTGGCATACTGTACATTTATGAGAGCAAATATTTGGGCCATTGTAAGATCCTTGGTGGAGTATTTGACTTGCTTTCCTCCAGCATTATCTAAGAGGATGTTTTCTTAACAAACATTGGCCTCCCCACACATTCTTTTTTATCACTGTAACATGCTTCAGGGTCTGAATAGTAACACCCAGCAGTGTCATTGTTCCCGATCCCCCATTGCAACAACACTGATGAAAAAAAATGAGCCTGGGACACAACTAGCCAATTGTCTCTATTGTCTCATCTCACTACTTGGTAAATAATCACTCAACCCTCAAACAGTGATCTTTTAAAAGGATTAATGGCATTCTTCAAAGTAAAAGGGAAAGGTTTTTTTTAAAAGTTTGCTTAATTGCATCAGTTGGGACTAATGGGCAAATATATTAGATGAAAGTTTTTGTTGAAAATACAGAGGATTTCAAATTGATCTGCAAAGGCCTGGGTCAGGATTGAGGCCTGGAATCTCAAGGCTTTGGAACAATACATTGCTATCATAAGAAAACTCAATTTCTTATTTTGGTTTTTACTTTTTTAACGTCATTTAATGTAAAATGCCTGGGCAATTTATATTGTGTCAATATCTCATGACCAATGAAACATAAGATGTTTAGAAAGCAGGGCACTTTAAATAAAGAAAGAAATAAACTGAACTACCATACAGTAACATAAGTAAACAAAAGCAAGTATCAGTGTGCCTCTTAGCTAGAAGCCCACTCGATGCAGTGGACCAATCAGAGTCAGGGAAAGGTCTCAGCACAAAAGAAACAGTGATTAGGAGTTCTGTTCAGCCAGTAGACTGTACAATTTCAAATTACCACGTTGTTTTAGCCAAAAGACGTTGTTTGGTTCAAAACAGTGTGTTTTGTTTTGAACATGCATCAGGTAAACAGGTACATGTGGCAGTAATGTACCCTAAGTTATCCTGCCAACCACCACCCCTCAGAAGAAGACTCATGTGTCTCCCTCTCATGCTACACAGCGTTAGGTAAGCTAAGACTAGGGCTGTTACGTTCCATGTGGGTGTATGTCCTTGCTTGAAATATTATGCTGTGGGTTGCTGCTGCTGTGAGCCAACAGAATGTTTAGCCTGAGCTGAGGGGACTGTAGTGGCTCCTTGTCAGCTCTTTTTCAGCTGATTGAGCATGTTAAATTGACATTTCAGCTGTGGAAAACAGGAGACAAAAGAATGCATAGCATAGCAGTGAGTGAACTGTGAGATCACTTTTCCCTGGAAGTAGCAAGTAAAGTGATCCCATTACAGTTTGAAAGGAGAAGTAATTTGTAATGGAACATTTTTTGATTATCACTGGCCAGTGATGGGTCAGCTTCTTATTTTGGAAGGTAACCACAGCTTTGTGTACTTGGAATTGATTGTGCGTCTAACTAAATCTTTGAAAAGCTAATTTTGGACCACATGTTTGTGAGCTGTTGACTTCCCTGTGGGGTATGTTTGTATATTGCTGCCCCAAGCACTCAAATTGGCTTGATTGTAAAATGCACATACTGGTACAGGCTTTATAAAAGTAACACTGAACCTACAAGCTTGGGGTGTGAGGTTTGGGGGGTGTCATATGTTGACAACCGTGTCCCCCTCACTTGTAAAATGGTTGCTTCGCCCTCAGCATTATTTACCAAAAGTTGCAGAGAAGAGAGTGTGCGGCCTGGCACTCTAGGCTTGTCTAGTCTTGTTCTTCCATGATGTTAAGTTCAGCAAATAAACAGTAATTGTACATTAAAATGTGCAGAAGTGTGATCTCTGTACAGGATGTGTTAACGTGCTTTCACTTAGAAAATCAACAAAGCATGCAATTTGGCCTGGGGTGCCTAAACTATTGCATGCAACTGTATTTAATGCATAATGAGTCATGCAATCAATTAAACTTGCGTTCATTTTGCATTCAGTATGGACTGTTTTGAGCACTTTTTTTCATTTGTTTCAATGTCAAGCAATGACAGATGGCATGGCTAAGCTGTAAGGATGGTTTTCCTTCCAAAAGATAAACCAAACTATGCACAACAATAACTTATACATAAGTTACTGTTGCTGGGACCCAGTTTTCTAATGACAGCGACGAATGGCTGGATCTTCAAAGGCTGAAACGTTTTGATGAGTTAGCATATAGTATTTGTTCAGAGAGGTTGGTGGGGCTTGGTGTGGGTCCGCCTGTGTTCTATAGGGACGCATGGCGGCAGGAGCTGACCCCATGCCTCCCTCACCCTGATCTGGGTGAGAGGGGGTAGCTGTGGGGGACAATGGTGTCTCTCTCTCAGGCCTCGCACGGCTCACGTTCGGCCCACATTCCTCTTGCCCACTCCCCACCCAGGACGAACAATGCCTGGCCTTTTCACAGACCCCTCCTCCTGACCGGCGTCTTCAATGGAGTGGCCCACGTTAATGATGGCACCATGCTCTCAGCAGGGAAGAATTCAAGAGCCTAGCTACATTTCACCAAAGACGTGTATCAAATGTAGAAAGGCCTCCGTCAAACTGAAAGCAAGGCCACCATCGAACTGATGATTTGAAGCCTTTGCTGGGTTTGTACAATTATGCGATCTGCTTGTGATGGAAACACTTCCAATCTCATTATCATCACCCCCTCTAAAGTACAGGGAAAAGCAAGCCGTACGTCTATGTAACCCATCATCTTGTTTAATCAACCCTATTCAACATGAGCTTTGTGCCAAACAAACGCAATAACCGTCCATCAAAGCTTCTCCTCTCCTTCCAACACTGTAATCCTCCACAGATCTGTTTGCTAGCTTGGCTTAGCAAAACTGAAGGCGATACAGGAAAAAAGGGACCCTCTTCCACAAACCAGCATCTCTTTTCTTGATGGTGATGTAATGACTGTCGAGTTCTTACAGAACCAGCAGGGCTAGACTCCTCGATGGCCACGGTCCTAGAATCCCTAAGCACGAGCCTAGGCTATTTACGTCACCTAATCCTAAGAACCTAAAGATGACAATCAGAGGAAGGTGAAAGATCTAGTCCCACAGCTTCCTCCCTCCATTTATGGTTTATGCAGGTGGTCCAGAGGACAGTTAGTGTTTTTAACAGCAGAAGGATGTTCTCTGCTTGTAAACAGCCAAAATTAGAGAATGTCGGGGGGAAACAGAGGTCAAACTCTCAAGTTCAAGGACTGGTAAACGTTGATTTTGTTGAACTATTGAATTCTTTGAAGTCAAAGAAGGTAATCTAGTTTCAATCCCTTCAAGTTCATTAGATTTTTTTTTTTAAAGGTTTCATTTGTTTTTCCTCATTTTCCTCCCATTTTGCCAGTTCTCTGTGTAACAGGCTTCTCCAAGGACCATAGCAACCACAAGTCTGGAAAAGACAAAGGCTGCCTGCCCCTCCTCTGATCAAAACAAAGCCTGCCGCTGCCTCTTTTCAAACAGCTGGCTGTAAGGCATTGTCAATGATTTCAACATGCTTGGAGGAGAGTGCTGAGCATTCACCTCTGCTACGAGGCCATTCAGTCTTCTGAGCGGCTGGTCAGATGCTAAGCTTGCTATCTTTAATGGCCAAAACATCATCTATAGCCTCTTTTTGAGAATAGCCATCATTACATTTCTGTTGAATGTGAAACCTGCTGTAGGGAGCACCACTGACATACAGCTGCCCAACACAGATAAAATATCATAACTGTGATTATATTGATGCATATTGCAATAGTGATATGTTTTGACAAGATTATAAACTGGCATGCATTATATTAATGAAAATGGGTTTGTGTTTGGTATATCATGTGAATGCCTTGATCTGCAACATATAATTAATGTTATGTTACATTAGTATTATTATTATTATTATTATTATTTAATTATACTGTGCAAATTATTCCTTTTTCAAGAGATATTTCTGAGCAGATTAGACAGATATAGAGAGAAAAAAATGAAAAATCCAGGAGTAAAATGAGAAATTGTTGTTCAGCAAAACATTAATAAACTAAAATAACATAAAATAAAAAAATCAAATATACAAATGAGATCAAAACACTAAAAGCCACCTTGTGCATTTTGTTCTTGGCAAAAATAAAGATTAATGATAGACATATTGCGCAGCCTAGTCTGCACTTACAAGCAGTGCTCGTACTGAGAGCCTACTGAGGTTAACATGCAAATAATATTCATTAACAAGCCTGTATTTTTGAAAGAATGTGCTTTAGCACGTCTCCTCTTGATCCACTAAAGTCTCGAAAACAGCAACTCTCTGTAAGATTAAATAAGCTTCATTGAGGTAATGTGACTATTCTTATTGTCTTCCTATTTTTTACTACAGATACAGCAGGCAGAGCTTTATTTGCCTGATCTCAGCTCAGACCCTACTTTTATTTCCATCCAGTTCAACAATAGCCACAGGAAACGCTTCTTTAAATACAATGATTAAGCTGCTGGGATTAGTTATGATTTACACCACTGAACAAAATGTGATAGTGTGTCGCTGCTGACAACAAAGAACAAAGAATTATGTATTTTGACTGTGATTGAATATTACAAAAATATGCATTGTTATAAATAGTTTGTGAGTCAGCTCATTGTGTTCACGGCGCTGGACATGCAAGACCTTGCACAATTGCACGGGTATATTCATGTTTTATTTAACACAATAATAGATTACATCATTTTTTGGACTTAGTCTCAGTCTCGATTGTCCTGCAAAATACCATCCTACAGGATGCAGAGTGTATAGTCAAATGCCAAAATCTTTACGTAGCGTGTTAATTTCATCATGATTGGACCATAAGAAATGGCTCAAAATGACTTGGAAAAAAGTCTGGTTCCACTGACTAACATTAAAAATAAAGTATGTTTTTTTTTCTTTCTCCTGTAAAGTTATCATTGTGGACATATGAGGTTGATATATATATATATATATATATATATATATATATATATATATATATATATATATATATATATTGTCTTTGAAAACATATATGGATCATTCTACCAAATTAGTTCAAAATGTAGCCCCACAGTGAACCTTATGGTAACACTTTAGTGCAGGGGGCTGTTCACCTACGTGAGCTTGTCATGACGACTGACATAGCCCTACATAACTGTTTATAAACGCTTATTCCAATCTGCTATAAAGGCTAACAATTTACCAATTTTGACGAGTTAGCCAAAGTAGCCTTTATGACAGATGTTCCCTGTTGGAATAAGCATTTATGAACAGTTATGTAGGGTTATGTCAGTTGTCAAGTCAACCTTAAGTAGGTGTCATGTAGCCTTATGAACAGCAACCTACAGTAAAGTGTTACCAAAATTATTTTAAAAACAATTGAGTATTCAGACCTTAGATATTTACAAGGATTATATCGTGATCTATTTAAACTCAAGGCATTAATTGAAATAGTGATAAGCTAAATATATACAAAATCATTTATAGTGTACATCAAAGGTGCTCAATCTTGGTCCTGAAGATCTACCACCCTGGAGAGTTCAGATCCAACACACCAGGCTCAGATGCCCTTGAAGGCCTTGATTACCTGGATCAGGTGTGGTTTATAGGGTTGGAGCTAAACTTTGCAGGGTGGCAGATCTCCAGGACCAGGACTGGGCATCCCTGGTGTACATTCTATTGGGAGTCTGTCTCAAACCTTAACCCATAAATTTCATCTTGTGAAAATCACTTTTTTTTAATTATTAATGAAAAATCTTTTTGATTTATTTTAAACTGAAGTTGACAGATTTAAATTCATCACCAGTTTCATTTTTAAATAGCAAAAAACTTTTGTCCCACATTTTCATGTCACTACCAAAACGCAAAGAGTTTTAGTTCATAGGCGGAGTCTTATTTTAGCCACGCCCCTGCGTTTTAAAGCAGGAAGTGAAACTGCGTTCCTGTCCTGGGCCACATGGTGAACAGTTAGGCCCCTTTGCTTTGAAGTAAAGTCTGAAAATCAGTGTGTAACACTGTAAATTGTATATATACAAAATCTCGTATCTCCATTTTTGTCTTTTTTCAGTTTTTGACATAGTTTGAAAATTCATAATTTTTATGATGATTGGACCAAACTAAATGACCCAGAATTACTTGAAAAGACACCTGGTTCTATTGACTTACATTAAAAGTAAAGTATGTTTTTTCTTTCTCCTGTAAAGTTTTTCTTTCTCCTGTAAACCATTTTGGAGATATATACAACTAGAAACCTGTGTTTTCTAGTTATGTACTGGTCAGAATTTTTTGAGTTATGCTCAAAATGAGCTAAAGTGTCACTACCAAAACAGTCAGTACTGAAATATTTGGCGCAGTGTTATGATTGTTTTGTTAGTGACACAATGGAATCAATCATTTGTTTTAAATAATTAAATGTAATGTAATTAAAGTGTATAGCACTTTAATAGTCACTCAAACCAAAAGAATTTTAGTCTAAAGTCAGTTAAGAGTCTAAAATGTGTTTTGAACCAGTTCGGTAGAATGATCCATATCCTACATACAGCCTATATGAGAGAAACAGAATAAACCAATTTTTATTTTATCTTATTTAGGAACGTTATGTTGATGCTGGAATGCAAGCAGAGAAACATTAACACATTGATTCTTCAGAGTTAACTGATTGTTTTTTTATTCCATCAGAGCCCTGACAGATCCGAAATAAACTCATCACAGATTCTGCAGGTTTTGACGCTAACGAGCCAGCGGAGCATTGAACCGGAGCCATAGTGGCTTTGTTCCCCCTGCAGGCCCAGGCCATGGCTTAATTAATTACCATATTGGCGGGAATCAATTAAATCGCATTAAAGTCCTCAGCAGGGGACATTTAAGTATCTCAACACAGACCCTATGGCTGTGAGTGACATTGATTTTTTAATTAGAAATATCACTGTACTGGATGTTGGCCGAAGCTCAGATGCGTATCGTGGCGTATTACGATATGTCCTCTAAAACTAACCCCAATCCACAGATGCTAGACTTATTGATTATCACACGTCTATCAATTAACCTCGCAAAGATCCGAGCAGGACGCGGCAGTTTTGGGCGCGTAATCAGGGATCATGGGGTAACCTGGGGCCTTACAACGATCAGTGCTTAATGCCTTAGATTACGTTTCATTTAAGACAAAAGGAAAACAATATGGGTTCGTTGATCGCTAAGAGAAGAACAGATGAAAATGGAATATCTCATCTGTCTGGATACATGAATCCCTCTGAAATGAAGACATTCTTTGTCTAAACTTACTTTCCTACCTCAGCACACTGTCAAATGTAAAAGTGTGAACACCCCTGGTCAAATGACGTTTTGCTGATTTTCTAAGTGAAAATAAGTTAGAACATCCTTTACAGGGAACAAACTTAAACATGTGCATAATTGCTGCCTTAACAAAATCTTGTATCTCCAAAATGGCAATTTTCTAGAAGAACAACAAAAAAGTGTACGTTAATGAAACAAGATTTTTTAAAAATTTAATTTCCTGAAATGTTCACACAGCATATGACTTTTTTAAAAGTGCAATATAAAAAGTAAGTAAATAAATAAAAAAATAAAAAGTTACCACTTTTTTTAAATGACAGCAACAATTTGTATTATTGTTGTTACCTGTGTCTTATTGTACACTGCCTAAATAACACAGTATATCACTACTTTGTTGCAACCTAGAAAACCCAAGCGTCATTTTCTTTTCTCAGGAGACATGCATCATCACCAAAGCTTGGAGTAATGACTAACATAATTATATTACTACACAAAGGCAACAATTTCCTGGATATATTCCTCAGCATAGCTAACTCAGCACCATATGTGGAGTTGGACATGGACCTGAATGGTTTGGGCTTCACCCAATTCCATATAGGATTGGTCCAAAAACAAGCTAAGCTCTGAGACAGGATGCTAGGAAGCTTATACTGGCCTAGCTCTTCCCTCTATGCCATGCAGATGCCACATTTTGGCAAGCTTCAAAATTCAGTTTGGACTAACCCATATGGACTCATTAAGTTGGGATCATCCAAAATGGCTATATCAGTGGGCGGAAATTAAACAAGATATTTATAACACCTGTAACAAAATAGCTTGCGTGTCGACGCTGTGAGGACCTGCTATTTGCCAAATTGGCCTAAATACCAAGAACACATAAGGTAAAATTGAAACCACCATACTTTTGCATGAAGCAACACATCAAAGCAAGGCTTTGAAGCGTTTCAGCAGACCATCTTCCCTGCTTATTTCTTTCCCTTTATGTCTACCTCAACAAATGTATGCAAGATACGAGGGGCTACATATTGTTTCCTGATTTCACATTTGAGAGCATTAACAAAATGAGCCCATTTTCCTCTCACAATTCCAACGCTAGTCCATATTGTTTCCCAGGGAGCTCCATACAGTTACATAATAATCAGCTCCATATGCCCACCATCACTAATTACGTCCCAGGGTTGAGAAGAGGTGGTGCAGATTAACCATGGCAACCCAGGATTTTTTAGGCTTCTTGAGTGTGATCAGCCATGGCCTTTTTTCTGCCACACCACCCCTCCTTTTTCAATCAATCTAACGACCAAATTGATTTTGATAGCACAGTCCCTTGACCTAGTTTGGGAACAATAGGCAGGGGGTCCAAAAATTTACGGATCGAGAAGCACATCGCTTCGGCTCCCCCACCTCCGATCTGGAGCGGGTTATTCAGTAAAAAGTTTGAGCCCGATGGTGGATGTGACCCTGTGTCCTCCTGGAGCGCCCACCGCACAGTACTTGGACCCCTGCCGCTGCGGCCCACGCTCCCGCCGTCAGCAGCATCAGGCGGTGACACGGTCTGACAGGTGGGTGTTGGTCTCTATGGTAATGTCAGGATCCAGCCCTGCTAATGAGCACTGGAGCTGACAGAGCAAGGCCAACGTCTCTTCAAGACAACCAGTTGCTTGTTCTTAAAGATGCAAGGTGGGGGTCTGGGAGTCTGAGGGGTCTTGGGAGGGGATGGTGTCGGCCAAGACCCGCCAACTGGAAGTGTTATATCGATCCACTTAATGCCTGATTATCTCTGAACAGTGATGAGCACTGTGAGACACAGCCTTGGCCCCCTTGGCCTGATTGCATCTTCTGCCACAGTCCATTTCATTAGGGGGCTGCCAAAGCACTTTGTTTGTATTATGGAAGTCCTTGTATCAGCAGAATATGTCAAATATATATCAAATATATCAATATATGTCTCAAATATATTCATAATTGTTTTCTTTATATGTATATTATTATTATGAAAACATTGCTAAAGCGAGGAATGCCTAAGGGGGCAAAGGCAAATTTGCTGCATTCTAATTGGCCATCCACATGTCCATCCATACACACTTCATGCAGGGTTTCTTATCATTTAGACAGAAAACAAAGTTTTGTTTTTCCAGCTAATTCCACGGTTCCAGGGTTCTCATTTAGCAGCTGTAGCCAGTCAGCAGCCTGTCCATGTTGTCCACCCTCACACATACACACACACACCCACACACACAAACACATACAAACACATACACACACAGACACGCACACGCACACACACACACACACACACACATACACACACAGACACACACACACACTAACAGCAGGCCATGTAGGAGGAGAACAGAGTGAAGGACACAGCACCTCCACACTTTTACTCCTCGCGGGTTCACCCAACACCACATGTATAATATAAATTATTATTATTATTCTAAATGTTCTTCATAGAAAATAAGCAAAGAGTTGAAATCATAATAAATTATATCATTTTTTCTTTTGGCAAACATTGGAAATGGGTCCCACAGACACCAACACCACACAAGGGTTAAGCCAAAACTAAGTGTGAGCATGGTGTGTCTTCATTCATGCCTTTTTGATTTAGCTCTCAGTGACAATGCAATATCATTGATGTAGTAGATTTTATGGAACTCACCATCAAATATATGATATTAATAATAAGGGCTACTTACTGTTTTTCAAGATCCATCCCATGATCCTTGAATTTATCTCCTGTAATTATAAAAAAGTGGACAGAACATGTCTCCTCTGTCCCCACCACCCTTGCGCCAGTACATGTTAATAACTAAAATAAATCATCAAATAAACAGTCAAATAAAAAAAATCAACATGCACCCTTAACGCATCGGGCTGAAACATCCTCACGATACATATCAATGCTAAGCATAAATATTCATCACCAAAATTCTGAATGTCAGAATGTCAGAATTCTGTATGTCATGTAATCAGTGTAATGAGTAGCTGTTTCATCTCAATTGGATACTTTAGTTTTTTCAAACGTTCATTTTTTCAAATAGCACAGATGCTAATTGCATGCTTTTTACTGTTTAATATGCACCGTATTAGTGGTATTACAGGGTTCCTGATTTCTTGCTATGTTTACTGAAATCCATTTCCTTTAAGGAGAGTCCATCAGTTCACAGATCGACTGCATGCTTTGAAGTTTGCATATTGTTATCCAGAGCCTTTCTGTTTTTTATTTTTTGATAAATAAATTTCCATCAAGACTTTCGAAGCTTTAGGTATTGATCGGACCATGAGCTTACAGATCATGCAGAAGCTATAGCATGTTGTGGTGGCTTTACAATAATTGGCAGGAATTCACAAAATTCTTCACACTGGTTATCTTATCTTCAGGAAACTGTCTTCCAAGCAAAATATTTATTTTTGTAAGGGTGACAATTACAGTATTCATTTTACCCATACAGTCAAAAACACAGACCATTAGAATGGAAAAATAATGTAAATAGATTTCGCCCATAGATATGGACACGCACTCACAGACCGTATATCTATACTGCCCTATTCCTTTCCATCACGTCTCCAGGATTTCCAGGGGTGGGTCAGAATAAAAAGAGCTAATAAAAATAAAATGCTAAACAATGAAAAGCTCCACAAATGAAAAGGATAAACAGTCACCAAGATTACAGTGGCAATAACAAACATGCAATCAGGACAAAGATATGGCATGTCAGATAGCGATGTTATATTATCCGTGGGATATTTTCGGATTTCTTTGCGATAATGGCTACTGAAAAAAGCTTTTCTTCTTTAAGACTGAAGTGCATTTGAATACAAACTCTGTGACACTTTACAACAACCAGAAACAAAGAGAATAATCAATTAACCCTCCTGGGATAAGATAAGAGAAGATATTTATTGTGATTTGAATTTGATGAAAAGTTACTGCTGTTTGGGAGCTCTTATTTTGTAGAAAGAAAAAATATCCAAGCTTTTATCATGCCATGACATTAAAACAAAAATGTTTGAAGTGCACCCTTAAAGATGTTGATACAGTAAATATAATTTGTTATGTAGGTAACTATGAAATAATTATGCAATATAATTACATGGTAATAACTATGTAATGCATGTTTAATATACAGCAAAAACAACAATATGCATGAAGTATTGTGTTGATGCAATGTACACACACATATATACCACATATGAGCATTAGACAGCATTAACTATAGCTTGTATAATCCCTGATATAATATATGTTATATCTTATGTATGTAGTCATTCCAAAGTAATACCAAACTGGTACATTTGGAATCTTCTTCTAGACATGCTTACACATTATACTCTCTACTAAAGAATAGATTTTATGTAGTGGAGTTTTTGTTTCATTTGCATATTCCCCAGCATTCTTTGCGATGTTCTGTTCGTATAGACTGTGATTATGCTAGCTTTTATATTAGTTGTGCACTATTTTGATATGAAGAAAGCTGCAGTTGTGTCTGTTCTATCTTGGCAAGGCTGTCTTTGTGGAGAGGCATGGGTTGTTTTCACAGTAAGGGGTTCTCACTCCTCCCCTTTCACCACTTATTGCTCACTAGCAGCTCAACTCACAAGATTTCACACACAGAGAATTAACAGTGTCGTAGTTAATCTGATAACAATTATGGGCAAAAAATATTTTATTTGATTGTATTAATCAAATATATCAATTTCCGTTCTGCCGATGAAGTGACCAGTAGAGCGCCTGCAGAATGAGGTTAAATTACTTCAGTATTCAATATTTGCAAGGCTAATATACGGATGTTGCACGTTTCAGTATAATTTATTTACTAGAAAGAAAAGAGGAAAATATGCTGCAATAATAATAAAATTGCTGCCTTTAAAAGTTCCCAGACAGAGCAGCAGAGCTGTTGAGGGGGAGATGGACCAGCAGCCCCACATTCCTCAGTACAGCACCTCTGTGTGGGTGGCATTTGGCTCAAACACACAACAAAACGCAGTGAACACCGAGAGGCGAGTGCTGCATGGATACAGGCCTGACACACACCCACTTTTTATGTATTTCCTTCCATCCTTCTGGCATCTTATGCTGGTGGCTATTAAAACCTCACAAGGTCCATGGGAAGTGCTGACCAATTTCAGAAGATGTGAGCCAGATGCTCCACGTCGCCTCTATGTTTTTAGAGGCAAACAAATAGCTGCATTCAGACTACAAAAAGGGAAATGTGAGTCCATAAAAGATCAATTACGTTCATCTGTCAGAGAGAGAGAGAGACAGACAGACAGGCAGACAGACAGACAGACAGACAGAGAGAGAGGAACAGACTGAGGGGGACTGTCACTCTCCTTGTCCCAGTTCTTAGTTTAAGCATGGTGTTTATTTCTTGTAGCTCAGTGAAACAAACTTCTGTCAAATTTGTGGATTCTAAATTAATTGATACCATATTTGTGTTTGTCAATAAAAGATGGGATATTTTATTGTGTTGTCATGACAAAGTCAGCCTACTGTTGTTCAATATTTTTTCTTATATATATATATATATATATATATATATACAACACAATAAAATATAACACCATTTAAATATATATATATATATTTAAAGTCACAGTTTTCAAGGATCAGAGAGGAATAGTGTCCTTATGCTTTTGGGACCAGCTACAGTTTTTGTTCTTCAATGATGCATCTCTCATACTGACCCTCACACACATTACACACAGACTCACATACATACTAGCACACATATATAAACACATATTAGCAGCCAGTTGCAACCACAGGAACAGCTTAGCACTACCTTAGCAACTTCCTGGGATTGCAAAGGCCTAGCAACCACCTGGGATAGCATAGCAATGGCCTAACATCTTAGTAACCACTAATGAAAAAAGGAACTACCATAGCAACACCTTAGCAACCACCAGGCATACCATAGCAATGGTCTTGTAATGCCTTAGCAATCATTTGGTGTGCCACAGAAATGACCTAATAACACCTTAGCAACCACCAGGGATACCACAGTAATGGCCTTGTAACACCTTAGCAATCACCTGGAATACCACTGTAATGGCTTAGCAACACCTTGGCAACCTCAACACTAGAATCCCAGGTGGTTGCTAACTTTAAGTTGGCTTTCTCAAAGCCAACTCAAAGCTTGTTCTCAAACTTTTCCTTTCTAGTTGTCATTTCAATTTATTGAAAATGTATTACTGTGCATACTGTTTAAAGAAAAAAACATCTTTCACATTTTTGCCAGGTTTTGTCAGCACTTGACAACAAAACAAACAGAAATCAGACTTGAAGTTAAAGGTAAATGTCGTTTTTTGTGTAATTACATTTATTTACTTTTGAAAAGTAAAACAAAACGAAAGTAAAAACTCCAGACTTCTAAGGGTTAAATCAAAGGTCAGTTTGATTCTTGATTCATTCGTCAGCTGTGAACAGATGATTTCAATCGGCGGAGAAAATGACTTCATAGCAGAGAGAGGGTGAATGAGTGAGTGAGTGAGTGAGTGAGAGACAGACAGAGAGAGTGAGACGCGGAGGAGGAGTGGAGTTTGGTTCTCCAGACATCAAACCATGGGCACACACTGAGGTCGTCTGCTCTCTCTTTCAGAAAAAGAAAAAAATATATATGACAAAAGGAAAATGGGATGAAATGAGCAGAAGTGCTTGCAGTGGACACTAGGAAGTCCAGCCTTGAGGAGCTGAATGAAATGCCTGCGGAGGAAGGCGTGCTGGGAAGCGATAGCCTTCACATTCACTGCACATCCTGTTTGCTCACTCACTCACTCGCTCGCTCACACTCCCGCTCACTGCTCCGGCCCCGTTTTTCATGAATGGCTGTGGAAAGCCGGCCTGCCATTGGCCAGCCCCCCGTCCAATCAGAGAGGGGGACGATGACCACACAGTGCGCACGTGCAAGCAACTGCCTTGGAACATTACTGCCCAGAGTTTCTAACTAAAGAGCAACCGCACTGGCTTCCTCCCCTCATCCGCACCCAAACAGACAAAAAGATTAAAAAAAAGCACCCCCCCCTACAGTTCCCCCTAATGTGTCGCTGCCTTCAGCTGCCTCTCCGTACAGTAGACGGCTTTGTGGTGTTGCATTATTGAGAAAATGTGCAGTTGGCTTACAGTAGGAGCCACAAGCCTCTTCCTCCTTCTTCTGAATGAGGCTCTGAAGCAGTCTTCACAGGAAAGAGCAGTTAAATGCCCATAAATTTCTGCCCCTTCTCATGTGCGCTCCGCTGCAGTTTTGCAATCAAAAAGCTTGTCCTCTCACTGCTCTTTCACCCACTGACTGATTTCGCTCCATTCAGCGTTTATGTAGCAATGCTGCAGGCAAATCGCATTTTCTTTTTTAACATTTTCCATCGTGGAGGCTTCATGCAACGTCAAAGGTCATGTTTGCTCGTAACGCTGGTTTTGAAGATGCAGATCCCATGGGGGTTATCACTGAACATGCTGCAAAAGAAAGAAAAAAAGAAAAAAAAACTGAGCTCGAATTACAAAAGCCCTGTTTATGTACCGCATTCTGATCTTGCCGTGCAAGAGCTGCCAAACATGACTCACACAAGGCACGTTATCATTTTTGGTTCAGTTAAAAGACCCACCTAAGTTCAGCAGAACTGCATTATCAAGAGCAAGTTTTATCACTCGGCGGTTGGCAAAGGCAACACCACCGACGCTCTGCTAGATAAAACAGCTGCTGCCGCCTCCCCGCTCTGGCTTTGCAATCGATGCAAATGCACACCTCTTACAGAATTTATTTCTCTTATACAATCAGTTGGATACTAGGGAAGTTAGTCCAAAAAAAAAAAAAAACTGCTTTACGACAGCTAGAGAGAACACTGAGGCCTTGTGTTTCCTCTAACAGGTCTCACTGCTGCCTTTGTCATCAGCGCCCTCATAGAAGCCCCCTCAACATGAAGCTTTAAGCTATCCAATGTAAAATTGGAAGATTTGTCTGTTCGGTTTTCCAGGAGCCGAAGAGCTGATAGGTATTCCGCACACCAGGCATATAGCTATGGGGAGGCCTGCGAGGGCCTGGGCCACCTCACTTGGAAGCCAGGCCCAGATTTCTGATCTCAGATACTGATGATACACAAAATAGATCACAAAATATTACAAAATTTTAAGTTGTCATCAACAAAGGTGCTGGGTTCTCATGCCTTAAATGTGGTTGATATAGCATAGTGGATAACACAGCTGCCCCCTACACAGAAGACAGGGATAATGTCTGGGCAGCACCCCATGTTTTACCAGTAAGAGTCCTTGGGCAAGACTCCTAATGTTATATTTGCCTACCAGTATAACACGATTAAAACTGTAAGACAGTCTGATGTTGAGTAATTACCAATAAGGACATCTTCATAAATTTTGTGGATGCTACCCTATTTAAGTAGGGTAGTTGGTGGTCACCTTACCCACCATAGCTATGGGATATATAGCTTGATAGATGCCCCCACCCATAACCAAGCCCCACCTAAAAACCTCTGATAGAAGTAGACCTGCAAGTTAAGCTAAGCTTGTCTATGCTTATACAATAGAATGACTAAGGCAATAAATTCATACCACAATAGATCTTGATTATACAGTGACAGGCTAGTGAAAGTTCTACGTTAACAAAAACAGGTCCATGGCCTGGGGGTCTTCTACTGCTGCTGCTGGCATTCAACACCCCAACTCTGGTGGCCAAACTATGGAGCAGCACGTCAACTGCAGTATCACCCGCTTCAGGTCTTTATGGAGTCTAATTAGCCATGTTTTGGGCATTCCTGTTGTAGTAGTTGTTGCTCTGCTATGTTTTATGAGACACCTGCATGTCATTTCCTGACGGATTACACGCGGTGGGAAAACGCGTCGACAGAGATGACTGTACCTCAGTTTCACAGCAACGGAAGTCTCTGGTCTCAGACTTTTTCACAGGTATTTCGCTCACCAATGAGTTTACAATAGGTATGTCTACTCATTCAAGCTCAAAGAAAACTACCGATTATATCCGCAGCAACATGCAGAGGCAGATGCATGATTAAGTATTATTAAGTGGCTCAACTTTGTTTTGTTTTTTTTTTTCCTCTCCGTGTGAAAAAGAAAAACATGCTTTTAATAAGTTTGGGCCTTGCCAAGCATTTTTTTTCACCAGCAGCTAAACCAATTATCCTTCCTAATTATGACAACTTGCACGAAGCACGGGCTTGGAATGTCAACTCTGAGAACCGTGCTCTTGACTATTCATGGGCCTTGCCGGCAGCAGCTGCAGCAGAGAGAAAGGAGTGCGTACTGTAGTTCTAAATAAGCGCCGCTAACGAGGCGGCCTGCCTAATTTCGCCAGTTCATTAGGGCTGAATGGCTCCTCTCCCCGGGCCTCTCCAAGTGGCGGCGGCGGCGCGGCACACAAAACGGTGAAGGGGGAGCAGGAAGAGGCGGCGCGTGAAAGGCCTCCGCCAAGTGGGTGGCTTCAGCGGATTCCTCACGTGCCGCGAACGGGACACACGGGGAGAGAGGCCTGTGGGATTGGACTGCAGGAGCCAAAAGATGCCAACGTGGTCAACCAGGCAGTGAAAGGTATAGCACTATGATGCCCATTTAAAGTTTGCAAACAGCTCAGCTTCTTCAGAAAGTTGCATTTTCTCTGTTTCTTTCTTATTAATTAATTAATTTTAAAAAATACTTGCAAAAGTTTTGTTGATATAAAGTGGCTTTTTGCTACTTTGCTTCAAGTTGATGTTAAAAGCACATACTGAAACTCTTTTGGTCTGAATGTGAAAGACTGAGTGATGCTGAGTGCTGATATCACAACAAAATTTGTGGCCGTCGTTCTTTAGTCTGCGTCATGCCCATATCAGGAACTACGGGTGTAAGCAGTTTTTCTCTATGGGAAAAATTAATGCTGTTTTCCAAAATCATTGCTATCATGCATATGGGGTAAATAAACAGTCCCAAACCAGATACATTTCACCATATGCACATTTTTCTCCTGAATATTGCTCTGAATTACAATGTCGGTAAAGAGTTGTCCAGCTAGAAAGCTTTTGTTCTAAAACATTCTGAGAATATTACACACATGTTCTATTAATGTGTTTTTTTTTTTGTTCCCAGAATATTCTTTTGGGAACGCTCCCTGAAAACATCATCATGTGACACTGTGGCCCTGACAACATCCTCAAAACATCCTCTGAATATTTTAGTCAAAACGTTACGTCTTGTTTAACATGTTAACTTATAGGAACATTATTTGAAATGTTAATCATCCTTAAAACGTTCTTTGAACATTAGATTAAAAGGTCTTCTTTAAACATTGTTAGAACGTGTAGGTAATGTTAGCCAAAGTTATGAGAACGTTCCCTAAATATTAAAATTGCATTAAACTGGCAACTTCACCAAAACTCTCCACACAAACCAGCAAGCTTATCAAATGTGGTGGTTAAGTTGCTTTAGCAGTATTATGCTACAGTCTAAGTAGCTGATGTTCTATAATATCGCAGAAGTTTAATAATAAACTTCCTTTCATGCAACGTCATTTTAGTGACATTTTAGCTGAATGAGTTTTTGCTTGCTTGTAGCATAAATAGCAGAATATTAGAAATAAACTTAGAATCAACGGACCAACAGAAAAACAATGCATAAAGCAAACAATGTTCTATGACTACCTATAAGAGCGCATGTGCATGTTTTTTAATATGAAATTTGATATCTAGCAGCAGGAAATAAGGTCGAGGAGTTTTAAATCAGAAATGCAAATGCTTCCATTTATTATCTCAGCTTCCTGGGAGTTAGATTTGAGGTTTCATTCTGCTACTCCATTTCCGTATCAGTTATTCAAATGCTTTAACAGATGACAGTGGACAGATTGTCTATGTCTGCTGCCTGTGTCTGTCCGTGTGAGTGTCAGAGTTGGCAAATGCTCACACATGAAGTCCAAAACATGCAAATGTCTTTCAATTAATTGATTATTTAGTCCCACTATCTAACCAACAGTTCCTCGTTTTCAGAGACCAGGCAGGCACTTCCTTTAAGCTGTGAAAACACATGTGGAGGTATGGATATGGACGCATAATAAAACTATTCATGTTACAAAGGCAGGTAGCGACAAAGAATGCCACCATGCTCTAGGCTTTCATCATAGCTTTCCCAGGCTCCGTTAGGCAATTAGCAATTGCGGTGCATTTCATACAACCCCCTTATTACTTAAACCCCAGGGTGGAACATCCTAACATTCTTCTAAGACTAAGGCCAGGTATTGTATTTGGCAGGAAAAAAAAGGGCTCTCCAGATTTTGATAATTCTACCTAAGGCTTATGGGCTAACATAGCGGATGGAGCACTGGGGACAATTGCTTAAAGGGTTCACCCCAAAAACCTCAGCCTGCGCTCTCTCCAGCCCCCAGCGCCCCGGCAGGACCCCTAAAGTGAACCTCAAGGAGCAAGGGGACCACCCTGCGGGGGCTCATAATGTAGGGCCTCGCATTCCACCGGCCACCTATTGAAACACAAACAGTTCATTTAAATTGGCTCCTCGATATGACCCGGACGGGTCTCCTTTTGAGCTCAGACAGAGCGGACTCATTAGGGTTAAGATGGCGGAACGGATGGCTGTTTGCGGACTTGTGTGGGGGCGCGGGGGGGAAAGGGAACTGAAAATCCACATCCAAAGCTTAAGTAAGAGTTCTGCTACTGTAGAAATAAATCATTTGGAAACAACTCAAGTAAATTACTTGTTATTAATATTCAGCTTTCAGAAAGAGGGTTTATTGGCTCCCTGAGTTAACCTATTTGAATGTTAGCTTGCATAACTAGGTTTAACCACATGTAACCAAATAGCCTGGTACAGAGCCAGAAAAAGAGAGACACTCATTCACATCTGGCAGAGTGGTTATGCCACATGCACGTCCCAACTGGCAAGAGTAAAGTCATTTGATCAATTCCAGTGTGTAGAACCAGAGCTCTCTGTGTGCTAATGTGTTTTCTATCACTGCATAAAAGATGCATGAGGCGTCCTTATTGTTGGATGCACTGTGTCTTTTTCAGAGTGAGCTCATTCACAATAGAATTCAGATTGGTGGGAGCTTATTATTGTTTTGTTTAATCAGAGCAACAATAAAGTGTGATTGTGTTTTCCATTGGCCTTAAATGGTTTATCAAAAGCTGCCTTGCTTTTCTAAAATTAAAAAAAAATGTTAAAAAAAAAACAAAAAAACACATTAATTAGGCAGCCAGGTAATCGACAAGCTGAGAAGTAGAGATTTTCTTGCTCTGCTCAGTTAGGCTTAAAAACACTACCTCAAATACTTTATTAGGTATGATTACTATGATTTCCATTACACTCAAAAAAGTTCTGTGGTTATAATTAGTTACTTTCCACCCTTTGGTGGGGGGGTTGTTGGGGTCTGTAAGAGTGGAAGGAAAGGCCGGCCTGGAGAAGTGGACCATCTGGAGCAGCGACAGGGGCGCGTATTTGTGACAGGGCAAAGTATTTATGTTAGCAAAGGAAGTTGTCTCATTTTTGCCTCTGCTAACTGACGCGCCGAAACTCCATCCACCCTCCTTGTGACTGAGACAATGGGGGCTGAAGCATCCTCTCTGTTTACTGATGGTGACTTGGCTGAGTGTGCAGGTAATTAGAGATTTTAATCGAGTGCTCTCTGGCTGAAAGGCGGCTAGTGCACTCCACGTTCATTCACAGAGTGAGACGCACTCCCTCCTTACACTTCCTTATGACAATTAACACCATCGCGCAGGGACACTTTAAATAAACACAGCGATTCGTCTGAAGCTTTGATGCCAGCCAGCCGCCACACTTCATTCCAGCTTCCCTGCTTTCGGAAGGGTGTGAGACTTGATTTAGTTCCCCATGGAAACAATCAATGAAGGGATTTGCCAATGCAAATAAGTCAGGATTTACACAACATTTACACCATACACATTTACATCATACATTTCAGCTTCTGAGAAGATGATCCAAATGATTTTATTTGGTCTAAAAAAATCGGCAAATTATTTACAAGACCAACCCTCATTACGATAAAATGAAATGAAATTGTGAGGACTCTTAAAGTTAGTCATTTTAGCCCATTCATAGCCTCTGGTGTTGATGCGCTTGAAACCTGTGCAGCCAACAACAAACAAATTACACTTCATTGTGATGCGAAACGCTGAGCTCTCTTTATCTCGCCTGCAAACGCAGCCTCCGTCTTTCTAATATCCCATTCCACACAAGATAGATTTCCATGTTATCTCACATACCTCCTGTGATGTGTAAAGTTGCAGCACATTCCCCACGTTCTACCAGCTCTCAGAACTTATCAGACGGCTAACAAGGCGTCTGCCTTATGTTTTTGTGATTTTGATTCAAAGCCAATCTGAAATCAAAGCTATCATTATTTTTAGCTTGACGTTGTGGGTCATAATAAGCCAGATTTATCAAACTGTACCATTTAAGAGACAAAAATCTTGTTCTCCCATAATCTTTGATCAAAGTGTAATGACTTCGACCGCCTGGAAAACATTTTAATCTTCTCAGGGGTGAGGAATGTGTTTATAGTCGGGGTTGCTGAAATTTTAAATGGCATATATGTGAATTATGATGTGACATCATGCAAAACGATATGCCAGATTTCTTCTTCTTCTAAATATTTTGGGTTTTTCACAGCAGATAGAACTTAATGTGGCAAGAGATGACTGTGTACACATACTCCTCACTATGTTCTCTCTCCTTATGAACGAAGCAAATGAGTGGGGACCAATCATAACATTGATATATGGCATGGTAACCGACTGTAACAGGCCCATGCTGAAGATTCGATGCCTTAATGCACACCAAGGTGGAGATATAGCAGTTGAAAAAGCCTGATGTGTTCAAAATGTGGGATATTATAATAAAATTTCAAAGACAATAACAATAGTTTTAGCGACACACCTCCCAACACGTTGTGAGAGAAGGGGCTTGGCTCACTGTAATGAAACTGCAGCATCAAAAGTAAAGTAAAAGCTTCTGCTTAGTTCAGATGTTGAGATGTAAACAAAGTCGTGTTCCTTTTTAGATAAACTTACCAAAATTCTTCTCAGTAGTGGTGATAGGAACCAGATGTCTGAAGAGTTTAATGCCACTAAAAGCTGCCTCATGGAAAGTTATCACGTAAAATGATTATGTCTGTTTTACATTTTACATGCATTCATGGTGGAGAGTTGCACACAGGGCAAAATTGATCCCAATAAAACATTTTTCCCCAGTTTTACACATTTTCCCACGATAAACATATAAGGTTCAGTGATTGTTTTGAATGCTAAATAATATGGCTATATTTGTGTTGTAGACATGGTGGTTCCTATCACTACCACTGTAACGAAATCTGAAACGTTTTTGTCTTCGCCTTTAAAATTATTATTTTGGAGTTTTTCTTTGTACACTGACAATGTATATAGTGTTAAATATATAAACCACTATAAAGAATTCTTAACAAAATCTTCTGCTAAATCCTCAGGAAATCACTAATAAATGTACTTTGAATGGCCTAATTTGAAAAAGAGTGACAGGTAAGAAATACAAACACACACATATGGGCACACGTGCTGCATCTCACACTCTGTGCCACTAAATTTACACAGCCAGTGACCATGTGTGTGTTGAGGGTCCTAAAGGACTTTGCAGAAAAGTGTTAGAGGGTCTGTCAAACACAGGCCATGCCCAGGACAGGGGTCAGCTGCAGTGGACAACCACGAGCAGATGACCATTCAGACTGGACTACTGTGTCACTGTTGCTTACACTATTCAGAATTGCATTGCTGTTTCAGTTTGATAAATGAGAAATAGAAACTTTCATTCTGAAGATAATTGCAGAGCTGCAGCATCAACAAATAGGACTGTAGATTTCAGAATGTCCAAGACAATAAAATCCCCAGTTTACCCACAACTGTAAGTTGAATATGTACAAATGATATAATTGAGGTTTCCCCTTGCATATCATATCATATCACATCACACCATATCATATCATATCACATCACACCATATCATATCATATCATATCATATCATATCATATCATAGTACTGTGCAAATTCAAAGAAATCTGCAGGGATATTTTTCCACACCTACAAAGTTCAGTCTTAGAAGTTGGTTGCATTTTCTGCTTCTTATGATCCCAAACACATTCAGTGATGTTGTGGTCTGGACTCTGAGGTGGTCAGTCCATTGTTCACAGAACCCCAGCAGCTTCTTTGTTTGATTTGCAGATTTTTTCCTTTTTGTCTGTTTTCTTTTCTCAGTATTTCTCAGTGAGGCTTCTTGACAGCTACACATCCTTTCATCCTCATAGTGCTGAGTGGTCTTCTCACAGTGGAGGGACGGACAGAAAGACCTGTGGATTTTTTCCAATTTTTGCCAGTAGATTTTCTCCTCTCTCTCAAAGATGAAAGCTATAAGTACTGTGTATCTGGTGGTGACAGTTTTGGTGTCTACCAGATCTTGCACTGTTGTCAAGGAATCCCATTTTATCTGTATGTTACAGCTACCGTCCTGAGAAAAATCTATGACTTGTATTTAATGTCCATTTCGACTGGAAATTAAATAAGTGAAGGGTGTTTTTTTTTGTTGTTTTCATAGTACTATATGTGTCATTTGCAGCAAAGAAAACGTAACAAAACATAGATAATGGCAAAACATCAACAGTGTAACCCTAGATGAACAAATATAATTGCAGTCATTGCATCATTTATCAATAAACATTATTTGCTTAACTCAAAATTTGGTTATGGAAATGATTATGGGAAAAAAGCGCCCTTTAAAGTTCATGATAGACCTGGTCATTCTGACGGGTGATGTGGCTTGTATTGTTTAGTTGCACCATTAAAGAATAAATCACTTGTCGCTGGGCATAATGGTTTGATTAGTTGATAAACTCAGTATACTGATTACAGCAACTACCATTAATAGCAGCAAGTGAAGGAAAGAAAGAGAGACAAAGAAAAAGACAGTGAAAGTGGAGAGTGAGAGAGAAAGGAGCGCGAAAGAGTGAAGAGGAGGAGCAAGATTCGAGAGAGAAAAAAAAGAAGTGGCCGAAGTGGGTGGGAGGGGGACAGTGAGAGGGTTAGGGATGGTGCAGGGTGGGTGTCCTCTCAGATGCGGTGGGACGTGGGGCTTTTGGGGAGGTAGAGACGCCCTCGGGGCGCAGCTGTCCCCCCGTTCAACTGCTGAACCCCTTCGGGTGCCCCCCGCCTCTCGCGCAGGACAGCTTAGCAGTTGGGTTGGAGCGGGCCAGGCCCAAATCACACACACATGCGACATAGGGAAGAGAATGCTTTGATTGTGCTGAGCAGAATGCGAGCGTGGCCGCACTCCTGCATCTATTTTAGCCCATGTGTCGCTGCCGCTCCATTCAACAGCTCTGCCGCACATGGAGAGCCTCCCCACACCCCACCCCACCCGTACTTACCCTCCCCAAACTTTCGAAAAGTTCTTTAAATCTTGTAGGAGCTGTTAAAGCAAACCTCTTTAAAGAGACAGTCTGAGGAAAAATCGAATCAATACAATTTTACCACAGTTTATTTTACTTAATTGGTGTTTGAAACCACACTAGTACATCTTTTGGAGAATAGTTTGGGGAAAGCCTCTGATAAGTCCACCTAAATCTAAATAAACATATTTCACAGTTATATCTTAGAATATAAAGAAAGATTAATATCTTCTTTACGCAGTCAATGCAATTTTTGTAAGATAAAATAAAACCCTTAAAGAAAGAACACAGAAGAGGAACCGCCTGGACTGGACTTTAAGCCCACCCGTGTTCCCTATAAGCACTCTTGACTTGCTGACTAATCATAGTGTTTTTACTCAATTAAGGTTCTGTCAGTATACCAGCTGTATTTATTTAGTTATTTATGTATTCATTTATTTGTTAAAAAAAAAAATAGCAGAACAGCTCATTTTTATAAAGCTGTAAATATTTCTATGAATGGAATTTTCATTGAATGTGTTGTTTATGTGCATCACTACCAACTAGCAAAGCACATACAACACAAACAAGAATTATTGTAAAATTATTCCATATGGGTGCACAAGGTGGGATGTAAACTCTGCAAACAGTGTTTTCCATTCAGTTTTAAATTCTATAGGCCACTTAGTCAGGGATCACTCTAATTCAAGCACATTAAGAATAATAATACAAAATAGCACTCTCAGAAATAAAGGTACTAAACTGTCACTGGGGCAGTCCCCTCACTTGTCACTGGGGTGGTACCCTCAAGGGTACATCACAGTACTTTTAGTCAGGGAACATAACTGTACCATAATCATCTGAAATGATATTTTCCAAGTTGTACTGACTCCACACACCCCGTCTCGTCTCCAGGCTTTTATTTTATTGTTCTGTTGTAAAACATTAGGCTAAGAAAAAGTACAACTATGTACTTTTCCACTATAAAAAACATATTTAAGATGCATAATTGGATCTTAAAACCACTGTTGTACCTTTGAGAATACAATTTATATTGTTTATAGCTTGATGAACAAAAAATGTACCTGCACAGAACCTTTATTTCCAACAGTGTGTAGAACTGTGGGTGATGGGTTCATCTGACCCAAGTTGTATCCCTGTACCACAGGCTTGATTCAATATCAAAGGCAGTCGTCTGAATGTAGATATTCAAGCATTTTCTGTAATGACAAACAATCAATGCAATGAAATATCCTGTTGAAACAAACAATGCAGCTTGCACTGATAACTAAATCAATAAAGTTCTACTACTACTCTAAAGCAGAATTAGCATGTCTGTAAGGTTTAACCACGACCAAATCTTTAAGTCTGCCATCTAAATAACTGCTAATATTGCTAACAAAAACACAAGCTTGATAGTTTGTATAAGATGATTTATGAACCATAGTTCATCGCTATCATTTGACACAGGAAGTGGCAGATCATCGCTGTCCAAACACATCATTTGAGCACAGAAGCTGCAATTTATATTAAGTGAAAGTTTCTTGATGAATGGACCAATGAATATGAAAATGTTCCAGAATAGCTTCAAATGAAATCTCTTTACATTAACTTACATTAAAAGTAAATAATTTTTTTGACCTCTCCTGCAAAGTTGGAGATACTTAGGTTTTTTCAACAGTGACAATATCTACATTCGTACCAACACTGCCATATATGACACAAATATTTCAAAGTAAAAGAATTCTATAAGCATAAAACTCAAAGAAGAACACTTTTCTACTGTTATTACTTTCATTCATTCTGTGCTCTAATGTAGCAAAGTTGACAAAGATATAAAGTGCATCTTTAATTTTTACCCTTTCAACTTTTTTTTTCTCAGCGTTTAACACCTCCCGCTCCTCCACTACGGCTGGCTTTATCAAATCTTGGCAAACTAATAGGATCATTGGAGAATAGGTTTTTTATTTTTTCTGTGGTTTGTGCTCTAGAACAAAGACACAGATGTAATTTCTCCAGTAAGACAATCAAGTCATACATTTGCAAAAGAGTTGCGAGGAGATTGTGTAATGCTGATGTTACAGAAATATTTATGATGCTTTCATACAAACCTGTGTCCAAAAAAAAAAATGTGATGCTGTGCAAAATGTAAATAAAACAGAATTCAATGATGTGCAAATCATTTAAACCCTATAATTAATTGAAAATAGTATGACGACATCATATCAAATTGTAAAACTGAGAAATTTAGTTTTTTTGTTTTTTTTTTTTTTAATATATGCCCAATGAATTTGATACCAGCAACACATTTCAAAAAAGTTGGAACGGGGGCATGTTTACCACTGTGTTTCACCACCTCTTCTTTTATCAACACTCTGTAAGCGTTTGGGAGCTGAGGAGACACTGCTGTAGTTTTGAAAGTGAAATGGATTTCAGCTACTCGTACAAATCCAGGTCTGCTTTGTTGTATTTTCTGTTTCGTAATGCAGCAAATGTGCAAGCCAGGTCATGTGCACTAATGTACCCTCATACCATGATGGATGCTGGCTTTTGAACTGTGCGCTGATAATAATGGTCTATCCTCTTTAGCCCAACATCCATGATTTCCAAAAGGAATTTCAAAATTTGATTTGTTGGAGCACAGGATACTTCTCCACTTCCCCTCTGTCCATTTTACATGAGCTCAGGCCCAGAGAAGGCGGAGGTGTTTCTGGAACCTGTGTATTTCGGGTTTCTTCTTTGCATGGCAGAATTTTAACTTGCATTTGTGGATGCAGCGATGAACTGTGTTTGCAGAAAATGTTTTTTCAGAAGTGTTCCTGAGCCCATGCAGTGATTTCCACTACAGAACCGTGTCTGTTTTTAATGCAGTGCTGCCTGAGGCCCTGATGATTGTGGCCATCCAGTATTGGTTTTTCGTCCTTGTCCCTTGAATACAGAGATTTCTTTGAGTCTTTTAATGATAATATGTACTGTAGAATCCCCAGGTTCTTTTCTATTTAACGTTGAGAAATGTTATTCCTGAATTGTAGCAATATTTGTCTGCACAGGTTTTCACAGAGTGGTGAACACCTCATCTTTACTTCTGAAAAACTCTAGGACGCTCTTTTTTATACCCAATCATGTTACTGACCTGCTGCCAATTAACCTTAATTAGTTGTGAAATGTTCAACCAGGTTTTTTTTAGCATTACAGAACTTTTCCAGACTTTTTTGCCCCTGTCCTAAACCTTTTATAACGTGTTGTTGGCATCAAATTCAAAATACGTATGTATTTGTCAAAAAACAATAGCATTCCTTAGTTTCTACATTTGATATGTTGTGTTTTGTACTATTTTAAATTAAATATAGGCTTTATATGATTTGCACATCTTTGAATTCTGTTTTTATTGACACATTTTGTCCCAGCTTTTTTTGGGGGGGGAAATGGGGTTGTAGTTATAGTCTTACATTCATATTGTTGCTGTCCAAAATAAAACATCTATCTCTAAAATGATATTTGTATTGTATTGTAGAGTTGCTGTTGTAACTGGAGAAAATAAATTCTTTTGCAAGCTAACAGCACAAAACTGCATTAATTTTGGACCATTTATTTTGATCTGTTGGTCATGAAACATTCACAGTGTAAATTAAAACAAAGAAGCAAATACGGAAACAAACACAACCCCTAAAAACAGGTAGCACTGTACTGAAAGCCTTATTAAGACTTCACAAGACTTTCATAAGCCTTTTATAACTGACATAAACCTGACATTCCTAAAGGCCCTTTCCCACAAGCATTAGTTGTCATAACGTAATGGGGTGAAACTGGCATTAAAATCATAAAAACATAATTTATCATAATTAACACTTACTGGAAAAAGCATTTAGAAATGTTTGTTTATGTAAGTTGTTATGAAAGGCCTATGTAGGTGTCATTTAGCCTTAACAAAACTGCACTTCAGTAAAATGATATACAAATGTCCCAACAAACACAACAGACAATGATCAACCAAATGAAACATTAACTGTAAGGCTTGGTTTTACCATCCCACAGCTCCATAACTGATGCGACTAGTTAGGGGAACCTGCTTTTCCTAGCTTTGTTCAGGTTTGGTAACTGTCTTTCTGATGTGTACAGTTACTTTTATGACAGAAAACAGGATGACCTAGTTGGAGCACTCTTCCTTACTGAAACCTGAATAGTCACCCGCTCAGTCCAGTATCCTGAATTGCAAGGTGATAACGGTGGTTCCAAGTTCTGGTTCTGTGGCATTTATGACCGAGGCCCCAGGTGCAGCGCTAGAATACCAGCTATTGTTGTGAATATTGATAGGTTGGGTAAGACTTCCCATCTTATACTGTTCTGCCCACAATCTACTCTCCTGGATCTGGTAGATCTAGTGGAGAGCCATCAGATGCATCAGCTGACAATGAATTATGGTCACTCGACCATAATCAACCAAAAGTTTTGTAAACAATTGACGAATAGTTTAAAGAACAGTCTATGTGGAGCCATACTGTCAAATGAGCTACCAGTTAAAAGACAGGCATTGACAACCTCAATCAAAACTGAGTTACATATCTGAGACATTTTGATGCAGCTCTCAGTATAGAGGTGAATCTTTGAGGTTCCTGACTTCCCATACAGATATTGCCGAATCATTACGCCCTAAATCCCCTAAGACAAAGGACCATGACGGATAGAAATACCTCAGATTTGAGCTAAAAGCAATCTAAACTCAGTACAAATAGGCCAACTCACAAAGCATTAAGTAATAAGCAGACCCAGAATTTCTTCATTTGTGAAATGCCAAGTGGGATTATACTGTAACATACCTATCTGGCTCCCATGTGAAATCAGCAGGCTCCTCCTTTAGAGACGTATCAAGTAACTTCAGAACAAGGCTGAATACAACCAAGCACCAAATGCATGACGGCTTAAGAAATGCACAATATGCTAAAACACAGTTCTATACATTAGATACACTTACGCCTTAAATCTTATTGTTTTTCACAACACTCCTCTTCACATGCATTTTGCTTAACATATGAAAGGCAATTAGTCGCAAGGACTAATGATTTTTTGACATAAGGAATTACCCAGCATTTTCCAATACAGCTCCCAACATGATGATCGTGCTGAATCTACAGGAGTGGTCCAAAGAAAAACTCTTTGTTTATTTAATGCATGTTCGTCTGGATGTGACATTGTGAGCCTCAGACGACGAGACAGGATTCATTGGCTCTGCTTATCCAAACAGTGTTAACATGTTCGCTTTTACTGGTGGTCTCTGCCTCTCTTGACAGATCCCATCTGCCATTTTACAGGCTTATGGGCTATTTAACAGAGGCCTTCTGTAGCCAACAGAGGAGCAATGAAAGGAGATGCTGGTATTTGACCGAAACTCTAGACTTTCACTTTTGAGGAGGCAATGATTTGGCCACCTTGAAATCTGAGCCTCTTAAAGTCCTACAAAGCTGCAAGAATGCACCCCCACACCCGTATGCACTCTTCCGAACCTCCTGCAACGTTCACACACAGTCAGGAGTAGGGGCCTTCGCTAAAACGTTGTCACATTGCGTCACATTCTCGCCACGCTCTGTTGAGGCTGTCCACTGCAGGGGTCTGGGAAGTACCTTGTCTTTATCAGTAGACTATCTAAAGCAGCGTTGCATGGAGCTGAGTAAGCGCCAGCTACATGTGGGACAAGGGCTGGGGTTATCATCGGCCTCCATCTAAGCTTGTATTAAATGACATCAGGGACAAACCGACTGCTTTTTCATGCAGTCCAAACATGTGCAAAGTGTGGCGAATGTATGTTAGAGGCCATGCAGTGGTCGCAGTGTTGGGGGTGGTCATAAGAAGCACCTCATGATGAAATTAGCTAATCACTATCTGACTTGCAGGATGAATGGAAGGGCGTTGTTTTTTCAATGACAACACTTGTCTCAAGCGCCGATCTGGAGAGTCACTGAGCGAAAGAAGTGATGCCTCAAGCAAAGGAGGAATCCATTGTCCATGCAACAGTATGTAGAAAGTATTGTAGAAAGGGTAGGGGTTGCCTGCTAGCTGCTTGGCTCTGCTTCAAAATTGCTCATGTCTACGTGCCGCGCTTGAATCATATCTTTGAGCACACTGGGTGGGAAAAGGCATCAGTACCCACGCTGCACGTGTGGACGGTTTGATAGATAGGCGACTTGGGTTTTTTGCCATGTTTCCCTCATGGAAGGTTGGTGGCGGAGAAGCCGTATTAATCGCTTTGTGGCGCTGATGCTAGTGTGTTTCTCATTTCCCTACTTTTACTCCAGTTCATACATGATCGATTGTGTGATGATTGCGGAGTAATGATGTGGAAGAGTAAATATTTACAGATCGGTAATGAGTAGTGAGGGGCACCCAGACCCCCCTCTTACCAACACTCCACAGCTCCTCCCTACCGCCATAACATGCATTCCTCTGCAAATCTGGATTTCATTGATGACAAATCCAGTTTGCAATGGTGTAATTCCTGCTCTGCGCTCGCAGTGACAGCGATGCTTAATGTAACGTCCACTTTCTGACACTGGGGGAGGTGCCCCCAGCCCATTCATTCATGCATCATTAGTTCTGGATGGAACTGGAGACCATGCTTTTAGTCAGATCTTGCCAATCATTGCAAATGTAGGCAAAGCCCAAAGGGACTTCAGTTTTGCACCATTACAACGAGGAGGATCAAGTCTAATCAGTGCAGTCTATTGTAATTTCGGAGCGTGTCTTTCACAAATAGCTTCATTCATTCAATATGATCCTTTAATAATGATAAATACTCTGGCAATCAGGTCCAATCCCTCCGAAAAGTCACCAAGATCAAACAAAGGAACCTGGCTAGACCCGACTGCCGGTTCCCCCTCATCTATTGCACCTCATCAGTAGATCACTCCTGGTGAAAGATGGTAGGAGCTTAGGTCTGCATCAAAAGACATTCCTTTTCCTCCTAAAGGACGGGGGTCTCTGCTTTCAGTCCTTAGGCCAAAGTGCATACATGACCTCCCCCCTCCTCCCACACCTCAGCCACCCCCCCCCCAGTCTACCACACAGGCCTTTCATGACTGCCTAACTCAAAGGTTTGCAGCTTGTGAGAGGAAGTTTCCAATTTCGGCCATGCATGTGGGAAAATATGTACGTTTCTGAGAGGACCTTTTGTCTCCGGCCGTAATGGCAGCAATTGGAGTGCAGAGGTCACGAAATGCAGTGTGTCACTGACACTAAGCAGGCATGCATGGGACGTTTTATAAGGGCTCCCCTCCTCTTTGTGACGGCTGTTGCATTAACATAATATAGTAATATAAACTATATGCGTGTAGAATTTACCTAGTTAGAAAACATGGCCGAAATGTGAAAATGTGAAATCCAAGCAAGTTGCATTTCTGAATGGGGACCAGCAGCCCACCCCAGTCCTGGAGAAGGATGTCATTCTTTCATTGCGCTCCTTGTCTTGCCAATGGGGGCCGTGGGGGATAGGGCTTGTTTTTTTAACCTCGCAGCTGAGGGGTGGCAAAACACGGTGACAAAGACCAACCTGTCCGGTCCTGGGCCTATAAAAACACGGGCAGGCCTCAATGTGATGATCGTAGTCTTGAGTTTGGCTTAGATCACACGAGAGCCCCAGGAGCAAAGGCAGAAATCATTTCCCCATTCAGCCGTGTTTCTCCTCGCTTCCTGGTTGCCCTCACAGGCTGAACGTGTGAAACAGAAAAGAAAAAAGCAACCTTGTAAATTCCTCCCTCACAAAAGGGACAGGGGGAAGGCGCTCTTATTTTGAAATGGTAACGGGAAATCGCCCATGCCGAACAAAGCAGACACAAAGTAAAAACAGCATACAAAAGAATTCGATCCCTTAGCAGCAAATGTTACTACTACTGTTAAACACGGTTTATAAGAGTAATGTAATAACTATATTCTACTGCTATTTTTACCACATTCTAAACACATTGTCTCTACTAAAGACTACAAATACTTCAGATTACACTCCTGGGGCCTTTATTTGACCATATATTTAGTGCTCTTTCATTCCTTTGAGCAAAGTTCATCCCCAGAGTTGAGGAGACTCCTGCGAGGGGGGTCTTGTGGTCAGTATTAAGAACAGACTCCAAACCCCCACATTCGGTCCCGGTGCAGCCCCTGTCGGGTTAACCCCATGATTAAAGGGCCCATTTCCCGTTCGGAGGCTCAAGGGGGACACAATGCGAGGGCCTGGAGAGCCCCACCACAAAAGAGGCCAAATCTTCCCACAGCCCCAGCGCGTCTCACACTGCCAGGATTTCACAAAATGTATCACCATATCAAAAGTGCATTCTACCTGACCCCATTCCCCTGCAACGGCGACCCCAAAGCTTTAATGGCCACACCAAGACAAATGGTCACTACATGGCCTGCCCAGGCAACCCTTTTGTCTCTTTCACAGTCTCATCATTTCTGGCCTGACAGGTAGTTTTGTAAAACAAATAGAAAACAATCAGATTAAAGGAAAAAATGCTTCCAAGTCTGCTTTTCACTAAAACTGGAATCAGTTCGACTACTGTAACTGAAGCTTGCTCAAAATACTTCAGCGTAACTGACTAATGAGAGGACGATATGAACATTTCTGATCATTACATCTGCGACCAAAATGATCAGTAAATATTTAAAAAGCACTAATATGCAATACAAATATTCTACTACAGGTGTCATGTTGATCAATTTTTGAAAGATAATTCTTTATAACACTAAAAAGTTTACCAAATAATGGACATTGTATATCGTCTCTGTACTGTTGTGTAGCAGTAGAGGATTTAGCTCTGCTGTGACTTTTTATGAAGACGATCATTGCGACAGTTGGCACAATTATGAAAATTTGAAACGGTATAATTGCTATCTGGTTTATACCATGGTGCTTCAGTAAAACACGTAAGCCTAGCTGTAGCATCATCAAATACTTCTAAGAGAAACAGTGCTCTTGTTACGTAATTTGCATTGTTCTGTTTGTTTTCTGATGCATTCTTACCATCTAAGACTACTGTTCTCTGCAAAGTAATTAAAATTTGTGGAACATTTGTCAAATCTTTGCAGCAGATGCATTCAGAATAATTAAAAAAACATTTTTCTTGGTCATGGATGGGTTAATTTTTCATATAGATTCCTTTTCTTTCATTTCTCTCTCTTTAAGCACCCTGAGGGAGGGTGATGGCAGCGCTAAGGGTTTGTTCACTCTCTTTAACTCCCATTGATCCATTGATAACCTCCATTCCTGTCACCCGGCCTGCTGATTCAGCTGAAAAGAGGGATATTCCCATTCAGTCAGGGGTCTTCTCAGTCCGTCTCTGACGCCAGCACTCTCTCTCTCTCTCTCTCTCTCTCTCTCTCTCTCTCGCTGTCTGTCTTTCTTTATCTGTCTCCTTATACACATGCACATAAACAAAAAAAAAATCTTTGGCCTAACCTCAGGCTGTATGGCCTTGATATGGTTATATATTAGAAAAAAAAACATTCCTAACTGACATATCTACATGCATATGACAAAACGTCTACTATACTGCTGATATGGAAAGTCATCCACTGACACATTAACACTTCAGAATAAGGGTGCATATGTGATATGAAGGGCCGCTACCTGAGCTGCATGGCACACAGTGGCCTCCTAGAAGAGGGTCTGTGACTGCTCATACACCCCCCACTGTTGGAAACTAACAATGTATGGGCTCTGAATGCCTTTTCTCTTTTCATTCATAGTTAGGCTGGAAAACACCTTTGAATGCTTTGACTCTTCCTTATTGAAATGTGCACATTATTTCAACACAAATACATTACATCAACACAATTACTGCCAAAAGTAAGTAAACTGAAAAACAAAACTGTGTTGAAGCAAGACAATACTGCGCTGAAGTAAGTGACCACCCTTCAATTTGTTTATTTCATTTCCAACCTGGGCCACTACAGAGCCCAGACCCCAAGATGAATGGATGTCTTTGAATTTAGTGTTGTGAGAAGCAGAAAATGCAACCAACTTTTGAGACAGAACTGAAAAATGTGATGGTTTTAGTTGTTGAGGCTCGTGTGTAATGAGAATATCTTTTGTATTTTGTCTGAAATTTTGTGTGTGTGTATGTGTGTATGTGTGTATATATATATATATATATATATATATATATATATATATATATATATATATATCAAGCAAATACAAGGCTTTGAATTTCACTACACCCTTCTGTGTCTAATTTTGGTCTCTCAGTTCTGTTGTCTCTGAGGATGCAGACAGTCTGTCTAACTTACTTGCTAATTTTTACTACTTCTGTAAAGTCAGAAAACCGCGTCTGGACCCAGGTTTCAGTGAGCAGTTCACAAATGAACTGTAAGGTGATGGTATACATAGAATCACTCACCAGCCACTTTATCAAGTCCACACAATACAGTGTACACAATTGCACACTGTAGCTGTTATCATGCACACTCCCTACACCATTCATCATTGGTCAGTTTCTGACCATAAGACCACTGTTGGCCAGATATAATTTGGGTGGTGGACCACTCTGTACTCTGTAGAAAGGGTGTTCCTGGGTTTTTAACACTTGTCAGCATCACTACTAGATTGAGATTGGTCCACCATCCAAAATATCCAGCCAAGATATTTTCTTATTGGCTCTGTGGTTAGAAACTGACAATTTATGAAGTAAATCAGGAAGGTGGACCAGCAAGATTTCTAATGAGAGAGTCAATTGTACCCAAAACATATAAAGACAATGAAGACTTTATCACTCTGAGGAACTTTGTGAATAGGAATGCAGATCTGCATAAGTCGCAAGACAACACAAAGCTCTCCCATTGCTAAGTGTCCCAAAAGCCAGTAATTGTACCACACCACCCACTAGTCAACAACCTGTCTTTGCATGTCTTGCTTACAGGCCGAGAGGGAAAAGATACTCTTCTTTAATCTGCTATTAAACCTGTGCCTGAGCCAAGACTTTAACATGTTAGCATAGCAGCATTTAGCATCTGACATTTAAAATGACACTGTATAAAAAGATATTATAGTTTTATTTTGAAAAATAAATAATTAGTTTATTAAGAAATTTTGCACATTTATTTCTGCATTCTTTTGTGCAGCGACAGTAGACTCAAGTAACAGAAATGTTTTGTCTTTGTCAACATCCGTTCCAACAGCTTCATCATGTCCAGAAAGAGGCAAACAGTGGTGGGCCCCACAGTCATCTGCTCCTGCACTGATGAACTCTACAGTGACATGTCACACTGCAACAAGGGAAGCCAGAGTGGTGAAAGAGCTGCTTTTTGATGGCCACACTTCCTCTGACAATGATGCCATCTTAGAAACATTCAAATAAGTCATTTGTTGCACAATACACACCATGACACATGGTACTGTATGTCCTCTCTCAAAAAGATCCTGTGAAATCACACACCCCGATGGATAACAGCCCTGCTCCCTCTGCCATTCTGCCTTATACCAACTCTCACCAATTTTCAGGAGCCCCCGTGACAGGTGAAATTAGCAGGGGCCGCGGCTGGGACGCTGCAGCCAGGCCACTGCAGCCCGATCAAAAGGGCCTCTCTTCTCCGCAGCTGTCGCGTGTAAATCAGGGGCGATTTCCGCACGCTGTCCGCTCATGAGAGAACGGGAGGAGGGGGGTCAGTGGGAGTGCTGATTCTCGGACTCTCACTAGAGCTTTAATCGAGCCTGCAGTTTTTAGCCGGAATGCCAAAATTCTGTCTGAACTCAACTCTTTGGACAAAACTGTCAGAACCTAACCGTAGCTTGACAAATTTCTGTCCAAATCCACCTGTTCCCTGAGAAAATTCTGTCCAAGCCGATTGCATCCTTTCCAAATTCTGTCAATTTGACAAAATTCTGAGCCAACTCAATTCATTTCTGGTAAAATTATCTGAAACCATCTGTGCCCCAATAAAATTTTATCCCAACCTGACTGCACCCCATCAAAATTTCCCAACCTGACCAGAAAAAATGTCCAAACTCATCTGTACTCTAATAAAAATCTGTCCAAACCTGAGTGTACCCTGACAAAATTCTGTCCCAACCTGACTGTACCCCGACAAAATTCTGTCCCAACCTGACTGTACCCTCACAAAGTTCTGTCCCAACCTGACTGTACCCCGACAAAATTCTGTCCCAACCTGACTGTACCCTCACAAAGTTCTGTCCCAACCTGACTGTACCCCGACAAAATTCTGTCCCAACCTGACTGTACCCTGACAAAATTCTGTCCCAACCTGAGTGTACCCTCACAAAGTTCTGTCCCCACCTGACTGTACCCCGACAAAATTCTGTCCCCACCTGACTGTACCCTGACAAAATTCTGTCCCAACCTGACTGTACCCTCACAAAGTTCTGTCCCAACCTGACTGTACCCCGACAAAATTCTGTCCCAACCTGACTGTACCCTGACTGTACCCTCACAAAGTTCTGTCCCAACCTGACTGTACCCCGACAAAATTCTGTCCCAACCTGACTGTACCCTGACAAAATTCTGTCCCAACCTGACTGTACCCTGACAAAATTCTGTCCCAACCTGACTGTACCCTGACAAAATTCTGTCCCAATTTGACTGTACCCTGATAAAATTTTGTCATGCATTCTGATTAAATTTTATCACAACCTGACCCTATCCTTACAGTCTGTTCCAATCCAACTGTAGCCCGAAAGTACCAAGTTTTAAATCCTAAATCAACTGTAGCCTGACAAAATCCTGTCTGAAAACGACTGAAGCTGACAAAATTCTGTCCAAAATCAACTCTAGCTCAGCAAAATTATCTCTAAACCCAAGTGAATACAAAATTATATCCAAACCCAACAATTTCAGGTTCTAGCTCTTACTGTACAAAGTAACAGATGAGGACAGTCACAGAATGTTCTCATTCCAGTGTACAGGAGTTTTAGAGCATGGAGTTCATGAGCAGATCAAGTTGCGGAGAGGAGATGATGCTGAAGGGGTACGTGGGTGACAGCTGGCTTGGTCAGGAGGAGTGGAAGGCCACTAATGCAACACGCATTCCAGGACATTGGGATCACATGAAAAGAAATTATGGCGGCTTTTCTCCGAGGCGCCTGCGGCTGTGGTGCCTCAGTAGCCCAATCTCTCATGCTAATTACAGCGCCATCCTCTAGGGGGTCACGTAACCAGAAGTGCAACTGTTTACTCATCCAGATGTATTAACCCCTAAACTGCAGGCGTATTATTCAGGTTTAGTTATTAACCTTAGACTTATTATTCAGCAACTACCATGAAACTAATACGTTATTCATGTAGTTGCAAGAATAAGTAATTGAAGTGTGCAGTTTACAGGTTTAATGACCTCACACGCTGTTTCTTACGAGTGAGCTGAGCTCAGCACGATGACAGAAGGGCTGCATATGTGTTGAGGTTGCTGTAACTGAAACCCAAAAGTATTTGTCTGGCAAATAATAGCACTGGACAATGGCCATAAACTCAGACGCATCACTGCATGACTACAGAAGATGATAAAGCACCTTGACGGCCCCTGCTTTGCATAAATCCACCCCATAACCTGCAAACGCTCTTATATGCTTCACTTTTGTAACAACATTTATATTAGTTACACAGTAGTAATTTACAGTGGTTATGCAATAGTAAGTCTTAAGAATAATTAGAGAATAATAAGCCTGCGGTTTGAGGGGTTAACAGACGTCCAAAGCACAGCACACAAAAGCGGAGTGCCGCTTGCACTGAGTTGCTTTTCTTTGGGTGCTGGCGAACAGGGCACCATTCATTAAAAAGAAAGCAGAAGAGTAACGCGCACAGTCGGAACAAAGTTCCTGGAAATGGCAGGCAGTAAGGAACAGCCGCACGAGCAGCAGCTGCTAGAGGAGACGCTTTCAGACAATGAGTGAGCCTAGTGCGAAGGGGAGAGAGGATGGGCTCAGCGCACCATGCCTGGCATTCATATCAGGGGCTCAGAGTGGACACACATTATGTAGGATTTTTCACACTAAAATTGGGAAACTGCACTTAACCCCTTAAAATCCCAAGCTTATTATATACTAAGGCTCATTAGTCAGGAACTACAGGGACATACAGGGAACTGTAAGTGGGCCTAGGACTTTTAAGGGGTTAAAGGGAAGTTTTTTTAACTGAATTTCTGAATATGGTATTGCTAAACTTTCGGACATGAGGTAATCTGTCAGTTTGCAATGGTGCAATTTAATGTTATTCTGCTAATACTTCACAACTCCCACAGAGAAAGTGCACAGACAAAAAAAGGGTAACACTTTATTGTAGGGTAGTGTTCATAAGGCTACTACATATGCTTGTCATGACAAGTGGCATAACCCTACATAAATGTTTATTAATGCTTATTCCAAATGGGGTCATCTGTCATAAAGGCCACTTTCACTAACTTTGATCAAAATTAAAGCGTTACCATCAAAAGTAATGCTATTGTTAGGAAGAGTGGGTGATAGTCAGGGCTCGACATTAACAGCACATACCTTTCATGTGCAGGTTTCTCAGCAGAGAAGCTCACCTAGTATATATAGTGATAAAAAACAGCGAATAAGTTTAAATCTTCATTAGATCTACAGGCCTTGCTTTAGAGGCTGCAGGTAAACAAATCAGTCAAAATGATTTTGAAAACTCCACAAAGCTCAAGTCAATCTTAGGGCTAACGATGAATGTATGAGTCATGGATGAATCATTCTCAGCACTGCACGTGGTGGTGTGTTAGTGTGTGTTGTGCTGGTACGAGTGGATCAGACACAGCAGTGCTGCTGGAGTTTTAAACACTGTGTCCACTCAATTCTCCACTCCACTATACATACTTATCTGTATTAATCTACCCTGTAAATATAAAGTCAGACACAGTAGCTCATCTGTTGCTGCACAGGTTGTGTTGGTCATCCTCTAGTCCTTCATCAGTGGTTACAGGATGCTGCCTGCAGGACACTGTTGGCTGAATATTTTTGGTTGGTGGACTATTCTCAGTCCAGCAGTGACACTGAGGTGTTTAAAAACTCCAGCACCACTGCTGTGTCTGATCCACTCAGACCAGCACAACACACAGTAACACACCACCACCACATCAGTGTTACTGCAGTGCTGAGAATGATCCACCACCCAAATAGTACCTGCACTGTGAGGGTCCATGGGGGTCCTGACCACTGAAGAACAGGGTAAAAGGGGGCTAACAAAGTATGCAGACAAACAGATGGACTACAGTCTGTAACTGTAGAACTACAAAGTGCTCCTATATAGTAAGTGGAGCTGATAAAATGGACAACGACTGTAGATACAAGGAGATGTAGTTAATGAAGTGGCCAGTCGGCAGATGTGCATATATGTGCACAGTTAAATATACAGGGTGATTCAAAAAAGATTAATCCGATTTCAAAATGATTTATTATTATTATTTAATTTTACAAGTGCTCAGTATGAACCTCCTCCAGCTGTATAGACAACATTAACGCCCTAGTCGGAGAACGCAAAACCCTTTCTGCTCAGGGGTTGCATCTTCTCACAGACTGAAGGGAGCCATCTTCCAGTGACAGTCAGAAACTCCCTCTTTCAGTTGGTATGTGATTGGTTCCTAGGCGCCTCACGGTTGTAAAAATATGGCGCTTTGAAATCGGATAAATCTTTTTGAATCACCCTGTATTTAGTGCATACATTTTAAAACACCATATAGTGCACATATATTTTTGTATATATTTGTATATGAGCGATTAAAATTGTATGCAGAAGTTTGGGTGCCGCCCCAATGTTTTATAATTGTCTACTAAAAATAAAGCCTAAAATATGCCATGCCTAAAAATTACAGCACATTTAATGTTACATACATACATACATCATCTAAACCGCTTATCCTTCTGGGTCGCGGTGGGGTGCTGGAGCCTATCCCAGCTGTCATTGGGCGGAAGGCAGGATACACCCTGGACAGGTTGCCAGTCCATCGCAGGGCACATTTAATGTTATGTTTTCCTTTTTAAATGTGTTAAATGTAGCAAATAAATAGAAATTGCACTGTAAAATTAGCTGAAAAATGCCATTTTTAAGTTTTTCCATGTATTGCATGCATTAATTTCAACAAAACAGGATATACAAATGTCTGCATATGGCTGTATTTGCATATATATTTTTGTCCGTTTGGGTTACTTTAGAAAATTGTGGGAACTTGTGTGAACAAGTGAGAGAGAGGAAGTGTATATATGTGAGTGTGAGAGACAGAGAGAGAATAATTCTGAGGGTTTTTTCATGAAACACAATATGCATCATGACATTTCATCTTCAGTAAGTTCTGAATCTCCAACAGTTCACCCAGCGAGTTCTTTCAGCAGTTCTAGAATGTGACTCTAATGCCGAATTAGCTCCACATCTCCTACAGAATGATATGGGGAACCAGGCTACATGCAAAACAGTACCAGATCATGGTTCCTGTGGTATTTTTAGCTGTATTCACTAGAACTGACAAATATAATGCATTTTAAAATAACTACATAGGATATAATTACCACAACAAGCCAACCGGTCTGACTGTATTGTTCTGAAAATAGCGTCAAAAATCTTACACTGAGATTATGCTGCGATGTGCTGATGTTGTCCAACTTAATAAGGCCTGTTGAGGCAGCACTAGTCACTGCCATGCAAAGTTTGAGCTGGTGGCTCTTGTGGCTGCTAACAAATACAGGATAATAGCTTAGCCTGTAGCATGATGCAGTATTACGGCCAAACTTTCAGAACAGCACTTTATTCATGGTTGAAGTTAAATCCCTCACAGAATGAAAGATCATTTAGGTTAGCGCACATATGAGTCTGTCCTCACTTAGCATTGGGCTAACTTAGTTAAACTTTAGTTAGCCTGCTGCACTCTGTGTGTCTGATGTTCACACCAGAACCTAAAATATAAACAGCACATATTAATGTGCCAAAAATATCAGCCCCAAATATAAACAGCACATAAACAGCATGCTAGCTTGTTTTACAGCAGAAGCTTCCAGTGAACGTTACTTTTTTTGTAAGTCATGGGTAAAAAATGTTTTACACCCAGTCCATAAACACACACTTTGTGCAGCACTGCTCTTTATGCATGGCTAGTATGAAAGGCTAACTTACATCAGTTAACACAGAAGCGCCAACTTGTTTGGGATGCGTTTTAGGAATACGTTGTATACTATGGGAAGACAAAGTAGCAGACAGATTATGATAAACAGGCAGAACTAAAGCTGACTGACGTGTCATGCTGCGTTCACATGTTGGTGGTAGGTGGTTGATGACAAATCATTCCATTAGGTGTGTCCCAATTCAGGGGCTGCATCCTTCGAAGCATGCGCTCTATGAAGGTGTGTCCTTTGAAGGCTCTGTAGACCCATGAAGGCTGAACCGAAATAAGTCTGCTCTAAGGCAGATTTCCCGTTTGCATCACAGCACCGCTGTCCCGCCCTTACCGCTGTGTCACGAAGTGCCGCTCCTGTCAAGTTCTTTTAAAGTTCTTTAAAGATGGAGCCAAAAACTTAGATTTTAGTCTTTATTTTTTTGTGAACTAGAGCTGGAGATGCAAAATAAAACGTCAGCGTAAATTTTGCTTCAAACTATATGGGCTTTTTTTAACATTTGTATCGTTAGCTATTCGACTCCACCGTGTTCTCAAATCCACACAACGAACCTCGGGATATGCTGGCTGGCGAAGGATCCATCCGTCGGATCCTTCGTTGCCATGGAAAAAAGGACACATTCTCGACCGCATATGAAGGAGCCTTCGAAAAGGGACAGCCTAGTCACACCGCTGCAAATGCAGCCCCCAAGGATGCAGCCCCTGAATTGGGACACAACAATTGTTTTCAGTGGAGCAGCAATGGAAAATTCTGCCATCTCAAGTGGCAACGGCAGCGCAGTGCAGTGTTCTGTTCCATCAAGAGTTCCATTTGTCCAACTTTTGCCTTTGACCGTGACAGCGAAATAAACCAGATATTGGTTTATTAGTTTTATTAAATAAACAATTGACGCTGCTAAAGCTCTCCTTTGATATTCACCTATTTTCACTGGTGACGCTGCCACCTAGAGTTGCCACTGTCCAGGATTTCAAAGGATTTTGCTGGCCAGGATTTGCTGTCCAGGAAAAAATATTTCTGGATGCAAAATGTCCTCATACCCAAGCATTTTCATAGGTTAGTATTTCTTATTAAGGTTGTAAACAAAGAATTTGTTTTCATTTGATTTGATTGGTTCAGATTACTCTCAACACAGGGACAATTGTTTAGGAAAGGTGCACTGCTAGTGACAAGTTTAGGAACTAGGCATCACTTCCATGTATAATGAGAAGGTGAGGTTCTGTAGCTGATGTTTATCTACTTTCAACTGCATCGTAAGCACAGTTACCCATCTGCTGAATTTAGTAAAAAATCAAGCCACTGACTGAGTGTCCAGGAATTTTACAGAGCTCAAAAGGTACTGTACAGGTACATTCTTGTTCATCAAGGTACAAACAGTATAAATGTACCCTCAAAGGTACAACAGTGGTTTTAAGATCCAACTGTGTACCTTAAATATGTTTTTCCCAGGGTAAACATGTTTGTAGTTTTTGATAAGCTAATGTTTTAAACTGGAAACATACAATAAACAGCCTGGAGTCAAGACAAGGTCTGTGAATTCAATGGATCATAAAAATGTAAATATATTACAATTATGTTCCCTAACTAAATGTACTGAAGACATACATTTGAGGGTACCACCCTACTGTTTCATACTTTTTTTCATCACCATGACAACGTTTCCATGGCTGCATGCTCCCGTTGGTGGTGCACCCCTATAAGGCATAGAACAACCCCATATGTAAATGGAACACTAGCGTTCACAACAGTGTGAGTCAACACTGTCAACGTTCGAACAGTGTGTTTAAGTCCCACCATGGCGAAACCCACCGTCAGAACTGTATATGGGTTAAAGGTACTGATGATACTCATGACCAACTAGAAAAGCAAATCATGATGGAATTCACCACAATAACAATAACACACTGTCACCCCTAATTAGTGAAAATAATCGTGATGAAGAATAATGCTATTAAAATTATGATATTGAACCAGTGATAATTCTTTGTCTGTTATGCCGACTGAAGGAAACAGATTCTTGAATGTAAAGTCCAAGATAAAGAACTCAAACTTCCTGATTATGAAACGACATTGCCAAAAGAATCCGTTTTCAGAGTGGATGGATGATGTTTTGGCAAGTTTGTCAGGCCAGACCAGAAAGTAAGCATTTTCTGTTTTTGATAACATTAGGTTCAGAAGACTGTTAGCAGATCATAATAAATAAAGAAAAGTTCCTCATTTATGAATTCCAGTGTAAAACTGCAGTCACGCCTGTCTGTTGTGGTACCTTCTAGTGCCAAAACAGTCCTGCAGTGTAGTTGATTAAATTGCAAGGTGACACGGTTGTTGGTTTTTTGTGGCTGTTGCACTTGGAATCTTACAGTGGCGGATCTTTAAAGAGCATAAATAAAACAGCTATATTTGCACATCGTGATCTCTGGTTCCTATCACCACCGCTGTAAAGAAATAAGAGTCATTACATTTCTCTATAGTTAACCAAAGAAAAAAACATGTTTGCCCAAAAACTTTACATGAGGTGGCAAAAACCTTCTTGACGTTTAACCCTTGTGTGGTGTTCAGGTCTGTAGGACCCATTTTCAATGTTTACCAAAAGAATAAATGATGTGATTTATCATTATTTCAACCACAGATTTCTTGGCCTTTGCTCATTTTCTGTGAAGAGCATATAAAATAACCCATTTTCAGTGTCTTCACTCTGTTCACCCCCCACACATTTATATTACACATGTGGTGTTGGGGTGAACCAGTGGGGAGTAAAAGTGTGGAGGTGCTGTGTCCTTCACTCTGTTCTCCTCCTACATGGCCTGCTGCTAGTGTGTGTGTGAGAGGGTGGACAACATGGACAGGCTGCTGACTGGCTACAGCTGCTTAAGGAGAACCCTATGCTGGACACTTGTGATTTTTTAAACATCTGGTATTTTTACTTAAATTGTTATGGCTGTACTGATTTAAAAAAACAATAATGTGGTGGGTCCACCAGACCACTAAGTAAGAACACCACCAACACCACACAAGGGTTAATGTAGGTTAATGTAAAGAGATTTTATTCCAAGTGGTTCTGGAGCATTTCTATTGGTCCAATCATCATGAAATTTACATACACTTTAAAGGACAGCTGGCATCTTCAAACAATGTAGAAAAATAAACCGACAAACATGAAGATACATGTTTTTCTTTGAACAGAGATGATATATAATCCCACCATTTTATACGACCGTAAGTGACTGGACAAATTACATTATCAAGTGTAATACTTAGATGCAAAGCTTCTATCTTGTTGATACCTGCCCAAAGATAGTGACCCACAGACATGATGATGAGACTGAGGTCATCTCCCCTGGTGATGCTCTGCTAGGTCTATAATGCAACCATGTTCAGTTGAAGGCTTTGTCCTTCAATCTTGCCTCCTGTAAGTGGGGGTTCAGGCTGGGTGACTGAGCTGGATGAGGAACACACTACTTTTTGGTGTTAAAAACAGTTCTTAGCAGTGTGTTTCAGAACAACCTACCTCAACCAGTTTTAGTTGGTTTTAAGGAGAAGGTTTTTTTGCACTTCAGAAATATTTATGCTGTTACCTTTGGCAGTTAGAATACACGCCTACACCACCATGGAGCTGGCATGCGTTGGGTCATCAGCAGTTCTTATTCCTCCACACTTTCCTCATTCTTTCAGTCCTAGTACAGCCCTAGTACAGGTTCACCTTCTTCTCATGTATCCATTGTTTTTGTCCCAGAACTCTGATGTGTTTTTTTCAATATACTTTTCTATAACGTCCAAAACTTTACTGATTTGCTTGATTTCATTTACAAGATGTCACATTTTCAGGGTGTCATATCTCAAAACAGCCCATAGTACATTATAGATATACATTTAAGCTTAAAGAAAAAAGTGCACAGTATGCTTTAGATACACAGAAACTTTCTAAGTGACTGGCTTTGTCAAAAATGACAGCTTTGTTGCCAGATTTCTCAAAACTGGGTTTCAGTTTTAATTGCAAAGTTATTATTTCCAGGACCAAACAATGAGAAAGAGACCTGTCCAACTGATAACATTTCTAACTTTTTCCACTGACAAGATTAAAATACTGTGTTTAGTGTGAAGGCAGCAAAAATTGACCACTTTTATCTGCACATGACAGTGTTATAATTTGGGAATAAGCCAAGATATATAACCATGGACAAAGACGTATTGTGTTTGTGATAAATAAAGATATGGTTTCCACGTCTTCGTGTCCTTATTTTTTGTATTCCAGTGCATTCTCACATACAATGAAATGTCCCCTCTTCCACAACACATTTAATACATGTGGCTTCTTCTTGTGGTCTTGCTGATATACACTTCTCTTTACACTAGATGTCCACTAGTGTTACTTTTAAGCATCTAAGGCTTTATCTATGACTTATTATGATTTGTCTGCCTCATACAGTCTGTTGAATTGGCAGAAGCAGCACTGACACTCCTGACTGTCATCTGGCTGTCAACTTGAGAGTCAACAGTAACACAATCCAAATGTAAATGGCATCTAAAACAAACCTCTAGACCTTTTGTTAGCTCTTGGGCATGAACTAATGATGCACTGACACTGATACAGAGCTGGCCAAGAAACAGCAGAGCAGTCTGTCGTCCAGTTACTTACAGTTTCTGGGAATTGGGGGACTATGTGGACAAAGGACATATACATACAAATATATATATATATATATATATATATATATATATATATATATATACATATATATATCTCCTTTGTCCACTGTACACACACACACATATAAATACATAATAAATACAAATAGTATTATTAACACAATTAGCAGTGATTTTTTTCTCATTGTGCTTGTTTTCAAACTCTTTTCAAAGCTCCCCTCATCTCCTCATGGGAGACCACTATTCATTATCATTCGACTCCTGGCTTGTGACGGAATTTAACAAATCCATGCAATGGCTGGGCACGTCCAGGAGACATCTGGAACTATACTTTTAAAAGTAATTTTACAAGTAATTTTGGGCCATGTCTTTTGGCCAGTTCATCTTGCAATTTACACACAATGTAAAGGACAAGTGACAAATGGATATACAAGGTTTTGTTTCTGCAAAACTAGACTGTACACACAATAACAACTTTAATTCAAACCACATTAAAATATCTCCTCTTCTACTTAGAAACACTAACTGATTCAGTGTTTACAATCTACAACCTTCCTAAATCATTTCTCTGTTTCATTAAGCTCCAAATGACAAATAATATGAAATTACACTATGCAATCACTGCAACTTCTAAGGCTTAAAGTCATTGTTTTATTTCAGATCAAACATGTTGAAAAATGACAGCGATCAAAGTTCTTTTGTGTCCAAATCAAAAAGGTAAAGAATCTCAGGAGAGCACATTAACGTATAGAGGCATATCAGGGATTTGTGTGTGTGTGTGTGTGTGTGACATGCAGGCATGCGTGTGTGTGCCTGCGTGCGTGCTTGTGTGTATGCAAGGAGTGGGGGGTCAAGAACGGATGAGGTCCATTGGCAGGAGGCCACTACTAGCTATTCAAGCAGCAACGGCTAGTGGTGGAAGAGAGAGAAAGAAAGAGACATGGAGAGGCAGACAAAGACAGAAAGAGAGAAAGGCACACTAGGCCTGAAGTAAGTCACTTTCAGGGGGTGACAATGCCCCTGGAAGAAAGAGGCCGATGACTGCTGCTAGGAGACTCCATTAAGAGGCATGCGGATGGCGGGCCCCAGGGCCCGAAAACATCAATGGGCTCATCCAATCCTCATTAAGGGGCTGAAATGATAGAGATATACATGAGAAAAAGCCCATAAGAGATGAGAGAGAATGCCACCCAGTGAAGCCAGCCTGGCTCGAGCCACAGAGCCCTGCCACAGCGTGCCCGAGTCACCAAGAACCACCTGTGGCACAAGAACAGCACACAATGAAGCCACAGTAAAAAAAAAAAAAAGTCTTATTTCCTTATTTCTACTTAGATCATAATGTTCAGAGAAGAAGTATTTCATGGTGAGTGTTGCAACATACTGCTTATGTGTACTTTCATAATAGAGATGGCACAATACAGATACTGGAACTTTGAGTATCGTCTGATACCGATATCAATCCGGCATGTTTTTCCTTAGAAACTACTAAACTATAAATTGAGCTATTTTAAATGAAAGGTAGATATAGCATATCGGCACCTGTCTGTATCGAGCCAATATCAGAAGAAAACATCATATTGGCTATTGGAAGGGAAAAAAGAATGAATCCAATCTGATTCTGTAACAAATCAAACCACATTCATATTGCGTGATGTCATGTTGTTGTCGATATGTTTCGTCAATGTTCTACATTATACAGTGTACTTAGGATGGTCATCTAAAAGTAAGCCTTTAAAAAAATTACTAAGCTTTAAATGAGCTATTTTTAATTGAAGTGCTTCCGTTAAGATTTAACATCTAAAAGTACAAAGAAGTAAAAACAAGTTCTTGTATAATATCCATTGTTCTTGGGTTGAGATTAGGCTACTGTTATCAAGTGACTTATTTTACTTTGTTTTATGTCAGCACTACAAGCAATTCTGTAACAGGTCTACATTTGCCTGAAACAGCCCACACTAGAATAGCGCCAAACGTGAACCGATGTAACTTATGGTTCTAGTTCTAGTTCATTTTCCACCTGTTTGAGAGACTGCTGGAACCATTATAATGACCGTGATAAACAATGTTATTGTCTTTTTGGTCACTTTATGCCATTTTAAAGTTTGTAATGTGCCAATTAGCCACTTGCTTGCTAATTAGAGTTAGCTTAACTTATGACACAATGTACTGCACTGCCCATTGTGGTCACAATGTCTACAATTGCACAGAATCCCATGCAAATTCAAGTAAAGCTTATAATCTTCTCTGGCAAATTGGAAAATATGGGCAAAATACTCTTTCTGTGGCAGCTAGCAAAAAAGCTAATTGTGTTAGTATCAGCTCCTTAACTAAATGACGTTATTAAACTCTTTACAAAGACAAAATAGCAATCAACTCATTAACATCATCCTATTTTTATTCAGGTGCACCTATAAATCATGCCATAGTGCTTGGTGACTTAGCCTCATCTGCAAAAGTGTAGAATTTGATCAACTGCCATTGGCTTTTAAGTCCTATTGATACTGATCTTAAGTAGGTACCAAAAACCACAAAACAGGAACCTTCAGTACTGAACTGCTGCCCAGTAGCAAAAGCACAGAAGTGGAATGGAGGTGGATGAATGCTGGCCACCACTAAAACCAGCATATGTTGTGTTTTGATGCTGGTATGCTGGTCAACCAGCATGACCAGGCTGGGGCGACCAGCTAAACCAGAACCAGACCAGCACTAGACTAACGTAAATGAGCATGCTTGCTGGTCTGTGCTGTTTTTGTTTGTTTGTTAGTTTTTGTTGTGATGTTGTGATGTGATGTTTTTAGCTGAGTTTCTTCCTGTGGGATAGTAGAGTGTTTAAGAAGTTATTGAAGCATATCGATAGCTTACTTTTAGATACGCATCTTAAGCAAACAGCTTCAATAAAAGTACTTCATTTTAAGGTTTTGTAGTTTTTAAAGAACAAAAATCACATCGGTATCAGACGATACTGAGGGTTTCACTATCAGTATTGGAAGAGAAAAAGTGGTATCGTCCCACCTCTAGTGTGAACTAGTAATCTCTTGGTTATTGAAACAACCTAAAAAGTTCTGAGGCTTCTCAAATATTGTATAGTATGTGTCAGCAGAGCTGTGAGAGTCACAGACAGTAACTCAGCATTTGGCAATGATGTGTGGAACCGAGGAAGGGTGGAGAGGACAAACCCGGAATCTTACTCACACAAAAAACAGCGATTCTGAAGGGTGATAAGTTGAGGCCGCTATATGTGGTGAGTTAGTGGACTGTGCAGGTACTCATGGCTCAGCCTTTAAGCTTGTGGTTAATCGCAAACACATTTTGGTCTGGAAATGTGAGATACTGTGAGCACTGTGGTTTGTGCTGCATATTTCCTTTGCTGTCTATTAAAATCATGTATGATTAAGAGTGAGCATTAGTTATAGTATGTTATGGTACTGAAAGGCATTTGCTTTCTTGACCACTCTACGCAAGTGACATTCTTTGAGATGATGAATGAGTTTGCTTGTGTATTTCTTTCTGTGGTATAGAGGTTAAAAGACAGCATGATAAAATCATGAGAAAGGGATTAGATGACTGCATTCTCTTGGATGGAAATAACAATGAACGATAGTACTTCTCCATTTAAGGCCTTACTTGGGTAAATAAAGTACATTTTTGTCTTAAAATCCTTCTCCTTTACTAATGTGATCAATGCTGTTCCATTTATTCTGATATGTAAATAACATCATCTCAGAAACCCAAAATGTGTATATGTTTAATTTGTATCAAAAACTACCATTTTGAGCAAACACATTTATCGATATGTACACTAGTTTGGAAGCACTGTTTTGAACAACATAAAGCCAATTTAGTTGCAGTATGTAATGTACAAATGCTTCTAATATACTTTTTCTAATATGTTTTAAATAATGAAGAAATTTTAGATGATGAATGAATCCACAGAAGATTCTAAAATAACTGAGAAAGCTGGATAACATTGAGAATGAAGACACAGAGATATTTCAAAAGTGGAGATCAAATCTAAGGGTAAATAACTAAATGGTAAATGTAAAAAATGACTACAGAATATTATTATCATTTAATAACTTAAATAACAGACGTCGTGAAGTACAGAATAAAATATCTACTTCACATTTGAGTTGCAACATACCATATGTCCCTAGGTCCTGTTGAGCAAGTAACCAAAAACCATAAAATAGGAATCTTCAGTACTGGACTGAATGAAAATAGAAAAGGTTCCAGTGACCAGACTTCCAGTTTTCACCTACTTCACCCTTAAATAGAAAAGAAAAAGGAAAAGATATAAAAAACAAAAATAAGCCATCAGAAAATTCACTCGAGACTTTAAGCAACTACAGTTGCAGTGCTGAAAAAACCCCATGCTATTTTGCGCATGCGTGAATCTACTGCTTCCTGCCGCCTTTGAGTCAAACACAGCAGAAACAACAGTTTGCTGTAGTTGCTAAACTGTGAGATTTAAGTGAGTTAATTTCATGTTATTATTATTTATTGACTTCGATTTTTATTCACACTAGATAATGACATTAATTCTGTGAATTTTATGCAAAATTTTCAAAGACATTGGTTAATTCAGTCGATTCTTCTATTTTTCTGAAGATATGTTATCAGGTGAGCAAAGACAGTGAAATATGTTTGCTAGTCGGCAGCTATGGCGTTAATGCAGACATATTTCCAGGAGCTTTAGCCATCTCTACAGTCACTGAGGCTTCATGTAATAATAAACCCATAGTGATGAACATGAGCTATCAGAGCGCATCCAACAATAAAGGCAGCATGGCGCTTCTTTTATACCCTGATAGAAAACATGGAAAGCTCCATTTCCACATACTGATACATTTTAGTGCCTAATTTGGACAAGCATGCATTCAAACTTCTCTGGGGGCAGATTTTATTGAGTTAAAAGGGGATGAAGTCACTGAATCAGACGGCATCAGACAAGATAAGGTTCGCAAAAATGTCTTTTGATGAACACTGTCAAAGGTTTCGATAGTGATTTCATATTGGATAAACACCATCTTTACCCATCTTGGTTGCTGACCACATCCCCCCCGCCCCCGCTTTAGCGCTCCTTGCTGTCCCAGGAGCCTGACCCCCCAGCCCCTGTCCTTTGCCTACCCACCTCTGTTGCATTCCTCAGTCCACCCATGACACAATTGCATGGCCGCAGGCCTCTAAGCACATAATCCCCCAACAGCAGCTCCACTCACACCAGCGCTCCGATCTGAGAAGGGGGGGAAAGGAAGGGGCGGGGCCACGGAGGAAGAGCTATGGAAAAGAAGTGGAGCGGGAGGGGTGGGGCGCTGAGAGGAGGGATGGAGAGCGAGAAAGCAAAGCAGCGCCCGGCGAGGGAGCGAGCACGACTTAACGAGCGGAGGAGGCCGGTGAAAGAGAGAAAAAGGGGAGGCCTGGGGAAAGAGAAAGAAGTCAAATCCTGCGATGGGGGGAAGCGATTGTGGGAGAGAAAGAGAAAGGATTAGGTGACAATGTCGGACAGCGCTGAGGGGTCAGGGGGGACCGCAGCCTCCTCGGTACGGGACAGATGAAAGAAGGACCCCCCCCCTCCTCGGGGTCTGCCGCAGTTCAAGTGCGAGCACGCCTCTGGAAGGGGGCATTCCACAGTGCCCCGTGGTCTCAATCCCCCAAAACCTACTGCGTGGGGCAACGACCTCACTTTCATCCGCACACACAGAGCCCTGTGAGAGCCTCACGCAGACATGCAGTCACACCGGGCCACAGGCAGAGTGAGGTTAAAGGGACAGTTTGCTGACAAATCGAATACCCACAAGGTTTCACATGCCACTAATTTTAATTCCCCAAAGAACAAACCATGTAAATGTACCCTCAGAGGTACAACATGGTCCTTAAGGTCCAGCTGTGTACCTTACATAGGTTTTAAAGACATATTTCATTCATTTTTCAAAACAGCAAAGTGCATATTTCTTCCTTTTTCTTAACTTGTTAAAGTAGAAAAATACAACGAAAAGCCTGGAGAAAAGGCCAGGTTTATGAAGTCAATGCAACTTAAAAAATACAGTATAGCATTGTGCAAATCCAGCATCATCATACACTTGCATCACACTGTATCAAGCTGTAATGCAATCGCAGATAGACCTGCTTATGTTATTAATAATCAGTGGGGAATTATCAGAGCCTTCTCAGCCTTTTCAAAAGGCCTAATGATGTCTGTCAGATAAATTCCCTATTTAATCAATTCATCATGCTTGCTGTATTTAATGTATTCAAGTTTCGTGCTGCTACTTTTATTTCCTTTTTAAATTTTGGTTGGAAATTCTTGAAGCACTCAACAGAAATGATCTAAAGATGTTTTTTTTGGTGGACACATCCAAGCAAGCTCTCCCATTAGACTTCAGGAACAGAACTGAACCAGAAAAATTAACCACAAATATAATTAGGAACTGACAGTGGAATCAACCAATCATGTTTGTGGGACCAATTTTGTAGGACAAACTCTAGGCCTCTTGGACATCCTGGAGACATCGCTGACTGTGAGTACGAGTGGTACTCCAACCAGTTTTCAGTCTGTAGTTAGTAATGTAAAACAGCTGCACGGTTTCTTACTGAAATAGTCCATGTAAAACTGCTACAAACAAGGTAAAACACTTGCTAATGTATGTTGCAAGCTTAGAATAAAACATGGAATATCTTTTACAAGCTACAAACATCCATGTTTGATCTACAATGGACAATAAATGCTCATTTGAATAACCGTTAGCTTAGCACTAACATACTACTAGAATCCTATGGGGACGCTAGCAGAAATTAGTAAGTAAGTAAGTAAAGTTTATTTATATAGCGCTTTTTACAACAGGTGTTGTCACAAAGCAGCTTTACAAGGATATGAGCATTACAAAAAGAAGTCCGGGTCCGAGCCCCCATGAGCAAGCCAGTGGCGACAGTGGCAAGGAAAAACTCCCTAAGAGAAACAGGAAGAAACCTTGAGAGGAACCAGGACTCAGAAGGGGAACCCATCCTCCTCTGGTCGACACCGGATAGTAAACATTGTTAGTATAAAGTATTATAGTACAAAAAAAACAGGGTAAAACGTGAAGGAAACAATTAATTTGAATAGTTCAGTTCATGCAGCAGAAGCAGCAGCATCAGTGGGGGCAGGTTGTGAGGGTGAGGTTTGCACGGTGAGCAGTGGCACCCGATCAAGGCAGCAGAGGCAGCAGCATCAGCAGCAGGATGGGCAGCTGTTCAACTCGGCAAAAGAAAGAGAGGAAAAACACAGTCAATGGGTGATTGATTAATTTGAATTAGTTTGAATGATTGATTGGTTCAAGTGAATAATTTTGAATAGTTCATGCAGCAACAGCAGTAGTATCAGTGGGGTCAGGTTGTGAGGGTGAGGTTTGCACGGCGTTGTACAGCAGGAGGCTCAATGTTGGTAACCCGGTCCAGAGGGCTGGCGAGCAGTGGCACCCGATCGAGGCAGAGGCACCCGATCGAGGCAGAATTAGCATGATCATAGAGGTGTTTCTCCCTTCATTTTGACAGTTATGGCTCAAACTGAAGGCCTAGCTCTTTGCCACTGATAATAATGGACAACATGTTGCACAATTAAGCACAGTAACTTCTGCAGGTCTCAAAATGACCACTACATCTTTTAACCGGGCAATGTACTTTTTTCAAAGATGGGTCATTCTACAGAAACGTTCATTTTTGTGTCCCTAGCATTTGAAGACATATTACACTTGAACATGTTAGGGTTACAATTTGTTTATATTTTAAAATAAAACAATATGTTATTTTAACAATTACACCTTCTTGAACCTCAATTTAGCAATATTGGTTTTTAAATCAATTATCTAGAATTCCAAGCACCACAGAAGAGCTCGTCCTCATAGTCATGTGTGAAGAGTGAGGCCATATTTTGAGGTAAAAAACATGTTTTTCTGTAATTTTAACTACAATAATCTATACATTACTATGAAATATATGATTTAAATGACATAAAGAAAATAAACGACATAAAGAAAAATAAATATTATTAAATATATAATGAAAGTTGTCCCCATGAGTCGTGTCACTGGTGCTACCATGTAACAAAAAAATCTCTTATTTTGAAATAAAAATCACGCTGATGACATCACTTGACTTCCTTTTACCTATTTTCTGAGGATCTATGAAGAAAAGCACATGGTGAGTCCACTGTGTCTTTCAGTTATCAGAGATTTTCTCATTTAGCTCATGATTTCATATGAAGCTCTTAGCTGAAGTCACTGGTGTGACCGACTTTATTCTGAGGTAATTGTGAGAAAATAGAACACAAATGGATTATATTACATATTTCAATGGATATTCCATGATTGACAACATGTGGTTTGATGCTCTGTAGCAGTTTTTTTGTAAAATGCATTTTTCATTAAAAATGTCTCTGGTGTTACCTTTATTGTGTGTAACACCAGTGAGGATTGGTAACACCAGTGACCCGTATGGAGAGATAGAAAAGTGGACGTTTCCGTAGAATGACCCACATAACAGTATGTCATATAGCGTCAGAGACTGCATAAGCCTATTTTAGATTACTTAACTACTTGAGGCGAATTTGCAGTTTGAGGCAAGTGCGTTTTGATTTAGGCATGCAGTTTGCACAACGCCGACTGGTGTATATGAGCTTCCATTACATGTTAGCTACATTAGCCTTGCAACTCCAATGCAAAATGAAGAACGTCTTGGCTGATCAACTAAAATTTAGGGTAAGGGGAACATTTTTGCCCAAACTGCCACTGTAAGACTGATGGTGTATGACTATTTAAGAAACAAGACAACTCAAATTCACACAGACACACCTTGCAAGTAGAGCTTGACCTGCTATGCATAACAAACTGAACAAAACTTTAGTTAAGTGCTTTTTGTACGTGAACAGTAGTCTAAACAGTAAAGCCCTGGTTCTTTTGTGAAGCGCCTGCATTTAACCTTTAGGTTTTGCAACGTCCTCTTTCAACATAAGCTGGAGGAGTGGCAGCACAATTGCAAGAGTGAATTATGAGGCGATTTTGTTTTGTTTTTAAAGAGAAATATACGACCGTCCATGACCATAGCAGGACTATGGCTCATTTCTTTGACAAAGCTGGCAGAGCAGTTTTAGGGTCAGTTCTGTGAGAGGTAAATAAATGTAGAAGAAATCTGGAGATTCACTTCAAACCAATGAGTTTATAGCCTGTATAAAGCTGTTTGATCCTAGATGTTTGTGCACTGACCCCTAGGTGTCTGACATTCTGTTATAAGCACTGCAAAAATACTGTTTTACAATGTAGTTTTTGGTGGTTTTCTAAGTGAACTGCAAATTTTCATGCACAATTACCATTTGCTTGTGGAAATTAATATGGGAAAAAATAACATATGAAAAATAAATAAGGCCTGGACAAAAGTTCAAACTTTTGCAAAAAAACGTATGTAAAAGAAAACTTTACTTCACCAATTAATACAGAAAAGGTGACAGTTCACTGTTTATAGAAGCAAAGACAAATGTTCTTTGGAGGTATACAGCAAAAATATGTAAGGCTTATATTACACAAACCAGTAGAATTCATACAATCCGATTGAAAATGAATAAAAGCCATATACATTGAGTGCGTTTACATGCACTTAATAATCTGAGAACTGCAGAAAATCAGATTTTGTCAGTGATCCGATCAACGCATTTATATGCACTTGAGTAATCAGATAATGGAGAAACTCTACATGAGTCAGACAATAATCGGATTTCTGCTTTGCATCCAGCCAATAAACTACCAGAAGAAGACGTGATGTAAACATAACGTAAAACTCAAACTTTATGCAGATTTTTTTTTAAACATTGCGCCACTTTACCTGAAAATATTAACATACATCATCTAGAAGATGAAGAATATTTAAATCCTTTATTTCTTTAAGATTGTATTTGGTTTCAGCGTCGCTCCAAAAGTGTTTTGCTGCCATCTCACGGCAACGCTGCTTGCTTTTTCCAGTATAGCAGTCTGTTCCGCACATGCGCAGACAGAGAAATCCGAAAGAAATCAGAGTAAGAGTTTACATGCACTGTGGGGCTCTGGTCGGATTTGAAAAGATCAGATTTGCGTGTCCACACAGCCCTTAAACATCAGGTCTGAGTCACATTAGGGCAAAAAATCGGATTTGTGCCACTTCAACCTGGTAATGTGAACGTAGCCTTTAAAAACCCTGGTTCCTATCACCACCACTGAAAAGGTTCTCTACAATGACAGACAAGTTCACTTCAAATCACTCGGAATGTCTACGTTTACATTTTAGGATTAAATTCCACTTTAAACTGCACTATGGGATGAATACAATTTGAAAGTAAAGTCAAGTAAACAAACACAACAACTACACAATGTGTCTGTGTTGATTAATCATATGCAGTTTAAGCCACGTTTAGAGAGCTGCTCTAGTTTCGAGGTATGCAAATGAGTTCTTTAGAAAGCTGATGGGGGTTGCTAGCATTTTGTGCCAAGAAGGTGGAACTCCAACCTGCAGAGCCACTATCCAGGAGGGCAAATGCTGCTGTACAGGAACAGGTTCCGCTTCACTGTATTTTGCTGCTTTTAATATGATCAAATGATGGCGGCATTATTGAACATCTAATAATAGGGAATATGCAACACAGGGAGTTTTCCTGTCTTTAGTGCAGTCGCTATTTATAGAGTACTGTAACACTGCATTCTCAATGTCATGGAGAGGAAGCCACTTTGCATACAATAGGCCTGGAAGCTGTTCGTGTGACATTGGCAGTGGGAGTGGACCAGACTGGACGGAGGGGGTTCTATATCCTTAATGCCGCAGTGGGGCCTGCACTCTTGACCTGTCCACCCCCGGCTCCTCTCAGGCCGGTCCAGGCTCTAATGGCTGACGCTGGGATCACAGCAGTGGGGAGGACAGTGAGACCTGCTCCCATTTGTTGTCCCGGACGCTCTTCCTTCCTGTCTCGCAGACAATAGAAAGGCTAAACATAACTCCACCTTCATCCTTCCCCACACACGACTGCACGAGTCCACCACCCCCCCACATCACCACCACCCCCAGCACCTTGTGCACATATACAGCACACACAAAAGCTTTTACAGTGAGGCTGATGACGGCAGGGGCAGGCGCGACTGTGAATAGGCCTTGGTTTATGGAGGATGTCATGTCTTTTGGAATGAGGCGATTCAGTGGTGTTCACAGCTCCATGGTAAGGCCCACCGAGAAAGACCCCATGGTTCAGGCCATTGTGATGAAGCCCCGAGGAGCCGGAGGTGTCAAATGCGACGCCACGGCCCTATGAGGTCCATCTCCCACACGTCACTAAGACAACAGCGAATACGTCCTTTAGCATATCAAGACAAGTGCTACCAGACAAATCGTCTCCCTCTGAGAAAATAGTCTTCTGAGAGAATAGAGACTTTAACTCTTAGAACAAAATTAAAAAAGCATGGTGTATTTGACATTTATTCTCACGTATAGCTCATCGATTGATCTCAAAGTGCAGATTCTACAATTTCTAAAAATACCACATTTGTGTTCATAAGTAGAAAATTACCTATGTTATTATGACATTGATTAAATGAAGCGTTATCCCTGTGTGTCCAGTTTTGTTCAGCAGAAAGAAAAACATTGTTCATTGCAGTTTTGTGCTGTGCTTCTGTTTTTTGTGGACATGAAAAAAGGAAAATGCAGATAGGAAGCAGTGTGCAAAATTTCCATGATGAACAGACCAAAAGTGCTTGGAAAAAATACTTCTTCTATATATATATATATCTCCAAAATGTGTACTTTGCACTTTGCAGTAGAAGAAGTATTTTTTCCAAGCACTTTTGGTCTGTTCATCATGGAAATTTTATATATATACACATACGTTTTTTAGTTTCTGACATAATTTGAAAACGTCTGTTACCCTTTACATTGTTTTTATGATGAATTGACCAAAAAAAAAACAGTCCAAAATAACTTGGAAAAAAGTCTGGTTCCATTGACTTACATTAAAACTAAAGTATGTTTTTTCTGACAGCAGCGATATATATATATATATATATATATATATATATATATATATATATATATATATATATATATTCTCTTTGCAGTATATATCTTTTTTAAGCTGTTAACACACTGTATACCATTAGAATAAATGCAAGTAAATATAAATTCAATAAAAAGTAAAAAAAAAAAAAACATATTTTGTAAAAGTAGCTGATATCTTTTGAGCTAGTTTGCTGAACAAAACTTGACTCCAGATTTCTCCTTGATGCCTCCAGCCATCAAACGGATTGTTAAATACCATTTCCTAACCTCATGGCAGCTGCAGTATTATTTGTAGTCATTATCCAATAATGGCTAATCATTTCTTCATTATATTAAATCAGGTGTGCTGGTGATGGAATTAAACAAATTCATTCTATGCCTAGGGGCGAAGGAGAAATCTGGAGTCAAGTTTTGTTCAGCAAACTAGCTCAAAAGATATGAACTTGTTTTTCGGAAAAAAAGGATTTTTTGTTACTTTTTACTTTATTTATATTTATTTGCATGAATTCCCTTGTTATACAGTAATTGTACAAGCAATAGCACACTTCCTGCTGCTATAAATGGTTGCAAAAATAATGTTTAGGGTCTAAGATGCTTCTTGTGTATAAATATATATATATATATATATATATATATATATATATATATATATATATGTCATCAATGTCAGAAACAAATTTCATTTGCATATAAGCATAGAGTGTTTTTAAGTTTATGAGAAAGGCATGTGTGTCCAGGTGTGTCCAAAATTTTGAATGGTAGTGCAACTAAATATATAAGTACATAATAGATTTGAGGAGTACAGCAAAACAAATGTAATGACTCTGAGCTATTGAGGGTTAAAAACTGTTTATAAAAACAAAAAGGGGAAAGAAAACCAACCAGCTCAATTAAACTTGTTCATGTAAAACAGGCTCCTCAGCATCCTAGTTGTGCATGGGAACCATTGACAAGTGTGACGGTTTGGATAAAAAAATGTAGTTGTTTCGTTTTCATAGCATTCCTGCCCGCCAGTGCCTGTATAAGATTTGGCTCTCTATGAGAGACGTGCAGGAAGACACTTAACTCCTTAAACTCAAAGAGGATCCTCACTTTTATAACTACAGAACATATGCATTCGTTTCAAAGTAGTAAGAGGTGGGAGATTTGGCCAAAACTATATCTGCATGATTTACGTCATGCAGTTCATGCATGCATTCTTAGTTTTTCCTGAATCCAACATATTTAAGCACAAGAACACTCAGACAAATTATAAATGTCCAGGTGTACATTTGTAGTATTTTAGGGGTTAAACCAGCGGCCCCCACCTCAAGTGGTACAGCCTTGGTTTGCTGGTTGTAAAATGAGTCTCATATGATGCGTAGAGATTAAATGAAGCTGAAATTAGGGTCTTATTCTCATTTTCTGTTCCAACTTAAACGATGTAGCAGTTACATTTACATACCTGTACGGGCGCTAGTGTGTAACTGCTGTGCTATTTAAGGTGTTTATTTAAGGTGGAACGGAAATGCAAACAAGAACCTAACACCATGACATATTAGCATTTTAAATATAGCGTGATGATGTGGGACTGGCAGACACAACAGGCAGTGCTGTAGAGAGGTACTATTTTCATATGTGTCATATGAAGATGGGAAGCAGCAGCAAGAGCTGCCAAAAACAAGGTGGCACCAAGGAAACAAGAATGAAAAAGCTTAAGGATGAAGACATATCCGAGCAGGCAGGCAGTGAGAAATGTTGACAGGATCGTACTTAGCTACTCAGCATTCATTTGTAGAACACTGACTGCCATGATTATGTCACATTTAAGAGAAAAGCTTTTGCAAGTTTTCACTTTATCGCTATCCAGCCTTGGTTATCTCAGTGTAGCATAGAAATAAAAAATAAAAGACAAGATTAAGAAACGATGGAGATTTTTTAAAAAGTCATTTTGCATCAAGGCAATGCTGTGTGTGTGTGTGTGTGTGTGTGTGTGTCGTGTGTGTGTGTGTGTTTAGCAGGAGAAATACTGGTAGAGTTTAAGGTGGGCTGGTCTCCATCATACAACTCCCAGTCTGAAAACAAGTCCCACTCCAGCCCTGGGTGACTGTTTATGTGTTTGATCAGTATGTAAATGCAAATAAAAAGGGGTGAAGATTCACAGCATTTGTGATCAAATGTTACACTTTAGCACTAAAGCTTGAAGAGGAAGGTGTTAAACGCTGAGGTAAGAGAAAACAAAACAACGCTCAACGGCTGGCAAATGTCACCCAATCCAAAAGCTTGTAAAAACTCACAAGGCGGTAGTGATAAATTTCAAAGAATAGCTGATAGCTGTCTGTCTGCAGACCCTGTGTTGATTGAGAGAGATGAGCAGCATGAAAGGCTTTTGTCTTTTGTGCTCTCACTCTTGAAATATCCAAACACACCCCTAAATCAGGCAGACAACAGTTTGCCGTACCCATTAAGACACAATTTATTAGCAAGGTGTCATGTACTGTCATATGCAAAATGCTTGAACACCTCTGGTCAAATTACATGCCTAAGTGAAAATCCTAAGTACACTACAGTGAAGAAGCTTAAATGGAGCATTTTTCTGCTAATTCCTGTGCAAATTTCTATTCATTTGCTGAGATTAACATATTGGAACAAAACAACTTGAGTGCCATAACTTTTACACAGGCCACATTTTATCGATCGATACTTCATATTGTCAGGTCAAGTGCGCTGCTGACGCAATGTAACAAATCCAAGTAACGGCTGGGGGCTGGAACTGAACCTGTGTTCTTCTAACCAGCTCACAAAAAAATTCTTGTTAATTTTTACTGGATTTGCATTCATTCATTTCAAAAACGCACATCAAGTTTCGGAAACAAACACATGTATATTACATCTTTCACGTCGCGTCTGAAACTGACGTCTGGCGGTGCTACATCATTTTTTTAATCAGAGCCTGTTCGACGTTCTGTGATGTTATGGTTGCGTGTAAAGCCAAAAAGAGAGTGTAAAACCAAAGTAACACTAATTTCAGTTCACATTGTGAAAGAAGCCTGACCAAAGCTGAAAACTGGCAACAAAAATTCCTCTGTTTTAGTGCAGTTAGCACGCTAGCTGACTGTGAACTGTAAAAATTAAAACATAAAGATAATTAAGTAACACTTCCATATAGGGGACATTTTAATACCCCTGTAATGCCCTTATTAAGCCTCATCAAGCCAGCAGTAGGTATTTAACTGGCTGCTCATTACTACTTCATCAATCAAAGACTAAGGCGAACTTAGCGTTTTCCAGTTCTATGCATATGACATTGTTATGTTTGTGTATTATACATCACCTCTTATGTGTGTGTTATTATACCCTTATCAGGCTAATAACTACTAAATAACTGGCTACTGGTTAGTCTTTTATTAAGTAGTAAGTAGGGTGAACTAAACATATTCCAGAGCACTTTTATTTGTGTTATACATCATAATCTAGCACACAAACATAACGTAAGCATTTAATCTATAATATGCTTTTTGTATTCATAACATTGTCTTATCAAAGCACTAGCTAGATGTCTTCATGTCAATAAATGTCGTTCACAAGAGCACGTTTTATATTACATCGTTCACGTCGTGTCCGAAACTGATGTCTGGCGGTGCTGCATAATTTTTGAATCAGAGCCTGTTCGATGTTCTGTGTGTTATGGTTGCATTAAAAATGAAGCTGACCAGCCAGAGCTCCATTGTCATGGATGGAGTCCAAACAAGGGCGCATCGAGATGGAGGTAGAACAGCTCATCTTGCTTGTAGCAAAGCACCAAACTTCTACGACATGCAACATGCTGACTATTAACATGGGAAGCTTAAAGAACCTACATGGGCGACCAGAGCTGAAAGGCTGGCAACCTACATACATCATCTAAAACGCTTATCCTTCTGGGTCGCGGTGGGGTGCCGGAGCCGGAGCCTATCCCAGCTGTCATTGGGCGGAAGGCAGGATACACCCTGGACAGGCCGCCAGTCCATCGCAGGGCAGACAGACAGACATACACATTCACTCACACACAAACCTGACTGCATGTTTTTGGACTGTGGGAGGAAACCCACGCAGACACGGGGAGAACATGCAAACTCCACACAGAAATGACCCTGGTCACCCGACCGGGAATCGAACCCAGGCCATTCTCACTGTGAGGCAACAGCGCTACCCACTGCGCCACAATGCCGCCAGGCTGGCAACCATAAACCCTAAATTTCAACTGAAAATAAAACGTACATTTTTTTTTTTGCATTGAACTTATTTAAAAATGCTGTCACATTTTCATGTCACTACCAAAACACAGCGTTTTAGTCCATGGGTGGAGACTTATTTTAGCCACACCCCTGCATTTTACAGCAGGAAGTGAGACTGTCCCTGTGCCTCATGACCACATGGTGAGCAGTTAGATCCTGTTGTTTTTAAATAAATGTGTCCCAAAGTCTGAATGTAGCGCAGCTATGACAAACCAGATACTCGCGGATGTAAAAAGTGATGGCTTTAAAGTTTGAAGGATTCAGAATTACATCACAAAAGTCAGACCAAGTCAAAACCATAAGAATCCAAAGCCAATACATGGACAAGGCCGAAATCAACATCAAGACACTAGCAAAGGTCAAAAACAGGCAAACAAGGCAAAGGCAAAAAAACAGATAACCACTCGATATGCACACTAGAAAGATTGCAACAAGTCTGACAAACAAACGGATATTTATACTGGACTAGACAAAAAGTACACAGTTGAATGAAATCAGTAATCAGGTGAGCTGCTTCTTGGAAACTGTTTGTGATTGGGTGATGGCGGGCATGCATCCATGACATGTTAATCAGTGGGATTATGGGAAATGGAGTCCTGAGAGTCTGTGAAGAATCCGGAAGCATGACACTGAAAATCAGTGTGTAACCTTAAGAACTGTCATGACCGAAACATATTTTCTGCAATGAAGTAAACTTTTTTTGTGTTTTAATAAATATATTATACTTTAAAGTGTGTACAGCTGCTCAAAGCTAGTCATGTACATAAAATATAAAATGTGTTATAACTTTTTTGTAGACCACATTTTATGTAAATTCAGCAAATAAGCCGTAATTGTGCATTAAAATGTGCAGAGGTGTTACCAGTAGAGGACGTGTTCTTCTTTTCACGTAGAAAATCAACAAAATTAGTTTGACCAGGGGTGCACAAACTTTTGCATATCGCCTGTATTCCCATCCCCTCCCTCTCTGATCTAATTAAAGGAAACAAGGGTGTTGCAAAGTGCTTCTCTGCACTGAGGGCTGCTGAGAAATAAAGGTTTAGCGTAGACCTTGCGTGGAATGTGGAGGGGCTGGCGGAGCAGCTGAGGAGCTAGCTGGCACGGACGGACCCTCATGACCTCCGCCACCCTGTGTTAGAGGTTCATCAAACTGAGGTCAGAGGTCAGGAGGTTAGGATTCTGTTTCCTGTTTCACACAGACCGCGGCTTCATCTCGGCCCAGATATCAGTGCCTCCATCAAAGTCCTGACAATGGCGGCCATTCAACTCGTTCTCGAGCCATTACAGGGCCAGACCCGGAGTGCGTCTAATGATTTCACTCTGATTATGAGGAGATGTGTGACTCAGTGCCGTACCTTTCGGAATACTTCAATGACAGCAGTTAACTGAGTTGAAACACAACGACTGCTATTCATTTTCCATTTACTCTGTTTATTGATTAGTCACGCCACCCATTTAGTATTGATTGTAAGGGACATGTGTTTATTTAAGGATATCTTACATAAGACAGAGCGATCATAAGTTAATAAGAACACAGGAGTTGATAAGAACCATTCCTTGGTTTTAAGTTACTTGAATATGTACTGATTTGTACAATGACACACAAACACACCCCCTCATTTCTGGTGTTTAAAGAGTGTAAAGCCAAAGTAACACTAATTTCGGTTCACATTGCGAAAGAAGACTGACCAAAGCTGAAAACTGGCAGCAAATATTCCTCCAGTTTGGTGCAGTTAGCACGCTAGCTGATTGCAAACTGCAAAAAAGTAAAACATAAAGATAATTAAGCAACATTTCCATATAGGGAGACATTTTAATACCCCTGTAATGCCCTTATTAAGACTCATCAAGCCAGCAGTAGGTATTTAACTGGCTGCTCATTACTACTTCATCAATCAACAACCAGGGCAAACTTAGCGTTTTCCAGTTCTATGCATATGACATTGTTATATTTGTGTATTATACATTATAATCTCTCGCACAACCTCATATGTGTGTGTTATTATACCCTTATAAACCTTATCAGGCCAATAACTGCTAAATAACTGGCTACTGGTTAGTCTTTTATTAAGTAGTAAGTAGGGTGAACTCTCCATATTCCAGAGTACTTTTATTTGTGTTATACATCATAATCTAGCACAACAATAACCTAAGCATTTAATCTATAATATGCTTTTTGTATTCATAACACTGTCTTATCAAAGCACTAGCTAGATGTCTTCATATCAATAAATGTTGTGCACAAGGACACATATGTTATCTGGAAAATGCTTAATTCAGCCTATTTACTTCCTAATAACACAGTAATGAGCAGCTGATGGCTTTATAAAACTACACAAAGGCATTATAAATAGTGATGGGCATTTCAGTGAAATTTTATGCTTGAATTTGTAAGGCATTATTCTAAAAATGTTTACATAATACCCCACCCTCAGATTACAACGTACAGGAATCTACAGCCTACCGCATGTCGGAAGTGTCAAAAGACAATGACCAGAGGCAGTGACAGCACTCAGCACCTTATTATTACTGTACTACACACCCACAAATCCGCAGATGACACAAGGCCTGAAACTTACACAGAGAAAGGCAGACAATCTGCTGTCTTCGAGATAAACAGACAAATTTCAATCATCAGCTTTCAACTCATCTAATGTTATTCGCCTAGCCACATCCTATTCCACGACAGACTTTCTGTGCATCCTTCTTTGAACTAAACAGATAAAAAAAAAACTCTGACCAAAACACGCACACATTTACTAAAGCACTTATCCTTCTGGGTCACGGGGGAGTGCAGGAGCCTATCCCAGCGGTCAATGGGCAGAAGGCAGGATACATTGGACAGGTCGCCACTCCATCACAGGACAGACACACGTACATTCACAGTTAGGGGCAATTTAGCGTGTCCAGTTGGCCTGACTGCATCTAAAATGTCACCAACAGTTATAACATCTACTATAGCTTCACAATAGATGATAGTGTACCATGCCGTCTTTCTTTTATGTATTCATTTATAACCAGTAGAGTAGAAATATGCTGCCTACACCCTGATAAAAATAAGGCTCCATTTTTGACCTTCACTGCTGTTATAAGACTACTCCTAAAGCACTTGTGCTGTTGGTCAATGATGATGCAATTCACGTTTGGAAGTTCACCAAAAACTCACACAAAGTCCTCCTTGTGAGTTTCCTCACTCCAGAAGTCTGTACTGTAAATTCCACTGAAACGAGTGTAACTGTGCTTGCGAAATTTCACTGATAAAGACTAGCATGACTAGGGCTTTAAGACTTAATCCTCTGGTGGGAAATTTTTCCCAGTTGGGAAATGATCAGGACGTAGTCTGGTACCATGCTTAGCATCCAAGCATGGCAAATATCAGATCTTCATGTGCTATGAAGGTTATAATATGATAATGTTAGTATCCTGTCCCAGAAGGCGAGGACACATTCATTAAAGGAACTACTATTTAGCAAGACAGGACACAAGGCCATGGAAAGTAGGTTTGAGTCCCAGGTGCGCCATGTGCTGACAATACATTTGATTGCACGGTTGAACCCTTGGTCACAACATGGCACTACTAACCGGCCCAGTGTCTCCATGATCATGTGACAAAGTCAAAAGTTAGCATTCCTGACCAATCATGTTAAACTGGAAAGACAATGTTTCCTGGCCAGTATTTTAGAAGGTTAAGATAACAGACTTTTGTGTTTTTATCACTTTAGTAGGGGTGATGTAAGATAAGGGAAAGTCACTGACAGACTCTGACTAAATTTGGAAACACTAAAAAAGTAGAAGGCCAGTGTGCCGCATACACAGGTCACTTTAAAAGGTCTGCATTTGGATTCCTTTTAAATCCGACCCAACCCAGTGTCAACATGCACCACCATTCACCATCTAGGCCAAAAATCCATACAAATTCCACAGTGATATAGTAAGCACTTTCCCAATAGCTGGTGAAAGTGTTTGAAGTATTAACATGCATTCCCTGGTAATTGTTTCTTTGTTATGTTGTAAATAGATCTTTAAAGAGGGCATGTGAGGTACATGTTTAAACTGAAAACATGGCCAGCTGCAAGCCGCTTAAGCAGAGGAGTCAGTATTACTAAACGTATTCTAGATTAATTGGATTTCCGGCTAAATTTGTGGCCAGTGGTGCTGTATGTGAGGAAATAGAGGCTTGCTTTCAGGGCCATTAAGACTGTCTTTCGCACCCCTTGCAACATCCCAGTTGATGACATTAAAATACAGGTGACGGGACTACCGTGCTCCATGCCTACTGAGGAAGCTGACAGAAGCTAATACATTACAGACAGGTAGACACACTTGTATGCAAAAGTTTCAACACCCCTGGTCAAATTACATGTTTTACTGATTTTGGTTAATGCATCCTCTCCAGGGAACACACTTCAATTCGGCAGTTTCCCTGCAAATTTTGGTGTGCAATTTCTATTTATTTGCTAAGCTGAAAATATTGGGGAAAAATAATAATGAAAAGGGGGGGGGGATAACTTTTGCAAAGGTCACGTTTCATGTTTTTCCAATATGTTAGTTATGTCTCTCTAGAGGACGTGTTAACATATCTCCAAAATGGTAACTTTACAAGAGAAAGAAAAAACCTACATTACTTTTAATGTAAGTCAATGGAACCAGAATTTTTCATTCAGTCATTTTGGGCCGTTTCTTTTGGTCCATTCATCATGAAATTTACACACAATGTAAAGAGCAACAGGCATTTTCAGATTATGCCAAAAACTGAAAAACGATAAAAATGGAGATACGAGGTTTTGTTCCGACAGCAGCGATATGTTCTCTTAGAAAATCGACAGGGCGCAGCAAACTTTTGCATATGACTGCAGATACATACGTACATGCACATATACATTAAGCCATGAAAGCATTCACTGGGATACAACAGCAAAATAAAAAAAAAATAACACACATATTAGCTGGTCTGGGCTGTTTTTTTCAGCAGGGTGAACATATGGCCAGAGGCTCTTTTAGACAAAAGCACTGGTGATAAAAGGCTAAAAAAAAATCAGTAGCACAAAAAACTGCAGTAATCAGAGAAATATACCTCACAACATGCTGTATTATTTAAAACAAAAGGCCAAGGAAGTTGGTAGGCTGCATGTTGAATGAGTAATGGATGCTGCCTCTTCAGATATAAGCTACAACTACATCTAACTGATACAACGCTGGATGCTAATGAGGCCTCATGATCTTACATGAGATATTTTCTCCTCAATAAACAATTTGCCAACATGTTAGTTTATCATAGAAATGTATCTCCAGTGTTTCAAGCTAACATTAACTACAGTAGTTAGCAGAGTTGGCAATAAAACTATTCATTTTCAGTAATAAAGTGTAATATATATACTTTCTAACAAATATGAGCAAAACCGTAACATTTTACAGTCTTTTTAAGACAAAAAAAGTTTCATTAAATTGTTAGTCTTTATATTTTCTGTCTTTCTGTGATGAAACCGAACAAGTACCTCGACAGTGTTTAAATACTGGTACCTCAAACAGTTAACCGAGTGCTTGAGTACGCACACACATCCCTAGTTTACAAACGATATAATCAGATGTAATCACTAATGTGATTGTTAAGAATATGCAAATGGATCTAATACACATTTATGTGAAGTGAAGAAAAACTATATGCGTACCTATAGAAGTACTAGGACAGTTGCAGACTAATATAGAGCTGCTGTGCAGCTCTGAAACATTCAGTACTTACATAAACATTCATCCAAGCGTAGCATGTTATCTGCACCATAAGCACACAGGCATACGGGCAGGAATGCAGAAGAAGCATAGCTTACAGAGCTGCATCCTGAGTTCATTCAGAGCATCCTCAACCTAGGTCTATCACCAAGGTGCGAAATACAGTGGATCCTGGGGGGTCCAGGACCCTCTAATTAACAACTTGGACCTATTTAATGTCTCAAAATCAAAATTCTGGGGGGTCCATGAAAATAAACATATTGTGACGTCATGCTGTCCGTTTGGAGAAAATAGATGCTCAAATACAAATTCATGGAAAGGAATATTTAGCCTGTTTCACCCACAATCCACAAGCTTCTGTCTTTGGATGCTAAACTAAGTAGAGACGCAGCAGTGGTCTACCTCAGAGTGGTGCTGTAGAAAAGTGGTTCACCCAGTTGGTCCTTCATAGCCTAGCAACTGTAACTTTGGTCAGGACACCTCTGAAAAACGTAACAATACACCTTAGCTTATTTGTAAATCTGAAAACTTTTTTCAAGACATTGGTGGAAAGAGTGAAAGTTTACTTATTCCTCAAACTGAAGACAAAAAAAGAAGATGTGTAAGATTTCCATTAATGTGTAGATGGCCGCATTACGAAACTAGTGAAGAGCATTTTAAGTGACTTAGAAGCCAGACTAAAAAAAGGCCTATATCATACATTTCATGATTTAGGCTTATACTTTGTCAATGCAAGCAAGGCATTCAAAGGCTTGCATGCATTTCGAACGCATTCTTATGTAAGGCTCTGTATAGGCTGTGGTTGATTTGTGGTTCAGAGAACAGGTTGAGCAGTTGGGTTCTGTTTTATATATCCATTTGTTTGTATGTTTGCTACATAAGAATTTATTTCATATATACACTGATCAGCCCTTACATTATGACCACCTCCTTGTTTCTACACTCACTGTCTATTTTATCAGCTCCACTTACTATATAGGTGCACTTTGTAGTTCTACAATTACAGACTGTAGTCCATCTGTTTCTCTGCATACTTTGTTAGCCCCCTTTTACCCTGTTCTTCAGTAGTCAGGACCCCCAGGACCACCACAGAGCAGGTACTATTTGTGTGGTGGATCATTCTCAGCACTGCAGTAACACTGACGTGGTGGTGGTGTGTCAGTGTGTGTTGCGCTGGTCTGAGTGGATCAGACACAGCAGTGCTGCTGGAGTGTTTAAACACCTCAGTGTCACTGCTGGACTGAGAAAAGTCCACCAACCATAAATATCCAGCCAACAGTGTCCTGAGAATGATCCACCACTTAGATAATACCTGCTCTGTGGTGGTCCTGTGGGGTCTTAACCACTGGAGAATAAAGTATACAAACAGATGGACTACAGTCTGTAATTGTAGAACTACGATATGCACCTATATGGTGAGTGGAGCTGATAAAATGGACAATGAGTGCAGACACAAGTTTTAATTTTATGGTTGGTCAGTCTATATTTTTCTTTAATTGGTAAGAATTGTAAGCTCAATTCTAAGCTAAAAACAGGGATTCCCATTTCATTAAGGATCGTGCAGCCCTACCTTGCAGCCTTACAAGCAGACGCTGATGGAGGACTGATGGTCCCGCCCCAGTGCATCTGTGAGGGCCCGTACCTGTCCCCTCCCCGCAGCAGCACCGAAGCGCCAGGAGTTCTGCTAAATTCTTTGCCTTTGTGTGGCCCTCATGGATGCCACAGCAAGAGGACCCATCCTTCCGGTTCCTCAAACCTGACAACAGATCTCAACAAAACGGGCTCGGGGAGCGAGGAACGTCAGTCAGAGACAAACTTACAGGCTACACAAACAACCCGTGGCGTAAAAGCTGATGTGCAGACTGCTGTCGCAGAGGGAAAGGTGCATTCCCTGAGGTGTGAAGCAGAGCTTTTGGGGGCACGGAGTGGAGCAGAGCAGACTCAGACAGACACACCTGCATACTTGACCGTGGGGAAGGATACACTTCAGCTAAACCTAGCTGATGATGGACAGAGGGAAAGAAAACTAAGAAGTTGTTAGCAGCTTAACTTCTAAAAGCATACCTGCAGTCAGACTGTGGCCTCATTTCCCCCTGTACCTCATTCATATATATATATATATATATATATATTCTTTTTATTTATTTATTAATTTTTTTAACATATAAGCGACACGCCAAGTATATATTAAAATCTAACAAAAGATATTTTGTTGTAGGGCTGCGAGATACGGAATGCAATTGTACTTCTACATATTGTTATTGCAACACATCTTGCAGAGCATCCATAATGTGAGTTATTTAAAGACCAGCCTGCATTATTTTGAATAAATGACTAAATGTTTAACACCACTTAATGAATATAACACCATTAATGCACTTCCCTAGTTTGACCCTTGAAATCATTTATACATTACATGCACAAAATATATGTGGACACCCTTCCACCCCTCCTAATTATTGAGGTCAGGTTTTGCATCCACACCCATTGCAAATTTATATAAAAGCAAGCACATGGCCATGCAATCTCCATATACAAACACTGGCAGTGTAATGGGCCATATTGAAGACTTTAAACGTGGAACTGTCATTGGACGACACTATTTCCACAAGTCAGTCCACTATTTCTTCTATCTAGATCTGCCCTGGTCAACTGTAATTGCATTATTGTGAAATGAAAGCAGCCAGGAGCAACAACAGGTCAGCCATGAAGAGGTAGACCACACAAACTCACAGTGCGGGGCCGCCAAACGCTGAAGCATGACATCAGCACAAGAACTGGGCATTAATAGCTTCATGAAATTGGTTTTCATGGCTTAGCAGGTGCACACAAGCACCAGTTCACTATGCGCAATGCCAAACACTGGCTGGAGTGGGGTAAAGCACGCCTCCACTGAACTCTGGAGCACTGGAAACATGTCCTCTGGAGAGATGAATTACGCTTCACTATCTGGCAGTCCGGATTTAAATATGGGATATCAGAGCTTTGCTTTCCCTTTCTGGCTGGCGTATGAGCAGATAAGAGTTTTCTTGATCTTCCACATCTTTCCTTGATCTTCCACAGTTCCCCTTAACTGCCATTTCTTGATGCAATTTCTCAATGACAGTGGAAACTGCAAGCTGGAAGTGCTGCACTTATAATGCTTTTAGCTGTCATATCTAGCAAAAATCCAAAAAGTATTTTGCTTTACATGGTTACCAAATAAGTGAAGACAATGCATGATTTTGAAGCCATAATTCAATAAATGTCAAACCATCGACTGGACACTGATCAATGTTAAGTGTGAAGCTGCTAACTAGGAGAGAGGAGCTGTTTAGCGTTAGCTCCACTAGCATGAAAACAGCTTTGCTCACCACAGAGCACAGATTGTGGCTAACTAAAGCACTGACACAAGTTTAGATGATTGAAAATAAAGATTCAAATCTGAGAGCATGAAGTTCAGCAACCGTTGAGGGGACAGAAAGGAGAAATTAAACCTGTTTTGTGGTGTTTGGAACTGTAGCCTAATAGGCTACCTTAAAGCTGGCTTAGCGAGCAGACTACAGACCCAAACAGTGCCACTGATCACAGTACAGGTTTGAACTGGTGGCCTTTTGACACAAATTTGGATGATAAACATGTTTGAGAGAGCAAAAGCAGAGTGACAGTAAGTCGAAATAGAAATCAAACCAGTTTAGTGGTGTTTGGGAGAGAACTTAGTTAGCAGGCCAAACGTGCCACATCACAGCACAGGCTTGGTTGGCAGCTAACTGATGCTGAAAATAACACCCATTTAGAGGATAGTGTACCTACTTAGGGGATAGCACAAAGCTGAGTGACTGGTGTTGGAGTGAAAGCTGAAGTTGAACGTGTCCTATGGTGTGTGCAGAGAACGTGAGGTTCTCATAGCTTTTTGCTTGGCTTTACTATGGGTTTTCTTGCCTCTGATTCCCCCCCCCTTTTTCTGTTAGCGCCATCCATCGGTGAGCTCCCATGCCCCAGTCAGCAAGCCCTCTAAAATATAAATGGGCGGAATGGGTTTATTTATCCATTCGGTCATGGAATAGAAATTTGACACGTCATAAATTTGAAATACAATCATCATTACTAATGAGTTAATTAAGTTCTGAGACTTTTATTTTACTTCTTTTCTTAAGGTAATCCAATATAAAATAACTGCATTATCATTTGCAACAAAAAGCTTTTTTTTTAAGAGTTATTTTCAATTCAAACACCAACAAAACATGTCCAGGGGTGTCCAAACTATAATAGCCTGTGTGCGCATATGTTTTAGCAATTACGATATTGTATGTCAATGTCATGGCATGTGGCGGGAATATAATGTCAATGTCAAAGCACAATTGCAGGTATGGTTATTAGAGTGACTTAAGTTCATCATCAAAGTGTTTAGTGTAACTTTATCTTCACGCTCCCACACAGACACAAAACACACACTCGCACACATGCACAAACGTGCAAACACACACACACAATGTGAAAAAGGAAAATGAAAAGGGAGTAGATTGCGTAGGTGTAGTTTGGTATGAACACTCTCATGTGAACACACTGTGTGCGCTGGGAGGGATCAGGTAACCACACAGAGCGGAGGGTGCGCCTCTTTAACCATGCATTACTGAACAATGCAGCCTGGGATCCGACAAAGGTCAAGCAAGTGAGAGCGCAAAAGTGCCCGGGCCACAACTCCTCCACTTTGGGGCATTTGCTGAACAGGAACGCTTTCCACCCGCCTTGTGTTTACTGTTTCATGGAATGAGACATACTGTCAAGGTGTCGACACTCAAAGAAAGTGTTTCTGCCTTTTGTCTTCTGGGGGGCTACCTTTCTGTGAGAATGTACAGAAGAGTGCAGGTGTTGCGTGCATTAAAGGACAATTCCACTGATTTTTCCAAATTTCTGCATAATTTAACTGCAGAAATAACACTCATTCAGAGTGGTCCGATGTGAGATGACAGTAACTTAACATCTCCTCTGTGTTTTTGCATATAATGCTTGTAATGGTAAAGTTTTCTTAGGGGACTATTTTGTATTATTACAGCCTGCATGTGTCTGTCCACCTTGAATGGATTTTAAAACATGTTCTAGGCCCAAAGCTTATATAGTTTGTCTAGAAATAAGCATCTCACGTCAAATCACTCTGAACTGCTTTACAGTCATATGCAAAAGTTGCAGAACATTTTACATTTGATGTTTTATTCCGATATGTTAAGCTCAAGGGGTGTGGCTAAAGTAAGTTCCACCTACAGGCTCTTTGTTAATGCTAAATTAACAAATTAATGCTTTGTTTTGCTAAATTAAACTCAATTGTTCATCTTCAGTCAAAATCAAAAAAGATCAGTAAGTAATATTTTTTTTTTACAAGTTGAAATTTAGGGGCAGACACCTTTTAATAGAAAGCACCCTATAAATGATGATTTTGCTTATATTTAGCTTATTACTGTCTCTATTAATGCCTGGGGTTTAAATAGATTTTAACAAAACATAATCCTTGTAACTATCTAAGGTCTGAATGCTTAATTGGTTTTTAAGTACTTTTTCTTTCTTACTGTGGAACCACAGTTTGAACTAATTTGCTAGGATATCTAATTGATTTAATTATACACACACACACACACACACACACACATTATCTAAGCCACTTATCCTTCTGGGTCACAGCGGGTGCTGGAGCCTATCCCAGCAGTCATTGGGCGGAAGGCAGGTCACCAGTCCCTCACAGGGCAGTTTAACCATACAGAAAGAAAAAAAATGCATTAAAGTGAAATAAAGTGAAGCATGGGTAAAATTCAGGATTCACAAGAACTGTCTGTTTAAGGTCTTGCCACAGCATCTCAATGGAATTCAAGTCAGGACTTTGACTCAGCCACTCCACAACTTTAACTTTGTTTTTTTTGAGCCATTTAGAGACTTACTCATGTGCTTTGGATAATTGTCCTGCTGCGTAACCCAACTGCACTTGAGCTTTAGGTCACAAACTGACGAGCAGACATTCTCCTACAGGATTTCCTCATAGACAGCAGAAATCATAATTGCATCAGTTAGGACAAGTCATACAGGTCCTGCAAAAGCAAAGCAGCTCCAGAACATCACACTACCACCACCATGTTTTACTGTCATTATGATGTTCTTACGGTGGAATGCGGTGTTAGCTTTACACCACATGTAATGGTACACATGGTTTCCAAAAAGTGCTGCTTTTGACACATCACAGAATTTGATCACAGAATATTATCCCAGTAGGCTTGGGAGTCATCTGGATGTTTTTGGCAAATGCAAGACAAGCATTTGTGTTCTTGGTCAGTAGTGGTTTTGCATTGCAGCTCTCCCATGGATGCCATTTTTGCCCCAGTGTTTTTCTTATTGTGGAATAATGTGCACTGACCTTAACTGGGGCAAGTGAAGCATGCAGTTCTTGAGATGTTAGGCTGGGTTCTTTGGTGACCTCCTGGATGAGTCACTGAGCCACTCTTGGTGAAATTTTGGTAGACCGGCTACTGTTTTAAGTTTTCTCCATTTTTGGATAATGGCTCTCACTGTGGTTTGCTGGAGTCCCAGAGCCTTAGCAATGGCTTTGTAACCCTTTCCAGACTAGTAGATTTCAATGACATTGTTCCACATCTGTGTTTGAATCTCTTTAGAACCTGGCATCATATGCTGCTTTTTGAGAAATACTAGCCTGTTCAAAATGCCAGACAGGTTCGTTTTAAGTGAAGTTTAGATTCAACAGTTCTGGCACTAATCATGCCTGGGTGTGGCCAGTGACAGTGAACCCAACAGTCAATGTAATTCAGTTAACTGATTGATTTAGTAGCTAAGGGGGCAGTTACTTTTCACATAAGGCCAGGTAGGGCTGGACAGCACTTTTACTTTTAATATATGAAGCCATCATTTAAAAAATGGCATTTTGTGTTTACTTGGATTATCTTTGCCTAATATGAAAAGTAGTTTGATGATCTAAACATCGAAATTTGACAAATATGCAAAAATAGAAGTATGTAATGAAATAGATAGGGATATAAGTATTCAGACAACAGAACTTGGTGCCATTTCTAAAAAAAATATATATAGAACCATAAACAACACATTCTCCATCAGTCTAAAGAACCATTTCACTGTTCTATATAGAAACATTTTCTTTACTAAAGAACCCTTGAAAAGCCATTTTGTTAAGTGTGTAGGAGCAACAACACCTAAGAGCTGGAGCTTCATTGGGGCTTGGAGTTAGGTGGGAAAGGTGGGAAACTCCAGAATTACGTGGGGGTAGCTTGTGGGGGTAGCTTCGGGTGGTAAGGTTGGGGAACACCAGTGGCATGGGGATGGGTGCGGAGGGTGGGCAACTCCATTTTAACACCCATAATTTTGGAATAGGATGTCCAACATGCTCATTTAGGGGTGATGATCAGGTGTCCACATACTTTTGGCCATATAGTGTATTTTTATATACAGGTGTACATTGAAATGAGTCACATATAACAAATACTTGCTGGATATAAGCGAAATTCATAAATGTTATGTGTTAAAAATACTGCATTAGGTTTCCTTTTTGCAAAGTTTAATTTCATTAATCAACCCTCCGACGTCTTACAGCTGATTGTGTTCAGGGACTGTCACCTGTGAAAAGGGAAAAAAAATGGTTAGAAAATGAGGCCCGGCAATAAAAACTTTGTTTGTCTTAGGATTGACTGTTGTGTTCGGCTTCTAAGCAGTGCGATTGTTTAAAAGGCCATCGGTCTGTCATGTCTTAAAGACATGCGGCGTGCACATTATCTGATGTACAGTTTGAAAATGGCCTCCGACACACCTTGTGAAAACATGCACTTCCTTCCCTTCTCTCCCCATGGCAATGTTTAAAAAAGTCAACAAAGCAAAATATGTATTTTGACCAAAGATGGGCTTCCTGGTGCTCTGTAAAGTTGAGCATGCTACAGCTAAAGTAGGTGAGGAGGAAGGCCCGGGGAGGAGTTGCTCTTTCCTCGGCGTGGTAGGTTGATGAGTAACAGCTCAGGCCTTCTTTAATTAAACTAGTTCCCGAGCTGTCAGACTCCCACTCTCTCTCTCTCTCTGGTACATAAGCAGGAAAAGAGGGTGTTTTCAAAGAAACTGACCAGCTTTCGCCAGTAACTTTCACTTTTACTGTGTGCAGTTTCAAGAGATAGTAAATCAGATAAATCAAACAACAGCAACAATGCATACAAGATAAATCAGTCACATATTTTGCCATTATGAGGTTGGGGAAGTGCGTGGGTAAAATCTTGTTGATATGATAAGATTTTTTATAGTGTTATGTCTATATACTAAACGGCCACACCAAGCAACCCTGCTCTCCACTTCCTTCCCTCTGGTCAAGTGCAGGACGGGTTTCCGATGGGCAGCGAAAGATGAATGGACGCGGCCGTGTGGGCTGCGGCGTGGGCAAGTTTACATTAGCCTCCACATCATTTATCTAATCAGCGCTAGTGAGACTTTAATGTCATCCAGATGCAGGAAGACACCCACTAGGGAGGACCAGCCACTCCACAGTCCATTGAGCCACGGGCTATTCCGCATGACTGAGGTATTAGTCGGTGGGCCAAGCGTAACCATGGGCATCTGTGCTTTACGGCGCAGGACATGCATGTTTTTTGGCACGAGACCGAAGCAGTTGGGTTCGACACTGTGATAACCCGCGGCTTGGCCCCACACAAGGTAAGTGGTAGGGTCACTGTGGGACATGTGGTTCTCTTTATTTTCCTGTCATATGATCACTAAGCATCTCCAAAAGCCCAGCATATGCAATCAAGATCAAGCAGACGTGCCCTGCCTGATGTTCCCACCACTGACCCAGCAGGAGCATGACCAGAAGTAGAAAAGACCAGAACCCACACATGTCAATGCAACAGGCCTTCAGCTCACAAGCAAGCGGCGTTGGGTTTTGTAACAGGCCGAGAAACGTATGGAAGGTGGCAGTTCCATGTGTTGCCATAATGACCTCAGTGACTTGGTGCGAGTCCATGTCGAAGCACACCCACCACCCACAGACGGGCCTACAGTCAAAACACAGTAAAGGGCAAAGACTTGAACGGGAAGAAAAAGCAAAGAAAATGTTTCCCCCTAAAACAAGACTTTATAGATGTGATAAAATAGGCTTCAAAAAGGCAGAATAAAACTAGTGTCAAAGAGCAAAGAAGTACAAAAGTGGGCAGCGTGCCTGTGGTCCTGCAACTGTCCACAGTCATCTTAAAAGAATGTCACACAAAAGTAAAAACACTGAGTCAGTTTCCTTTAGAGGGAACTCAGCTGGCACCCTTTTGGATGGACTTGGAGACAGACTCTGGATGATGTTTATTATGGGTCACCAGGGAAAGGATGAGTTATAGGGAAAGGAGCGATATCTCTGACTTGTTCTTCGGCTCTACAGGAAGCTGGTTTTGACTTTCCTGAATGAGCATAAACGGAAGCCTGGCTCCACCAGGCAAAATCCTTCTGGAAGATAGCAGGATGGTCACTCTGAAGGCATGAAGACTTCAGGAGTTGGGCCAATGGGAAAAGAGGGCTTTCCAGAGGGCTTCCAGAAAAAAGAGAGAGGGCCCCAACAGATCCAGGGGGGCTTGTAGCAAGTGTGTAAATCCCTGCCCTCACAATGATTGGATTTTCACCAGGCAATAATTCAGTACATCATAAAATATCAAATGTGCCCATAATTTAATTCAATTTGAATACTTCATTTTTAAAAATACACTGAATACATGAAAGTGCCTGGAGGAACTACGTAAGTCAGTATCACCTTACAGTAACACTGCACTTATATATAAAGAGTTCATGGATGGTTTGAAATGTGTTTATTCATGGTTATTAATTAAGTCATATTAAAACACTTTAAAAGTCACTAATAAGCAGCGTGAACAAATCATTAAAAAAAAACAGTAGGGGACAGTGACCTTGTGTGAACATGTGGTCAGTGCACATACGGCACCTTTTCTATTAAATGTTTTATTTCTGCATTAAAATGTGCCCTAAAATTTTGCACGCAAGTTTGTTCTTCGTTATTTTGACTTTTGATTTGAAAATCAGCATGTCACGTTTTTTATTTGTGTTATAACAGCTAATTAATGTCTGTGGTGTTTATGGCCCAGTTAACATCATTAATAAACTAACTTAAAACCATTCATAAACACTTTATGAGGGTGGTCTTATTGTTAAGTGGTACCCTTATGTCGGCAGTATTTTCAAACAGAAAAGATGTTACAAAGCAAAACTAAAACTAATTTGGTCTTTTTGACCAGAACAACATGGTGGTTTGTGTTGTATGGTGCAATGTGTGTCCACTGCTTAACAGAACTGTTAATCACTGCATAGTTACTTCTGAGACCTCCTCTTGACTGTGATTGGTCCACATCACATGGTTGCCCGTGCCTCTGTATAGAGTGAGCCTGTAATGTTGCTGAGCGCCAGACAATTGACAGTTTTAGTTCCAGCACACCTGGTTCAGAAACTCAGATTCTCCTGAAGACCCTGATTAACTGGATCAGGCGGGTTGGGTTACGGTTGGCACCTCTAATTTACACAGTAGTGGAATAAAAACAATTCGAACAGTGAACCAGGCTTCACTTTCTTAGCTCAATAAATCCAAAACAAACTTCAGAAAATGAGTGTATACTTCAGAAAATGGCATAATTAATATTATCATATTTGATTTCCACATTTCAAAATCGACTCACCACCTTCAGACGATGCATCGCGATGCACAGATGCATTTTTATGCCCCTGGCTGGCAGTGTTTGTTTCTGGGCTTTTGTTGCGCTGAGGCCCGGGGCGAGCGCTGTTGCGTAAGCAGGGCCGCGTGGCTGCTCTGGCATGCGGGGCGGCTGAATTACTGCGGCAGATGGTAGAGGCGCTCCTGCGGGGGCCCACCGTGTCGTGCCAATGTTCCGGGTCGGCTGCCCCCTTTCCAGCCCCCCGAACCCCCCACCCCTCCTGCTCCCAGCCCTTGCTAGTGGTACAAAGGCCCCAGGAAGTGAGGATGAATGCGCGGCCGGAGCGGCGTGCCGAGGCGCGGGCCACAATTGGAGCTTTCAATCAGCCGAGCGCTCGTTAAAGGAGAGCCACGCTGCCGCTGCTGCCCGGCTGTCTCTGTATGCGCCCAGCTCACATGGGCCTCGCGCCCCTTTTCCCCCCTTTGTCCCGGGAGCGCGCCAAAGTGTGGGGCCCTGATCACCCGATTATTTAGAAACCAGTGTTGGCTGGCGGCGCTGTGCCCGTGTTGCTTTGAATCGGTCATTGTGTAGTCAAGGATCAAGCTCGTTTGCTGGTTAAGGATCCCTCTTTTTTTATAGGCAGGCTGCTTTGTGTGTGTGTGCGCTGGAAGCTAGAAGTTTGCTTTACAGATCGCAAGTGAAGACGTTTTTTGGCCGATGAATCTTTCTGAATCTCTCCAGCGCTGGTGTAAGTGCAGAACATTTGTTGTATTCGCCTCTGTAGTGTGGGCCAAAAACATGATAGCAATGAAAGGTAAACCTGTCTACTCCAAATCTAAGGGATGTGCCCAATAAATTCTTTCGGGATGATGTGTAAACCCTCGAAACACGAAATACACCCACATGCATCCAAAAGCACTGTTTTCTCATGTTTTTTTTTCCATTTTGCGTTAATTCTTTTTCAGGTGCCTCTTACCTTTGTTGGCACTGTATCATCTCGAAGCCTGTCTCTGCAGGTGAAGTATTTACTATGGCCTGTGCGAGCAAGACACAAACGCTAACTTATTGGAACGGCACACCAAGTATTGCAAGTATTCAAACAGGGAGTTCTCAGGGCTTCCCCAGAAATTAGGAAAAAACCACAGCAGCATCCCCAAAGCTCCTGCCAGCTCTCCTCTGATCCTCCCCTTTCGGCTGCTGCCTCACTGACACATGTGGGCCTGAGTGGGGGAGGACGGCGTGAACGGACCATCATTTTTATCATGATGTTATAATGCTGTTAACGGCGTTTATGGATGACAAACAGATGTTTTTACTGAGGCCTACAAAGGGGCCTAAAATGGCCTCCAGACAGGAACAAACACGAGGCAGCGCAACTTAAAGTGCAATATAATGGGGCTGATTTGAAATGACTGGCTTTTTTAAACAGTCATAATCCCTTTTGCAGGCTCAGGAGCCGCCCCGCTAAAAAGGCCCATTGTGGCAGCGTGGAGCTTGTGGGAGTGATTTACATAGCCAAAGGAAGGTAATCAGCTAGCACCGTAGCCATGGTAGGAGGGTTCAAAGAGGGTTTGATTGAAGCCCATCGAGGAAAAAAAAAAAAAAACTAAATGGATTGACAGTGGGTGCACCCCAATCAGACCCCCACTCTGGCTCAGCAGAGAGCTCAGGGCCAGGGGTCATATTTTAAAAGGGAAAAGGGGAAGCAGGTCCAGGTTAGCAAACTGTGTTCGCTTTGTGTGTTCAGCTTCAGAGTGCTGGCAGTGTGTGCACAGAACAATATGAGCAAGCTGTAACTTATGAGCACTTGCAGGCACGCACGTTCTGTAAATCCGAACCCAGGGCGCATAAAAGGAACAAAAGAACATGTATACCTCCGAGGTTTTTTTCAAGCAGAATGGCCTAACTATCAGAAACTAATAGAAAAAAAGTGCATCCAATGAACTCATTCAAAACGGCCTATCAGAAAAAGAAAAAGAGTGCAGCGTCCTACTAACTTATTCAGAATGGCCTAACTTTCGGAAGCTACAAGACAATAGTGTGCTGCATCCTATTTACTCATTCAAAAAGGCCCATCAGAAACGAACAGACAAAAAGTGCACTGCATCCGAGTAACTGTCAAAATGCCCTATCAAAAACAAACAGGAAAAAAGTGCACTGCATCCTATCAACCCAATCAAAATGGCTTCATTATCAGAAATTAACACAGTAAAAGTACGCTGCATCCATTAACTCAATTAAAATGGCCTAATCATCAGAATCTAACAGGAAAAAAGTGCACTGCATCCTACTAAGTCAGTCAAAATGGCCTAATTATCAGAAATTAAAAGAGAGAAGTGCACTGCAGCCATTAACTCAATCAAAATGGCCTAATTATCAAAAATTAACAAAATAAAAGTGCACTGTGTCCTATTAACTCATTAAAAATGGCCTTTCAGAAACGCATAGAGAAAGGGAAACTGCATCCTATTAACTCAATGAAAATGGCCTAATTATCAGAAATTAAAAGAGAAAATTGCACTGCAGCCTTTAACTCAATTAAAATGGCCTAAATATCAAAAACAAACAGATGTCGTAAGCAAAACTAATCAAAAAAAGTGCACTACATCCTATTAGCTCAGTCAAAATGTCCTATGGGAAACAAAGAGAAACTTTACATTCCCACACTCTAGTATTGATTAATTTATCAACATCTTAGAAGAGGTTTTGTGATAGAGCAATCAAATAATCTGCTAAAGTGAATGCAATGATTACATATAAGTGTTTTATAGGTGTGCACGATAAAGACCTGCCTGACTCATACGTTTCTATCAAACAACACTAATACACTAACACGTAGCGCGACCAAACTGGGCAATGTTTGTATTTCAATTACTATTTATTCATTTGACAACATCAAAAAAAGCTTTGGGGTTGCAGGCATGGCACCTTGGACCACCAACTAACCAGAAGGCTCCTGGAATGATCCTAGGCCCATTCACAGCTCCAGCGCCGGCAGTTGTCTGTAGGGAGAATCGTGCTGTTTATTATCACACTCCGCAAAGGGAAGGGCCCTTTAGGGCTTTACAGCCTGAGCTTTATGACAAATTTCCTCAGCCCCATCATAACCACAAGTCACTCATTGCTGTTAGAGGAGAGATAGAGGCCCTTCAGATAAATGATTCACACATCAAAGCTGCAAGTCCCTCACCCCCACTGTGATCTGTTTCATTATACCCCTCATTTAGTTATGATAGGCAGGGCGGTTCTGATCTTCTTGTATCAAAAGTCAGCCGGCTGGATCGCTTTGAGTTTAATGATGGGAAAGGAAGTAGTCCAGAGAGACAGATCAGCAGGTCAAGTTCAGAGATCGCTTTAATAGGGTTAGCCGATGTAGCAAGCAAGCTATCCCAATGAGATGTCTGTCAGGAACGTCCACTCAGCCTAACTGGCTTTTTTGGCGAGGTTGCTGGGCAGAATAATGGCTTCAATCCAGTCTGCTGTAATATGACAGTCTGCTTCCTTCACTGTCACTAAATGTCAAAAATATATCTGCGTATCTTCTTTAATTTTTAAGAGCCAAGAGTTGTTACTTTCATTTTGCTTAATTCACAATTACACAATTAATGGCATAGTGAATTATGCAATTACTTTTGCATACAATGTACAATCTTTGAATGTATAAATCTCAAAAAACAAACCGTATTGTAGAAATTGTATGTAATTAAAGAGGAAAGAGTAGAAAAGAGATATCAGCTGTTTTTTCAGTATTCATTGTGTCCACACTTTGCCTTTATTGCAGCTTCCCTTCTTTTCAGGAGGCTCACTTTCAGTTTGTCAAAGAAATCTGAAGGGATATTTTTCCACACCTCCAAAGTTCAGTCTTAGAAGTTGGTTGCATTTTCTGCTTTTCACGATCAAAGTGATCCCAAACACATTCAGTGATGCTGAGGTCTGGACTCTGGGGCGGTCAGTCTATAATTCTGAGAAAAACAGCAGCTTCTTTGCCTGATTTGCAATTTTACTTTATTTGTCTGCTTCTTTTTCACAGTTTGGCTCCTAGACAGCTACACATCCTTTCAGACCCATAGCGTTGAGTTGTCACGTCACAGAGGAGGGAACATCTATAGACTTTTTTCATGTGAAATCTTGGGAAAGTTCCTGCACTGGCAGCGTCTCTCCACCTCTTCTCTTTCTCAACCCAGTTGTGCAATTTTAGCCATTTATCCAATTTAAAGTTTTTAAATATGTGATAAACATCCAAGACCAGCCAGAGAGACATCGCCAACTGATATAAGAAACAACTTCATTCACATGACAGGTACATTTATTTTAGAAACATGAACTAATTATGAACAGTTTCAACTTTAACTACTACAACCAAAGAATACATATTTCACACATATTTGTTAACAAGAAATATAACTTCATACAGGAGTTATATTAATAAATTAACTAGAAGATCAAATATAATCAAATATACATGCTGGACAAAATACAGGGCTTATTTATTATTATTAGCAAATTTATTTTGTCACTATTAGGAAGTTATACATTTTAGTAATTTGCTGCAATAACTTGTATACATCTACTGATGTTGTACCACTCATTGTTTATTAATGAAAGCTAATTATTACAGAAAAAACATTTATACATATGAATACACACAACAACAACTACATGAACTATAATTTATTTGTACATTTTCAAATCCTGATTAACTAATGATTTGTTCACAGCTATTAATGGTCATTTAATGGTTTATTAAACAACATTATCATAATGTATTACCTGTTAAACAATGAATTGAGTATTTACATTTACATGCATAAACATTCTTTGAGCCTACACCTCTGAAGTGTTTGCACTTGTTTCAATAACTCGCAAAAACATAAAAGACTTTTTTTAACAAAGACAAATGTGCTATCAAATGAAAGTTTAACATCTGAACATTTGCCAGAATGTCTGTTTGTCTGTTTGCAATCGGTATAAAATGAATTAAAATCAAATTACACCATGGTTTTATTCTCAGTAGCAATAACTGTGAGTTGTAAGGGTTAAAAGAGCTCCAGCCTCTGCAGCAGGCCCTTTGTCAGTTACGTCACCACGGTATAAGGATTATGTGCAACACACACTCACGTACATGCAAGCAAGTGCACACAAAAGCACACATTCATACTGACAAAGGAGCCCAGAATGACATAATGCCCACATATTTTTTTTTCTTTTCTGGACAAGCGAGGACTGATACGTGCGCACACCTCACAGATACACACAGACACATAGACACACACAGTCTCTATGCAGCTGTCGGACTTCACAAAGCCCAGCCTGTTAGGCTAGGAACAGCCAGCTGGACACAGCACACCCACTATTCCCTCTCCAAAACAAAACTGTACCCCCCTCGCAGTGCCCTCTACCACCCTTACACTAATTACTGCATGCCAAGGCATTTGCCAAGCGGGCAGCTGTCGGCATGGGTGGCAGAGAGTGGATGAGAGAGGGACCTAGAAGAGAGGCGGACAGGAGGGGGGTGGGGGGGGGGAGTTTGGACAGTGAGAGAGAGAGAGAGAGAGAGAGAGAGAGAGAGAGAGAGAGAGAAAGAGAGAGAGAGAAATGAAAGAAGAAAGAATTAGAATGTTTTATTTTACTACGTACAGTACTATGAAAAAGCCAGAGGCCATCTTTTCATTTATTTAATTTCCAGCCAAAACATCTATTAAGTTATTAGTCTTTCAATGTCAGAAAAAAAGCAGGAGACATATTTTACTGAAAATGACATTAAAGCCTCCAACATCAAGTATAAAATCAGATCTATCAGTATTTAATTTGTCCACTCTTTTGTGCACCTACTGCACCTTTAACCCTTCCATCCTTCCAATCTTAAAGCCAACCAGTTCCAGCTGTGTCCTCCCAACAAAGGTTGCTTCCACAGCTCTCACTGATACTCTGCCCCCCTTCAAACAGACACTAACATTCACACAAGCTACTACCAAAAATACTCACTCACAGTTTTTGTCTTATGTGCATCCATAATGGCCAAATGAGATATTTCTGAGATTAGATATAAGATATAAGATAATACGCCTGCATAATAAAGGTGAATGTCACCTTTGTAAGCAACTATAAACACATTCATAACATGTTATAATGCATTCATAAGACATTATAAACATAGCTATAAATATTTATCAAAAATGCATTAGACGTTTTAGCCATGTTTATTATGCATTATGAATTGTTAACATAATACATTATAAGTACTGATCATAAAGTATAAGAGATCATAAGTCGTATTTATCCGCTCTAAGTAAAGTGAAGCGTACTGTACTAAAGCCTCCTCCAGTGTTAAGAGTGAGGCTACAAGTTGAAGTATTTACTGAAGGATTTACTGAAACACTAAAACATTCACAGTAAAGCACATTACAGGCTTCAAATGTCGGAGTTTAAACTAGAGCTGCCATCAGTGTTTTACCCAATGTGGGAAAGTCAATGTACACCACCGTTAGCTTGGTATTTGTTTTTACTTTACGCTCTCCAAGCTGGGACTGACTTCTTTGGCACTGACATTATAACATGGTATTAACACTATTTATAATGCGTTATATAAACAATTCATAATGTATAATAAACATGGCTATAAAGTGTAATTCGGCGTAATTCATTTTTATAAATATTTATAACCACGTTTATAATGCCTTATGAATACATTATAACATGTTATAAATGTGTTTATAGATGCTTACAAATGCGACATTCATAGAAAGTGTTACCACATATTTCATCTGAGAAATTGTGAAACATGAAGGCCCAATCCCATTTCTTATGTTTACCCCTACCCCTTGTTTTCACCTAAGTTACAAGGACAGTGGCGGAAATCTTCCTCCACCAAATGGGACCCTCAAGTAAAAAGAGCATTACTTCATTAACAGCTACTAGCGCTGCTCTGTAGGCGACCCTGCCAGTCTGCAGTGACAGCAGAGGAGGGTAAAGTTCAGCTCCTCACTGCTGGGCTTTAGTTACATTTAGGGACTCATATGCCTTCAAAGAAGGGGGTACGACAGTTGTTTATTATCGGCCACCCCTAATTCTATGGTGATATGAAGCTGAAGTCAGATATTCACCAGCTTCCCATTCGAATTTTCCTACTGCACCTTAAATAGTACAGCAGTTACAACCTGGTGCCTCAGGCTAGCTAGCTATGACATCAGCATACTAGCGATTTTTATGCTTGTTATGAAGAAAAAGGACCATAATACATTGAAATGACATTAAACCAAGACAATACAATGATTACTGTATTTTTTATTTGAGAAAATTCTCACATTTGGTTTCTATGGTCTTTTGTTCAGCCATCTTGCCGCTTTTTCTTTTTTCTCATATCATTTCGTTTGGAGTACCTGTCCAGGGTGTATCCTGCCTTCCGCCCAATGACAGCTGGGATAGGCTCCAGTACCCCACCGCGACCCACAAGGATAAGCGGTTTAGATGATGTATGTATGTATGTATGTATTTCGTTTGGAGTGCGCCTCTAAAAAAACCTCCATTTGGAGGCCCATGTAGCCCCAACACCCTATCTCAACAAAAATCGAGACACTTTACCCCTAGACTGGAATGCGCAAAACTGAGTGGTAAGGGCTAAGTGGTGAGGGCGAAGGGTGAAATGGAATTGGGCTGAAGTCTTTGCTATTTTGGCATATTTTATTTTTTAAAAAGGTATGGTTTCTTACCCTTTCTATGTCACAGCAAAGTAGTGCCTCCCCATCCACTAGAATAACCACACTCACCAACGCCGCCTTCACCCCCACCTCTGCCATTTCCAAACGTGTCTTCACAGCGAACACCATTTCGGACGTGAATAAGAATACATGCGCTGTCGCTGGATGCCAGGTTTCCAGTGAGCCATATTGGCTTCTGTATTTCAGTTTAACTGGTAACATGCTGTGCCTGCCGGATGAATGTTTGCATCCCTTTTGCGATTAATGTAAGTTTGTGGCTTAGCTCTCGAAAAATAATGCAAATACTAGGTTACATGGGTGACATTCCAACTCGGAGAACTGAGCTTTCTGACCTACAAATGTGAATGTAAATCCTTACGATTCGGAAACATCCTGCTGCATCCTGGTCAATTTAATACCTTACGGTGTGCACCGGCACCCTGCTCAGCAATTTGCCATTACTACATTAAATTAAAGCCATACCCAGACAACAGAAAGCCACAGGAGATCATGTCGCTTGACATTTACCCAGAGAAAGGCAGTCAGTCTTTTAGATAAACAGACAAATGCTAATGGTCTGTTACCTCTGCTAATGTTGCTAGCCTAGTCTTTTTTCACCTTGTATCTTTCAGTGAGTTTGTGAAGAGGCAGTGAATCGTGATAAATGACAGTGAAAGCTTAATTTCATTAAATGTAAACGAGTAACGAGTGTAAAAATGAACTTGAACTTGTTTACATGCATTCTAGAGCACCGCTTTGCTGCATGATGCTATACAGTCTCAAATGCTGTGGTCCACTGCAGCCAATTTCGAACAGCAGCACAATGACGATCCCGCTCCCACCCCACACGTGTCACACCTCCCCATGGAGTCGGCCCATGAGACTCTTCATATGTGAATAGAATCAACGCCCAGAAAACAATCCTTTCTTCTCAGACGAGAAAATTGTAGGTTAAAACACACAACATGATAAAAAAGCAGAAAATGCTAATTCTTGTATAAAACAGCTAGCTACTTGTTCGCTTTATGCTATGTTGTACTAACCATATCTGGACCGACATTTTTGCTGCTATCGGCCTGATATCGATACTGGGTACTAGATTGGTGCCATCTGTGGAATAGATGGTACCTGTGTGCTGTCTGGTGCCAAGGAAAAGAGAGAGAACAAAAGACTGCCTAATAGTGAAACTGGTCAGAAAAGTGTGCGAGTGGGTAAAATGATCAGGAATGAGGTACAGAGAGAGTGACCACAGAAAAGAGTGCCCACTTGTTTCCTCACCACTCCCTTTGTTTTCTTTCCTGCAATGAGAGCGGGACATGTTAATGGGCACAAGGCCATCATAATTGCAGCCTTGAAGATCACGTAAGTGGAGCAGCGCCACACAACACGACCCTGCGCCCCCCACCCACCGCCACCCCCCGCCCTCTGTGTCCTGCTGCCGCCTGGACCGCAGCAAGGCGGCCATCCTCGTGGGGCTATTACCCCACATTAGGTGTAATTGGGAGCCATGACCATGGTCCATCAAAGTGGCCCACTAGCTCCGTGGTGGGGCGGGGACAGCGGGCCACTTTGGTCCATTCTGTATCTCAGCCTGGGTGGCACTTGGTTCTCCCTGATTACTAGGAGGACAGAGTAGATCAGTGCACCACATGACATTTTTTACAATGAACACAACCTCACATTTGTTCTTGCCTGGCAGACGGAGGCTCTTTATCATTAATTTATGTTGTTTTTTTCATAGCTTATAAGCTATTAGCTCAATCCAACATCACATTTTGAATGATTGTAGTGGTCTGACAGAGGAATTTTCATGTACAGCGTTATAAGACATTATTGTTAACAGTTTTATCTGATATTGAGAAGGAATTGCTGGTCTAACGATATCTCAGCTATTGTTTAAGGCGACTACAACTAACAAAACTAATTTAGCAACTGTTTTCTAGTTAATGCTAAAACTTCCAGCATCCAGAGTCTTAAGATCCTCAGGTTATGATTTTTGCTGTATTTCAAATATTATCAGAATGTTAGTTGCTTTTATAGAAAGTTTGGTAACATTTCAGTACAGAGGGACATTATAATGCTCTTATAATGCACTTACTAAGCCTTAACCAGCCACTAGTTGGTAATGTCATTACTAAGCTTATTTTCCAGAGCATGTTTATCTGCATATTCATCATCTTCAGCAACCCATTTTAGGTGTCTATTATTATGCCTTCATTGTCTAATGAAGCCAATGGCTGAACTAACTAACCCATTAAGCCAATATCTGCTATTTAGCTGGCCGCCCAGCAAGCAGTATTAAGCAGTAAGTAGGGTCAATAAAGCATTCACCAGAGCACTTCTACTGCTCTTATTAAGCCACACTGAGACCAAGACAGCTACTGGAAGTGGCGAGACCGAGTCAAGGCTAAAGAAAAATAAAGATCTGAAGTTTCTTTGTGCTTCAGTTTACATGTATTTATATTTATTTAGAGATATCAATATAAAATTTACCTATTAACCTGCCTTTTGGAAATATATGAAACCTAATTAACAATGAATCCTTAACTCAACCTATTTACCACTTAATAATGTAGTAATAAGCAGCCAGTTAATGATTAATGATTCCCCCATACTGAAATGTTACCAAAACTGAATAAAAATGATAAATTAATATTTGACCAAATTCTGCTGAAATGACAAGCATGTATTATGGCCACAAAAATGCCCACTTGCCCAACATGCGTTTGAAGTAGATAGATGAAGAACTTCGCTTCATAATAGCTCTTTATCACAAGATCCCCAGCTTGTACTGTGACAGTATCTTCAATGATAAAAATATTTGGAGATAATTGTGGAGTGAAGTTATTTGAAGACATTTTGCCTCTCTTCCATTTCAGTACCTTATCTCTCTTTCTAAGGACGAATTTGTCCCCCACCCTACTCTCGTTTCCCAAGTCCCCCTGGCCCAGAGTGCTGGAGGGATGTTATCAGATGCTGGAGGCTGAGGGTGGATCCAGCTGCTCCTCAGCATGAACGGGTGTACGTGTATACGTGCGTATACGTCGTGTTTGTAGATCCAGCTGCTCTCCTGGTGCAGTCCAGACTGTGCTGGCATCCTCTGCCCTGTGTTCAGAGGCAGCTAGCTGGGTGGCACGGCCTGGGGGACAGTCAGAGTGCGTGAAGCAGATGTTGGAGAGGCATGGAGCAGAGCCTTCCTATGGAATCCAGCGAGACGGATCAGCAGGTATTGCGCAGAAGAGACTCTTCCTTCTTCTTAGTTTGCAAGGGGGGGGGCAAAATGAATAGAAGTTTGAGAAAGCGATTAGTGGCTATTGCATCACATCAAGCCATAGAAGACAAAACAAGGCGATTAGTCATAACAGATGTCAATGGAATCACAGTCCTTCTGTTGTACAAATAACACACAGTAAACCCCCAAAAAAGCCTACCAGGAATCTGCTTTGAAGATTTCAGAGTGCTCAACCAACCCCCCCAACACCCTCTAGTAAATTGTCCCAAATGGGTTCTCTATGATTTATTACATTCACTGCTCTCAAATTTGTCTGGATATAAATAAAGACTTAATTTACAATTGCGGACGGATATCTACCTGTGTGCTGAATGGAATGTAAACACCTTTTGCCTAAAGCCTCTTCGTGTTGCTTCACGTTTTTCCAAAACCCACCCTCCGCTGCTCCTCACCTCAAACACGTGTAAAAGCGGGAAGGGGAGGCGGTCGGCCCAGAACAGCTGATTCAGGGCTGGAGAGCTGGCCGGAAATCAGTGCGAGTCTTGTTGACCGTGAGGTTCAAACAGAGAGCTTGTACAGAGGGGTTCTGAGGCCTGGGTAACTTTTCCCTAAATATTTAGACGGCGGCCTCTGTAATTGGCCGAGCCGGGACGAGGACGCAGGCGATGGCAAATTAGAAAGCAATAAGAAAGCAGCCTCCTACACCACTCCGTGTTGATGTCAATGCGCACATAAATGAGGGTGGCAAGGCCACGCCGACCAAGCTTGCTCTTTGAGGGACGATGATGATAATGATGATGAGCCTTTCAGGGTGGGGTGAGCAAACATACTGTGGTCGACACTGACAAACAGGAACACCATAGCTGATTTGTAGGGATCCAAATGTGGCAAGCTGGATTACATTCCACTGCTTAGCCATGCAATATTAGGGGGATACCATGCGAAAGAGCAGGAGCCACGGCCCTCACCACAGCTCTCTATATGTGCTGGGTTGTAAAAGCTAATTGGCTGTGATTACAACAAACTCATCCTGTCTGCTGCCTCCAATTACAAATGTGTACTCAATGGGTGATCTCTCTCTCTCTCTCTCTCTCTCTCTCTCTCTCTCTGTCCTGGACTTACGCCATCTGAGATTATCTGAAGAATCTCAAAATCAGACCAAAAAAATTTTGCTTAGGCTCCGGCATTCGTGCATTTCCGTTGCTGACACGATGGACGTCCTCGGGCTCTCAATCACCGGCCTGCAGGATGCAGCGAAAGCCTAAATAACAGTCGCCCCTCCACCCTTCCTTCAGTGAAAATAGCTCCCTCTTTTTCTCCTATGATCATCAGGAAACAGAAGTGATAGAACAAAGCGAGAAACAGATGGTGAGATTCACTGGTCTGGTGCAGTCTGAGACAGACAGGTAGCTTAAGTTTATAACCACGATCAGCGTATGTGCTGTACAGACTGAACTGCAGATGTCATTTGGTCAAGTGTGAATTCTAAAATAAGGTCTTCTCTGCTTCCTTATGTGTTCTCGCTGGTTAGCTGAAGGGAAATGGCTACATCTTTTCCCTTTGCCCTCCTTCTTAAATACAGATTTTAACATTTTTCTTCTTGTACAGTGACTCAAAACATGTATTGATCATAGAATCATGTTTAACCCCCCACATGCAAAAGTTTGAACACTTATGAGCAATATCTTGCCCTCTCGTCTAAAAATCTGCCTTTTGATTTATTTGTGAATGTGTTTTGGATGAATGCTCCGGAAAAAAGGTAAATAAGTTTGTCCCACTACTCTGAATTTGCTCTTTGAGTCATTTCATTCAAATGCTTGTCATGTATCAATAACTTCGCATTAATCAATTAATGTTTGCTGTGTATTGAGACAATAGAGGTAGTTATTGGCCCACAAGTCGACTTTAACCTGAGGTAAATTTATCTAGAAATCTAATTAGCAAAACAAAAAAAAACATATATATGTATGTATGTATGTATGTATAAACTAGCTAGAAAGCTAACTAGCTAATATAATGTGTGTGTGTGTGTGTGTGTGTGTGTGTACATGTGTGACCAGAGCTGGTTTAGGGGGAGTTTGGCCACTTCCTATTTCTCTAATTATATCAAAAATGAAAAACATGACTGCAAAATGCCAGAGGGTGTCCGTGAGAGAGTCCTAAATGTATGGGGGTGAATGGAGCTTTACGTTAGAATAGTTGAAGTAGAAGTATGTATTTTACTACACAAAAGGAAAGAAAACTTACGTGTATATTTTGGTTCCACAGCAAACAGGTCTTGGGCAGTAAGATGCTTGCATTACTGCTACTGAGTGCTGATTGGTTAGAATTACTGCTACTGCGTGCTGACTGGTTAGCATTACTGCTACTTAGTGCTGATTGGTTGGCTAGTTGGGCAGCTTACTGGGTGAATGAGGTGGGTTTTCACTCACTGACGTCATGAACATGCATGAGGCACTGTTATAACAGCAGCGTTAAAATGTTTTAACTGTTCTGCGTTCTGGAAATAAATGCATTCTTCTGTATGAACAAGTTTATGCATTTACCAAATATGATTTTGCTCAAATGCTCCATACATATTAACCCATTCATTTTGGACTCAGGAGCGCCCTCTAGCATTTGGCAAATTCGTGTGGCAGTTCTCTTCTTTACAAATTTTCTGGTGTAACCAGAATGGGAGGCCTACAGGTCACCTGTAATTGGCTGCTTACACATCTACCAACAACGCGGGAAAAGGATGAAAAGAGGATCAGCAGATGAGATAGATAAGTCAAGGAATTCAATTCCAGCACATATTCTAGAAGGTGCAAATATTTCAGAAAAGAAATCCCATCCATGGCTTTACTTATAAGAATTATTCGACTTAGTTGGTTCAAAAACAATTCTTGTGTCCTGTAAAAAAAAAGAAAATTAAGTTAAAAATAATATGAATATATAATATTAAATTCCATCATCTGTATGATTTGCGGATGATCATGCACATGATCATCTAGTATAAAACATTCTTTACGCTTAATTGCATGGTTGCACACATCTAGTTAACACTCAATAACAAAGACTCTTTCAAAAATTGAATTAGAAACACTTTAGATAATGACTTTTTTACTTTAAGTACATTTAGAAGGATGTGCTTTTATACCTTCACTTGAGTAAAACTTGTAAGCCATACTTCAACTTGTACTTCAGTAAGGAACTTGTGGACCTCTGCCACTGTTGTTGGTAACATATACTATAATTTATCGTAGCTACTCAATAAAAGTCTTTAGATTAGTAATTGAATAATAGGCCTACATTTTAAGGGGTTAATGGCAGAAAGGTCTTAGCAGAGCTGCCAGTCTAAACCTCCTACCACCTATATTGGGCAGCAGTAATAAGGAACAATGCCATCGGCGGATAATCACAGAGATAACAACAGCAAAGACATCACTCAACTACACGGAAGAAGGCAATGCTAAACCACTTCTGTACTTCACCAAGAAAACCACATGGATTGTTGAACCAAACAGAAGACAGGATATTCTGGAGAATCACTGTCTATATGGTCGCCAGGAGTCGGAAAGGAATTGACGGCACTTAATAACAATAAACATAGTATTAACGGGAATTTACACCATTCAAAAGCAGTATCAGCACAAAAAAGTGCACAACAACAATGCTCAGTGAAATAAATTATACCTGCTAGATGTGAAAGATTTAAGTCCTTCTGTTAGAAGTGGGTTCTGGGTTTGAAAAACTGGTTATGGGGAAAAAAAAAAAACTCTTGTTTGTTATGGATACAGTAAGCAGCTGTCTAAGCAGTGATTTGGTTGATGTTCAGTCAGCTTGGTGGTAACTGTCACCGACTGCCGCTGGACAGGTCTTCCTCCCATATCAGTTTGCAAAATACCGGAAACATCGCCAGCCCACAAGAAACAGTTGTTCCACCAGCACCCACAACACTCACCCCCAGCCATGAGACGTGCTCCTGCCCGCCTTGTGGAATGCGTTTGCATGATTTTGCATATGATTTGAATGACCTTTACTTTCCTAGTTGTTGTGTAACTATGCTGGCAGGATAAAACAAGCTTCAATCATATAGTTCCATAAATGCCTCATTGAACTGTCTGTGAAGGAAGCCAAACAGATCTCTTGATTAGATGGACCAATCAGGCAGGTTCTGTCAGGGTGGAAGGTTCTTCCCAAGGATGTGTGCATTCCCCACACGCAGTGAATGCGTGGAGTCCTCTAAAGCCCGAGCTTTGGCACGAGGGAAAGGTTACAGACTCCTCTGAAAAGACAGTTCCCCTTTAAAAGGCGCTGAAGCAAACAGAGCATCCATCACAGCCTATCCAGGGCCTTTTTCCAATGACTCAACTCCGGCTCGATTTGGGGGGCATTTATAAACAAAGCAACTTTTCACACATTAACAAGATGCTTTTAAAACATCTCAAGGGTTTGGCCACTCACAGGCCACGCTGGCAAACCCCCTGAGTGCCAGCCGCGGTCAGCCAGGCCCCCTCCTTGCAAATGAGTACAGTATATACATTAAAGCATTTCTCCCTGTAAAGTGTCACTCGCTGACGGAGACCAGCGCTCCTAAAATCCTGGAGGTAGAGTTCGAGTAAACAGTGGACTCTCACTGTCTCCGCACTCCATCAAGCTCTTTGGTATCAAAGCCGGCGATGGCTTTGAGAAATGGCCACCAAGTGTTAAATGGGCGTCCCCATTGAACTCCTGAGTAAATATTTAGTAATTAGGGAGAAAAGCTAAGGGAGGTGAGGGGAAATCCTGAAAACCAAGCACAAAACGTAATTATATGAGAACTGAACACGCAACACACTCACTCAAAATGCGACCAACTGGTAGTTGTGTCCTCATTCCAATCCACTTTGGGCTCCACCTTGAACACAAACAGTATGTATATCAGTCTGTAGGCCAAACTTGCAAATCAAATGCCATGTTCATGTGAACTGCATTTGAGGTTTATCTAAGGTCATTTGTTGCATGCTAAGAAAATGAATTGCTAGATTTTAAGGTTAAACTATCCTGACCACTTTCAATGCTCTACAGTGGTCATAGAAAACTACATTTCCCATAATCCCTTTCCACAATAAATACATTTCCTTTATGTTTAAGAGGAAACAGGTAGAATCTCTACCTGGTGATGTAGAAATTATATAGAATATACAGGGAGATTCACTCGAAAGAGGCCCCGAATATTCTGTAATAACTCTCGCTAGGATGAAGCAACATGCAATGTGCTCCTCAGTATATGGAGCTTCGAACAAGCCTGGATGCCCCTGCGTTGGAGCGATGTTTAACCTCTCTAATGTTTGCCGATACGTTCAGGACAATGGAGAGCTGCGTCGAAATGTGTCTGGCAGAAAACGGAGATCACTTCCAGCATCGGATGTAATGCAACTGATTATACATACGTCACGTTATGTAGTGTAATTTTTTGGTTCTGATTGCTTCATCCTAACGGGAGTTACAGCTGAATATTCGGGGCCTCTTTCGAGTGAATCTCCCTGTAGTTATTGACACTACAAATTTCATCAAAAGTATAAAAATGTCATTTCCCATACAATGTGCTGCAAGTCTTTATGTTACCACTTTCAGAGAAGGACAGCAAACCAATTCATGTTTCAACAATCAAAAAGGTAACTGGAGAAGGATGAGCAGACATTATTCACAGCATCACCCCTGAGGCAATCCAGGAACACGTCAATGAATCAACCAGTTTCACTATGACTGAAGATCACATACTGGCGTCATTTAAAAAAATAACCCCAGTCTATACGGATCCCACAGATAATCTACTCCACCCATCAGAGAAGCAAGAAAAACATCAAACGGAATCTGGTAAAATGCCTTTGGTTCTTTTGGTAGACTGACCTGGGAATCGAGACTACAGTTTCTCACAGGGTCAGGGAGCGGGCACACGGTTTGGATGACTACCTAACAACCTGCACAACTACCTGGCTTGTTGCTGAAAATAAAAACAGCATTCAAGTTCTGAGAGAAAAGTCCTTTCCGCTCAGCAAATCTGATTTGCACTAATGGAATAGAGCCGTGACACTTTTTAACAGCATGGAACTATCCCAGGAATGTTGCCCTCTTTCCCTGGCGCACTGAAATATGTAACAGGCTCTGTTAAAGCGCTTTCCGTTTGGCATCAAACAGCACAGCCCAAACTGTCCCATCACAGTCAGGTTCGTGGGTCAGAGAGATGAAAGACTAGCTGTACTAAGAGCCTTATTAAAGAAACACTGCAATATCAACATGTCGATTCCCCATCCTGTGCAGAACTTAGTCACGGGATGCCACGGCTCAGAGAAAGAGAGTGAATGTGAATTGTGTGGGAGTTCTGAAGGTGTAAAAATCATAAATAAGCTAACATAAAGGCTCAAATAGCATTTTACAGGCTTTAAACGTTCAATGGTATTTCCAAATGAGTTCCTAAGTACTGAGCATTTTCTTGTTGTTCGATAATTAAAGTGCTCCCACGGTGTAGTTTGTTGTGCTCTGAGGAGAGGTGAAGTGGATGCCTGGCATACATTTATGATGCTTTTTATTGCTATTTTCTGTTTATTTATATGCAACATTTTCTTTATATTAACAATATCTGCTTTATTTAAAGGCCTTTGCTGATAAAATCTACCTTAGGCAACAGTTTTTGTGGCTTCAAGAAAAAAACAAAGCTTTTGAATACTAAATAAAGAAACAAAGTTGAATTTTCAAATTATTTGGGCCGATTCTACAATTATAAAATGTTTGCACACATATGACCATACACATCAATACACTCTGTATTAATGTAGCAAGTAACTAAAAGTCATTAAATTGCATACATTTTTTACTGAAAGTTAGCACTTTTTTGATCATTTTGTACTTTGCTGTGATTTTATGAAAGCAACTTACCTCTGAATTTGCATGGCATTCAATAATTTTAGGAAACCCGGTTCTGAAGTTGTTTAGCCTAAAAATGAATGTCATTTTTGAAAACTGTCATTATTTTCCCCTAAACTAAACTACAAGGATCCAAACAGATGCATTGTTTGTACATTTTCCCCCGAATGTCACTGGATCTTCTGAAATCTAAGGTGATTAAATAAAGTTGAAATATACACTGATGAGGCATAACAATGTGACCACCTCCTTGTTTCTACGCTCATTGTCCATTTTATCAGCTCCACTTACTATATAGGTGCACTTTGTAGTTCTACAGTTACAGACTGTAGTCCATCTGTTTCTCTGCATACTTTGTTAGCCCCCTTTTACCCTGTTCTTCAGTGGTCAGGACCACCATGGACCCTCACAGAGCAGGTACTATTTGGGTGGTGGATCATTCTCAGCACTGCAGTAACACTGACGTGGTGGTGGTGTGTTAGTGTGTGTTGTGCTGGTCTGAGTGGATCAGACACAGCAGTGTTGCTGGGCAGCGTCCTGTGACCACTGATGGAACACTAGAGGATGACCAACACAAACTGTGCAGCAGCAGATGAACTATCGACTTTACATCTACAAAGTGGACTGACAAGGTAGTAGTGTCTAATAGAGTGGACAGTGAGTGGACACAGTGTTTAAAAACTCAAGCAGCACTGCTGTGTCTAATCCACTCGTACCAGCGCAACACACACTAACACACCACCACCAAGTCAGTGATACTGCAATGCTAAGAATGATCCACCACCCAAATAGTACCTGCTCTGTGAGGGGCTAACAAAGTACACAGAGAAACAGATGGACTACAGTCTGTAACTGTAGAACTACAAAGTGCACCTATATAGTAAGTGGAGCTGATAAAATGGACAATGAGCGTAGAAACAAGGAGGTGGTCATAATGTTATCGTAACCATTTTGTGTGTCTGTGCCCATTCAGTCAAAAGAGCACTCGTGAGATCATGCACTGATATTAGATGAGAAGGCCTCACTTACAATCAACGACCCAATTCCTCAAAGTGTTTAGTGGGGTTGAGGTCAGGGCTCTGTGCAGGCCACTGGAGATCCTCCACATCAAATTCATCAAACCATGTCTTTATGGACCTTACTTTGTGCACAGGGTCACAGTCATGCTGGAACAGGTATGGGCATTCCCCAAACTGTTGCCACAAAGTTGAAAGCATACAATTGTCTAAAATGTCTTTGTATGCAATAGCATTCACATTACCTTTTCACTGGAACTAAGGGGCCGAGCCCAAACCCAGAAAAACAGACCCAGAACATTATTCCACCTCCACCAAACTTTACTGTTGGCACTGTGCATCCCAGTAGCGTCCTTCTGGCATCTGCCAAACCCCGATTCATCTATCAGACTGCCAGTGAAGTGTGATCCATCTCTCCAGAGAGTATGTTTCTACTGTTTGTAGTGCTTTAGATCACTCCAGGCAGTTCCTGGTGGGTCTAGGCCTTGTGAGCGACCAGATTCTCAAGGTAAACAATAGGTTGGAGTTTTTATATTGAGATTTTTTTTTTTCTATTTAGCCACAGGCTTTACTGGTCGACTATGTAGTTATGTAATAAGTGCTCAGTTAGTCAAGTATCTCATCCCTAAAAGACACGTCACTATTAACAGTCAGCAGGTAGTTGTTTGAGTAAGAGAAATGACATTTTTTTAAAGGTTCACTCCAGTACACTTTCACACGAAGGTAACAACATGCGGGTGGCCTTGGGACGGGAGTTAAGCTCAGGCACAAATTAAGAAGCGTCCCAACCACACATCGCTGAGCAGCGGGTCACACATGAGCTGCTCTGGTGATGGGAATGTAGGGTCCTCACACGTTCAGGCCTGGTATGTCCCCATGAGTGGGTGTGAGAAGACTGGCCTGGATTGTCTGGACACTTGTTTGGTCAATATTAGGCACCAGTCTTTACACTCTTGGTTACATATTTCCTAGGGGGCCAGGGTGTGCTTTAATTTGCCTTTAAGGATGGCTGCCTCCTGGCACAAATGAAGGAAATGAGCACACATCCCACTTGCACCTTTCGGGCACATCCCACTTGGATTAGACCCGGTGCTAGACTCCTGGTGCCTTCCTGCCATGCTGGGACCAAAGAGACCCGTCAATGACTCAGAAACTGGGGACACAATGAGTAGGGTCCACTGCCTAAGTACATGGGCAGATGGAATGTGGGCTGGGCATTGTCCTGTGCGACTGGACTACTATAGCACAACTGTACAAAAACAAAATGCTTTAAAACCAAACCCACAGGTGAGTATTTGTGTAGTTGTGGACAATCATGCTAAGTTTTTTTTTTTTTTTTCCAGGATAAGGGTTCTAATACAACATGCACTGAACCGAATTCAGTCTGATTTTTAACTATAAATATATTTGTTATATCAGACATACCGACATAAAACAGCAGTCATCACTGACACTTTGTTTATTTACATGTTTTTTCAGTGTTAATTATGCTTTCACCAGGCACCATGGTCATGTTTTGGCAATCAGAAAAAAATACATAAGCAAAATTAATACTGGCATTTCATATTTACTTCTAAAAATGTATATAATGCTGCCAAACACTAAACCTCGCAAGCAACCAGCACCAACAACCATCATCAACTCACTCCAGCATTCCTCCTGCCTCCCAGCTGTAGCGTCGTTATTAAGGTACACTCATCAACATGATTATAGTCGGCATTTTTCTTCATTTGAATTTCGTTCAAAACATTGCGAGGATACGGAATCACAAACCCAGTACTGCGGTGAGTCAGGGGTCGGCAACATGCGGCTATGAACCCGCACGCGGCTCTTTTACTGCCCTGTTGTGGCTCCACGGCAGAATCAGATTTTTAGGTAAAAATAAAATAATCCTCCTTTGCAGTAAAATAAAGTTCTGCTGATCGTTCAACACAGTTTTTACAATTAACGGTCTTCAACGGTCTTCTGTATGTAATACTGGAGTTAAAGCAACTTGTATATGCTAATTGACCCTTTAACCTTGAAGGTTGGTGCGCAGACTGCTGGTCACCATAGCAATGCAGTCAATATTTCCTAGCTAGTAGCTAACAAACAGGCAAAGAGAGAGATTCAAGATGAACATCGATAATTTGTAGACGAACTGACTTATTTGCATTTATAAACACTCAGCTGGTTTCCTGATACGTTTAATCTGCAACGTCACAAAGCCAAAATCAGCTTCTCGTTCACTTGCTTCTTGTTCAAATTTTCCCATTCCACCTTAAATGGTGCAGCAGTTACATTCTGGCGCCTCAGGTATCGTTTAAGGAACATTACAACAAGAAGCTGGTGAATGTGGAGCTGACATCAGCCTTGTAAAAAGTCAAATATTGGGAGACATTTTACAAGAAACTATTCCACTTTGCAGAAAAAAGTTTCCTGCTGGAGATGTGAGAAAAGTAGCTATAGCTGAGCTAAAGGTTAAAGCAGAGAACAGTAAGTCTGCATTTTCATCTATATTATCCTTTGCAGCCTATACTAGCACCCCTGCACTGAGCGTATTGTTACATCCATAGCGATTTGTAATCACTGTTCATGCTAAGCTAAAGAGGGGTACTACACCCAAGAACTCCACTACAGGTTGGATACACGATTTGAAAACACAACATCCAGCTTGATGGCAGAACGCAGCAAAACAATAGAAGCAAAAAGGAAAGTTCCTGTTGGCATGCCGACATCAGACATCTGCAGTTTTGGAATTCACTGATCTAGATGACCACTGGGTGTCGTGGCAAATACCACAGCCTACATAATATAATAATTTTAGTTAGTTTACTTTATGTAAACTCCTTACTTTTTACTGTCAGCTTTTTTCATTTTTCGGCCTAATGTGTCCTGAATTTCAGTTTAGTCTTTGACCAAGAATTTTCATTGCATTAATGATATTATATTGAAATATCGCTCCTGGCCACCCCCCATGATTTTACACAATATGGTGATGGTAGTGCTTCAAAGCTTAGTGGCTGGCTTGGTTAAATTACAGGCTTGTGCATAGGGCTGAGTCTGGCTGTCATCCTCAGAGGAGAAGAGATTTACTGTCAGAAATGTCTGCCCAAGGTCTTTTGTTTTAAATTACCTGGGATATCCGGTCTATGAGGCTCCCGCTTGTCATCTTTTTTCCAAACTCATTCTTTCATGAGCGTTTCTATAGACGGGAAGCTCTATAGCTCTGTAGCTAATGTGTGGACATCTCTGTTAGACTGCTGTCCTCCTCACATTCATTCCAGTGATCACCATGTCTGATATAAATCTCACTACGAGCTGTCATTGTCATACATCTACTGCAGCTAGCAAGACAGCTAACTTTCTCCAGATGCCGTCAGTGCTTCCTATATACAGCCGGACGCTTAGAAGGGCCTCTACTGTTTTGCTCCTCTAATGTTTCCAGCCTTACTAAAGCTATTCAACTTCCCCAACACAAACGATCAGCCTCTAATGCTACCCATGTTCATATGACTATGCATTCCTCCAAACAATTGGCCTCTCAATTTCTCCAGCCCATTGTAGGTTAACAACACCACATCCCAACAGCTATTATTGCTCTGTAAACATGAGCTATTCTAATATGTTCCATTGTAAATCAAGCATTTACACATGCAAAACCGGAAGCATAAAATTACAAAGGCCACAGTGTTTCCTTGAGAAAGCGCTCCGGTCGCAGTAAATATGGGGAGGCATCCTCTGAACTCCAAAACAGGATTTAAGATAAGACAGAGAAACCCTAAATGACCTAATCCTTTTATGAGCAAAGGAGGGCAGCCTTCATTCACAAAACCGGAAGGGTAGAAACCAGTCGTGGCTCCCCACCACCCTGCCCCCCCTCCCTCCGAATGAGACTCCCACCCTCTCCAGGTTGATTTTGTCAGCATGTCTGTCGTTGGTTCCCACTTAGGGCTTCATGTGATTTCCTATCAAGTCCTAACGACATTAAGCTATTTTTGTCAATGGCTGTGTGCCTATTGTCCCTTCTAACCTCAAGCTTTCTGTCTCCGTAGCAGAACTGAACGCACTGCAGTAGTTTAGCTTGAGCATGCAGAAGTAAAACCGGTCAGCTGACATTTGGAATGTCTGCGGCGTTAGTGATAATGAATGTGCATTAATGAAAAAAGCCACAGTCGAAAAGAAGAAATAAGATAAAACCAGGTTGCTGCATACAAGACTGTATAGCGAATAATCTGATGTTGTTTATAGCTTGCAAACACTTATTGCATATACAAATACCCAAAGCAAAGAAAGCAAAAAAAAAAATAATAATAAAAGAAAGAATAATACAGATAATGTCTGCAACCCATAGATTGCATTTATGCCCTCCAGGGATTTGCTCTTATACTTGTGTTCTAATCCAGCAGCAACATGGGAGGCAATCATGTACAACAACCTATCTGGTCCTCATCTTTAACAGTATAAAAAGTAGTCTGACTTTATTTAATTAATATGACATAGCAAGCCAAACTAGTTGAAAACAAGGTACTTTCAAAGCTTCCCCGGGAGTGGCCTGCCCGATAGCAAAACAGCCATGTTTCAACTTGTCACTCTACCTACTTGGGGAAGAGTCTGTATTGAACAAATGTAAATTGTTCACAGTTACAATTAAATCCCAGAGACAAGGGCAGTGCCTCACACAGAACACCAAGGTGCTTGAACATGATATTTGCTGTTTGAGTCATGCCGGGTGGTTTCAAAACTTCTGGAACTTCCATTCAAGCCTAATTGTAAACAAAGCACATTTTCACACAGGCTTTTCCCAGGATTAAATCATAACATTGATAAATACGAACCTCAATTCCAAAAAAGTGTGCAATGCCTTTGAAAACTGAAAGCATTGATTAGTAAATTCTACTTGACCTGTATTTCATTCAGGACGGTACAAAAACACAATATTCAATGTTTTACCTTATTAACTTTATTTTAAGGATAAGCTCATTCCAAATTTGATGCCTGCAACACATTCCAAAAAGGGTGGGACCAGAATTTGGGCATATTACCACTGTTTTACATCACTTTTAACAACGATTAATAATTGTTGGCGAACTGAAGACACTAGCTGATGTAGTTCTGAAAACAGAATTCTTCCGTTATACAATTCTTCAGCTGCGAAATGGTACGGGCCTTCGTTGACATCTTTTGCGATTCATAATGCACCACCCATTTTTGAATGGAAGCTAGCACCTGCACTCTCTGATTATGCATCCATGCTGTTGTGACACATGCAGAACGTGGCTGATTGCTATCATGTTTGTATAAACATGGACATCCCTGAATAATACATTGTCTAGAAGGCAGCAGGTGTTGCTCCATAATGTGTATATGTTAGAGTTAGTATATGCTAGTGTTAAAGTGTCGCGGGCATGGATTTCAGAATTAGCATTCATTTACAAAAAACTGAAGTTGATAAGATGAAACATTAAATGTTTTGTCTTTGTATTGTTTTCATTTAAACATCATTCAAAGTGATTTTACAATATGATCATTGCTTTCTGTTATTTAACTGCATTTTGCCTACTGTACCAACTTTTTTGGAACTGAGGTTTGTATATTTGACCTCGTCTGTCTTGATGGTGTAGAATATGGAAAAAAAAAAAAACATTTATTTACACATTAATCACACTGGTGAACATTCTACAGAAATTGTCAATAAATTTCCAAAAAGCCACCAAAACTTCAACCAACCTTTTTTTATTATTATTATGTGAACATGATGATCCATCAATAAACAGTTTCTGCAATAACAAGAACATCTGAACAAATGCACTTAGTGAACTGTTCACAGATCCATCATGGCATATGACTGTGTGGACATCAGCTTGACCAATTGACAGCAGCTTGCTTGACCACTCTCAAACGGCTTTATAACTGTAAAGGAGGTGACTCTTTCAGCTATACATTATATGAACTATAATTTTGCAAGATATGAACTGTACTAGCCATAGTTCCATGCATGCTAACTCAAAGGTGAAAAAGGTGACAAGTCCAACTTGCGCAAAAAAAGTTTTAGCTGACTGACTTGGTTGCAAATGATAATAATTCACACATTTTTGCACCCCCTGTTCAAAAATTGAGATGAAGCGAGATATTCAAATACAGGAACATGAAATCACGAACATGAAACTCACTTTCAACGGCATGAACTGTTAATTAAATGTTAACAGTAGCTCATTACACTCTTATGTTGGTTCATATAGATGTTGTGGCAGACTTCACAGGATAGCTTCAAAGTAGGTCCAGTATCTAGGGGTCGTTTAACCACCCACTAACCAATCTTCATGCCCCACCAAACCCACTACACTTTATGCATGCTTTTATAGTGGCAAAAAAAAAAAAGTGAAAGTAAACTTAGTGCATGCTGTGTTAATCGATGTAGTATAAATAGGCCACAATGATTAACAAAGGAGAATTTACATGCATCACTGTGTATTGGCTGCTTTTAGGGATACCCTGTATGTATTTTTTAGCTTTAGCATTATTTGTCTTTAGAAGTCATGTATCTGTGACCTAAATAGTGCCCTATATAGGGAATGTGAACAGAGTTTATCAGTTTGTTAGTGCTAGTTTCTTTTTTTTTAACCTAGCTGCAGAACTAAACTTCTCCAAGTTAGAACTCATAAAAAACTCTCCCATATTTTTATGAGTTTATGTCCAATTATCTATGTAAAAAAAAACTCTAAAGGTTACATTTTTTCAACAATGTAATAGAAGAACTACTGGGTTAACATGATGGTTAACAGCAGATGATTGTAAAGGGAATTAAGGGGTATGCAAGAGAGTTTAATGGTACTTTGGCAGAGGATGAAGATATGTGGTTTAGGTGAGTCAGGTTTCGTTCATGGCCCTGGGAAAGCTAGGACCAGCACTATGTGAAGTGACAAATGCAAGGAGAAAACAGATGACTAGAATTTACTAGAAATTGTAAGCCTGGGCCCTGTAGCACTGCATTTCCTTGTCTTTAAATATATCACAACAGCTCTTGCTACAAACAAGTGCAAGCAAATTGTGAAGAGTATTAACAACAGAAATGATAAGAACAGCCTACACCCGAGGAGCCCAACTCTAGTCCTGCAGGGCCAGAGTCCAGCACAGTTTGGTGATCTTCCTGCTCAAATAATGCATCAGCTAATGACCAGGTTTGTCAGACGTGTCAGAGCGAAGAAACTGACCGAACCGACTTCGACCTTCTGGGACCAGAGTTAGGCACTCCTGGTCTAAACAAACAATAACAAAAGGAGCCCACTGTGGATGCAGGCTTGAGTCACATTCTTCAAGGTAAGACCAGGAGGCAGGCTCAAGCCTCTCTTTTCCCCAGGTCATCGTCTTTCACAGAAACACGCTGCATCACAGGGGCCTCTGCTGGAAATCAAATCCAATCAGATGTTCCCAAGGCTTTGAGAGGGCCGATAGAAGTCCCTCATTTGATATTTGATCAGATTTGCCAGCCTCTCTAACCCCCACCCCGGCTCACCCGCTCTCTCCCCCCCCCAACTTAATGGGAAGTAAAAGATCAGTAAGCCTTGTGGAATTCAAGACTCCTGTTACATGAGCATGTGCTTGCCGTCTGGACAAGGGCCTGTTTGCTCTCTCTCTCCCCCTCCTTCTTTCTCTCGCCCTCTTTCTCTTCCTATTCCTCCCTTCTTTTTGTCAATGCACAAAGTCCCTGTCACAATGATAATCAAATGTCGTTGCATGCAACTGTACCAAAGGCATAAAGTGCAATGTCTCAAAAGAAGTCAGTTCCTCTTTGTTGTATTTACAGCCAGTCGTATCAGCCTTCTACAAACAGCTACACCCTTGGGTACCCGGTGGAGCATGTCCCTGGCTTGTAGAAGAGCGATGTGTCATAACCTAAGTATCTTTTCAAAAAAAGATTACATTCCAAAAGGCAGTTTTCTCAGCCTCGGCAGGAAGGAAAAAAGGATAGGTCGTTCCCATTATATAGGTCAACTTAGCATCAACAGAAGAAACATTTCTTGGCAAAGTTTATTTTCGAGCCACTCAAGTAAATACTGGGCCATTTTTTGCAGTGGACAAATTCGACTATGTTGACAAATATTTTCCATTGCAATTTGTGCTAATTTCCAGCTGTTAAATTATGGGGCTGATTCCAAAAAGATATCAGAAAGCTGAATGCAGATGACTCATTGCATTGATGTTCCATAACAAAAGCATCATCCGATGTTGGATGTGCAGCTGATCTGGAACTTGTGAAGCGCTGACTAGAGACAATCCCTGCAGTGCCCGCTGCTTTCTGCTCCATATGTCCCTGATTAGCAGGGCCTTCCCAGGGAGAACTGCTCTCCAGACTTCTCCACCCTTATGGATGAGGACAACGTGAAGTTCAAGCAGTCCTGTGCTGAAGGATGCATGACGTCAGATCCAGCCCTGGAGATCCACGTGTGTGCAGAGCTTGAGTTTCTTTCAGGCTTCTGGTGACAAGTCCTTCAGTCATGTGAGTTACCTTGCCTGGAGTCACAAGTTGCAGCCTATTGACAGGTTGCCCTGAACCAGGAGACTCACAGTCAAAAGATGACCTCCAGCTGGAGAATTCATTATAGTCTAATCCAAACTGGATTATGCATCACGTAAACTTTTTAACTTCTTTTTGGAGGCAACTTTTTATACTGCACACCTTTAACAGACTTAAGGAGGACACTGGGTTTACCTTTATGACCTGGCATCTCATGAGACAACAGTATTAGATATCCACAAATGTATTTGAAGTCTGAAGTTTGCTCCTTTAGTTCTGCACTGGAGCTATGAGGCTGGTGGGGCTAACAAATAATGGAAGCTTGTACTCCAGCGATTGATATCATGCAAACATGGAACCACATAACTACAGAAACCACATAAGCAAGTATATTTTAGACTACCTAATAAGCTGATGCAGCATGACACAAGTGTGTGAAGTAAGCAGTTCCTTAAGTTGTTGGCTACATTAGCCTTTAGCTCCAGTACAAACTAAAGAAGCCAACTTTGGACACCAAAGTTCTTTTAATACTCTCTCTTATAATCTCTTTTAATCCTCGCTCTTATAATACAGGACGAACCCAAATGTAGTGAGTTTTTGCACATTTTCCACATTAAACAACTTCAGGTGACCTCCAAATAGTATCACTATGGCAACGTTTACACGCCTGCATGCTGCCACTGGTCATGTAGCATCGCTGTTTACATCAATTCTGCAAATCTGAACAGAACAACAATTTTTCAACACCAGTGTGTTAACACAGCATTACCCTGCTCGGCTGCTTCTGCACATCGTGAGGCTTAGCTGAGCTGTGCTAGTTCCTAGCGTAGGCTAATGTGCTAGGTAAGTAGCAAAGTTGACCATGGCAAAGAAAACACTTTCCACCAATCTTCAACCATATGTGCCAGACTTCTATGCCTAGTGCTGTAAAAGCCAGGACTTTGGTTAATTATCCATCACCTGCCATGTTATGGTTTCGGTTGTTATAGTAACCAGGCAGAGGTCACCAATCATGTGCTTCGTTTAAAATTTAATTGTCTTTCTCTCTCTGGTTATGGAAACTACAGTAAAGTAGGCTAGTTGGTGGTTGTCAACTTCACTACGCTGATGTCTCTAGGACAGAATGCTTATGCCAGCTGACCAAAAGAACATGAAATTTCGGCTACACCACTGATGGACGTAAAGGATATTGCAGTTCCAAGGACGTGACCATACATGCAATCGTTTCTTCCATTGGTTTCATCACTGCCATTCAGTTACTGGACAGTTTCAAAGCGAGAGATGTCCATAGTCTTATATTTATATATTTACTTAATCACCGGTAATCTTCTTATGCGCAGCTTAAATGCACATGTGACAAACCAACATGGGAAATGACAGCGTTTCAACAAACTCTGTCAAGGTAGACTTGTTGGGTAGGTCTTAGCACATTTGGAAGCAACACCCAAGACTGCCTTCCTAATCTCTGCTGAGACAGTATAAATGCATCTGCTGGGTCATACTCTGTCCTTTTGTTAAACATACCAATAAAAAAAGGTGGTAAGGACAAATTGCTGTGTCTAGGCCGCGACTGGACCATCTGCATTATATCTAGCCAGTCTGTCAATACGAACATTTTTGAGCATGACCATGTGGGAAAAGTGCATGGGCGACTGCTTGCGTAGCTAATGTCATAAAGGCTGCCACTGCACATTAGCGCAGGGCGAGGAATACAATGTTCTGCTTGAGGTGCAAGTTTGGTTCATGAGAGAGCCTGATTCATAAAGCACACCGGACAGAGGAAGGAAGCAATGGCTGAACTTCCTTTTTCTCTTCTCTGTCAGAAACTTGCAGTTGTGGAAGTGGAAAATAACCAAAGAGTCCCTTTGGTTTACTGACATGAGAATGTTTCTGCTCTGTGGTTTTGCACCAGCGACTGGCCCAGTTACACATGCAGTAAAACGAGCTTTCTCTTTAGCAGACACTCAAACACAAATCACACATCCTTGCATGCATAGCAACTCTGCTAACTCTATCCTTTCTGAGGCAGGGCCTTCTTTCAGTGAGCCAATCAAAGGCAGGGGTTGCCAACAGACCAGCCAGTCATGTTCAAGAACTTCCTCTTGTTCACCAATCCCTGCAGACACTCATCCTCCACCATTCACAAAAAGCTTCAGGCACCTTTCTCATGTCTCAATTGTTCTTCATTGAAACTATTGTGCAATCCTTTAAAGGGAATCAGGAATCAGGAACTGAAAAAGCTAAAATTGTTCAAGCACTATTTTAACTAATTTAACCAGCTGAAAAACATGTCAAAACCTGCTGAACAACAGTGCTCTTTTTTTTGTTCTGACCACAAGTGCTGACTGTTTAATGCACATTCACATGCATATTTGTAGACACATATATATAAGATTTTCATTAGTAGCTGATCAGCACTTAGATTATCTTCATCCTATGGTCACTGTGACATGCAGCAAAGGAATAGCGACTAGGCAAACGATACTAGGATTTCTTATATCCCAGGCATTTTCAGGCAATACATATTCTATACATTTAATGCAGAAATGCAAACACTTTGCAGGAAGCTGCCTTATCAGGACCATCTCCCAATTTCATTTCCCTTGTTTCCAGGGGAAGACTTTTTCCAAAAAACATTATACACTGGTGATTTTCCCCCGAAATTAACCGTGTCAGTGGAGCGCAAGGAAAACGCATGCGTCTGGCCTTCTCGCAGCAGCGTGGGGGTTCAGATAGACGTTGCAGGATCAGATCTCTCTGCTTGGCTTCAACCAAAATGGGAACCCTCTCCCTCAGCACTGTCTAGCCCTCTTATGCAACAGATCCCCCCTCCCTTAAGAAAACCCGGGGGGGAAGCCAACTGACCAGCAAGGCTGTCATGAGAGGATGGAATCTATAGGCCTGATGTGGGCGGAGGCTGGAGAAAACCAGAACGATCTTGGTGGGGAATGATTACAAAGACATACGCTCCGCAACTCTGGAGGCGCTTTGTGCAGGCACACACTTGAAAACAGACAGATTTGACGATAATCGTTCCGCTGAGTGAAAACCGATGGTCTTAAAGCATTGCTGCTGTGCAATGCAGTGGAAAGCAGGGGAATACTATATCTCCCCAAATCAGTGTGTAAACTTCCAGAAAGGAGGAAGACATGGAGGAGGGAAAGAAAATATGGGGGCAACAAAGGTTGATAAAAGAGCAGCAAAAAAGTTGGTCTGTCTAGCATAAAAGGGTGCAATATTAATCACCTTGGTACTCCTGTTCTGAAGCAAAGAAGGCAACCACCCCAACAAAGAATGCCTTCTACCTAATTGATCTGGAATTCAGCAGAAATGGTCTGAATCAGTCTGAAGTAATTATGAGGAGTTTCAGAGGGAGTGCACTGAAAAGAATCCTTCTGAGCGAATGCAAAGAAGAAACTGCTCGACAATGTTGAAAGCAAACACTTCAAATGATGAAAGAACTAAATGAAACTGAGAATACTGTCATAGGGATACCTTAGGGTACGCTAAAGAGCATCTATTGCTACGGTAAAAAAGGGCTCTTCTCCATTAACCGTGCGATTTTTCAGTGCATTTCTTTCATAAATAAAGAACTTGATCTAACCAAGCTGGAAGTTCTGAGACTTTTATTTATTTAGTATCACAAACTATCATTTTAAACATATGAATAGGAATACGCTTCTCACACCCTACTCGGATTAAACAAATGAATAATGGCCCTCATTCGCCAACATCTTCCTGTTTTTTCCTAAATTTGTTCTTGAGAAAGGCCCTACTTCAGATTCATGACATGTTCCTAAACCGCAGAACTGTTTGCACACCTTTGTTCTCTTGAGTGTGCACAGATTCTGTTCTTACCTAAGAAAAAAATCACTGACATTGGTAAATGTCAGAATCCTCGTAAAAACTGCGTAAGTGGGTTTAAGAAGAAATTTCTTCTTAAGAATGGTTGGTGAATGAAGCCCATTGCTTGTAAGTGCTTATCAATCCAAACTGCACTCTGAACGAGAAAATAAACACATTGCTAGAAGTCCACACTATCCAGCAACAACACCCCTAGAAGCAGTGGACAACACCACTTCATGCAGTGGACAAATCACAGTCAGGGGAAGTAAAGGAGGGTTTCACCCCCAGAAGCAGTGGACAACACCACTTCATGCAGTGGACAAATCACAGTCAGGGGGAGTAAAGGAGGGTTTCAGAACAAACGTTGTGGTGATCAGGAGTTCTGTTCAGCGAGCAGCGCACCATACTAAGTCAAACAACTGCATCATTTTAGCCAAAAAGACCTTGTTTTGCTTCAAAATGTTTTGATCTGAAGCAAACTGCTGGCTTAAAAGTGGCAAAAAGGTTCATTTGGAACAATATCACTCTTTCAATTTGAAGAACTGTCTTTGTAAATGTGTGGTGTGAGTGTGAAGAACCTTTTAAACGCTTAAAGAACCTCCCCATAATGTAAAGCTTCTATACCACTTAAAAGTTTCATCCTAGAACCATGTGTCCAAGCTTAGAACCATTCAGGAACCTTTACAAGAGCCTTTAGGTTTAGGAGTGAACTTCTACCTTTTTTCTTCAACATTCATCCAGCTGTGCCAGAGCAGCAGGGTAGACTGGAACGTGAGCTAGGCTGCATGCTGTACGCTAGGCCGAAAGCACATGGCTCGGGGGAGAGAGAGAGCTTACGTGGGAGCATTACCCCTGCCTAGTGTGTGGGCTGGGAAGTCTTTGTTGTAGATTACCGTCCCATGAGAACCCGGAGCAACAAGCAGGCGGAGGAAGCAGGCTGCACGAGGGAGGGGTGTATGGAGACAGACATGCATCAACCAAGGAATGCACGCTGCCCCCAACACACAGACATATGCCGAAGATGTGCAGACATACAAACACCCACGTCCATGCCACAGCCACAATACTCGAGTAGCCATACAGTAAACAACACTGATGAGAGAACAACATCAGAGGATCCCCCGGCCTCGAACAAAGGCAACTTGGTAGGATGTGTACAAAGAGACTATAAGACAATACGGCAGGCTGAGTAGCAAAGTAATTTGCAGAGTTCCCCACCAGATATTCTTGCCTGATGAAAGATCAATGCTTGGAATTCCATCGGATTTGGACCCGCTTAAGGTAGAGTCGGGGGGAAAAGTCTATTTATATGAAGAGCAAAAAGCTGGCTTTGGCTAAAGCTTGAACTTCATGAAAACTAAATTCCACAGGCTGCTTTGAGCTCCCTAAGTTCACTGACTGATGTTTCCATTGAGACTGCAGAAAAGGAGTCTCGTTCTTCTGCCTTTTACGACGGATACTATACATCAAATGCTGGTTTGTGCACGACTTCGTGCACTTTTTTCCTTCCCTCTGTGGAGGGTTCTCAGGATGCTGCGTATTTGTTCTCGGAGCAAAACAGCTCTTGACCTCTCCGAATGCCCACATCACCACTATCACATGTTCAGCACTCCAGCATGCCATGTGGTAGCTGGCTCACTTGTAGGTCAAGTACTGTCTTGTTGTGCCTTATGAGTCATCATAAAAGCCTCCGCTCTGATATACAGTGCATGATAATTACCTTCATGCTTGTAAACTGTGCCTTAGCATCTGAGGAATTCTGGAAAACAATAAGCAGTCATGTAAACTTGCATGTATATGTTGCTAGTCACTGTTTAAGTAGCTCCCAACACTAACCTGCTCACTGCAATGCGAATTCCAGCTGTGGGAAGCTACTTTTTTCTTTTTTTTTTTTTTTAGGAGTTGAGAAGTTGTCATTCATGGTCTGAGTATGAATCTCATCCACCATCTATTCACTCTACTTATCAGCCCTCCCACGCTGCAGCTTGCTTTCCCAGCGCAACTGGATTACAAGCACCACCTTGAGGAGCTTGTTCGGAACTGCAGCATTTTCTTGATCATCTGGTTTCCAGCAATGAACTCAGTTCTCATAATTACCATTTCAAACCCATTTTTACTGCCTTTTATTGTTATTCCTGAGTTACAGCATCCAATATTATGCAATGTAAGTTCTGATGACAGAGAGTCTCTTTGACTTAACCAGCTTGATTAGCAACATATACATCTGACTTGACCAGTTTCTTTAGCAAGCGGGTTGTTTGAGGGAGAAAGATCTCTTCTCTGACATGTTAGTTTTCCAAGTTTTCCAAGCCCCCTTCCTTAATTTCACCAGTGGACGAATGCAATTACAAGTGCAAGTTTTACATTCAGCCAAATAGCACTTCTCCAAATACAGACAAGTAATGACTAATGAAAAGGTCTCTTAACACATTCCTTTGATTAGGAAACAAAGAAGTGGTGTAAAGAAAAAGGAGATACTGAAAAGCAGCTTCACATCCTGATCAATGTTACTAACATAGAATGTAACAGTTAAATCTTATGTTCATTTAGTGAAAATTAGTGGCCAAAGTTAACTTATTAATAATGCATTAACGCGATCGTTTATTAACACCACACTTTTTTAATGCTGTTAAACCAAGTAGCTCCTAACCAAGTTGCTTGAACAGTTGGTGAGCTCTATTCTATTGATGGCTGTCTGTATACAAATGATTTCCAGCCACTGTCATGGTGAATTTGTGCATTAGTATGTGCATTAGTACGTCTGAAGCCTTTTTTTTTCCAAACAAAAACCAACGTTGATGCTGGCAATATCAGTACCGGAGGACTGGACAGTGCTCGTGGGAGAACTATAGATAACTGACCAATCTGCAAACTCAAGTGGAAAGCTCCAGTTTCTCTCAAAACAAGGCATAATGTAGCATGGCACATTATGCTCTCTCTCAAGGCATCTATGAGAGCATGGAACATGCAGCCACTGTTGCTCCTACTGAATGTCAGTGATCAAAACTAGAAACTGCATTCATGTGATTTTATGTTCAGGTTAAGTTGAATTATGAAGAACCTTATTATTATGACTATGGCCACTCATACAGCTGTAACTAAACTGTTATGTAAATCGAAAAAAAAAGTCTGTCTTTGAGAGCAAATGAGACAAACTTAATTAATCATGATTAACTGCACAAATTATTAAGATTAGTCTTGATTATTTTGGATCGTTTGACAGTCCTGGTGAAAATGCATGGAGGGTCAAAGTCTGTTCGATTGTAAAAGCTCTGATTCTACTGTTCCATCTGTAAGCTCCAAGATTTAATGCTGCATATGGCTAGAAACGCTAAGCTTTGAACAACGCATACCCTAGACTTTCTGACCATCTTTTTGTTCTTACGAATGTTTCTGGACTCGTTCTCGTGAGCCGTGACAAGAGGTTCACCTCTGTCAGTGCCTGATAAGCACAAAATATTCAACACCCTTTTTTTTTTTTCTTCAGAGGGTGTGTTCATGGTCCACAGTGACATTGCAGTAATGATGACCCAACATTACATCCTCCCTTGTGTTTCAACTGAGGAGCCGGTGCCTTGAGAAGTGCAGTATTGATAGCTGTGTCGAAGCGTTCTTTATTATCATAGTGTCTAAGATGTCAAATCAAATGTGCATCAGAGATGATTGAAAGTGACATGTCCCAGGCTCAAGACTTCCAGGCCATTGTCTTTCGGTGACCAAGTGGTAGAAAAGGTTGCAGGCACCAATTCAGCCCAATTCCCAACATCTTACAAAGGTTCTAAAACAGATTTGAGGGAAATATATGGATAACGGTTTCTGGGGGGCCCTGTTGTGTCTAGTTCATTTAGTTAGTGTGGCAATTCAGAGCATTCTCCTCTTTCTTCCCAAACACTAAGAAAGAACTCATGTCTGAGCATGTAAAACTTGAAGAGTCACCCATTTTGTATACTGCTAGCCGTCCCCTGCTAGCTTCCTTTAATTATTAGCAACAGTATCACACCAGTGCCGTGTTCCTTTCGCTTAAATGATCTCACGTTCTCCGTTAGCTCTGCTACAAACACTCCCCTATATTGTGAGGTTTAAAAGGCAGTTGTTTTGGGGGCAGTTGTTATAGGTGAGTGACTTGAAACATTTCCCTGACCTTGAGGAGATGTATGGGACAGGGAAGGGGGCGGGGAGGGGGCACGTATGGCCACCATGCTTGATTTGGCTCACCTCAGGGCCGGGCCTCAGGGGCCTCTGAACAGACTGAAGGGGAATACGGAGCAGTCCAGCTCTAAGAATGACTAGCAACAAACCAGGTGCTATCAGTCAAGCAGGAGGCCACAAGGCTGACCTGGGATCAGGCCCTTGTTTGCTTTACCAAGAAGCGGCCTCATTTGTCAAAGAGCCATCTCAGAGGTCTACAAAGCTGCCAGTTCTGTTTAGGCTGGCCTATCCTTCCGTTTACTTGTAGCTGGGTCAACTATCCAGACAATCGCTCAACCTGTGGGAGAATAAAAGGAGAAAAACTGAAACTGAGGCGATGAGAGACAGCTCCATCATTACCGCGTTGCGTAAATATGACAGGGATTTTCTTTTCTCTCAAGACCAACTCATTTCTGGCTCACATGCATCATTAAAAGGCTCTGTGAGGACACACCCCAAAGTAAAACACTCTTCAATAGACAAAGAGAATAGAGCTTTGTTCTTGATAAACATGCATGCTTGACTCCATAAAATTGATGGCTCTCTTTGATATTTTACTCCTGAAGCATAGACTACGACTATCATACGGTGCAATTAAACGATAAGTACTATCAACAATTAACATGTCGATAGATATCAAAATGGCAGAGATTATTCAGCATTCCATGGCTGATTGTAAATCGCCTTTCTAATGTCAAAAGGATGACTTGGAAAAACAAATGTTGTGCAACTCTACAGCAGTGTTGTGCTGCCCTACATCCAGTATCAGTTTCCTCGCAGGCTTCCCTGAGGCTAGCTCAGAGGAGATGCTAATCCGTTTACATTCATTCCATATCCTTGCTGCGACACTCACAGGAGGAAATGAACCATTGGTAAATACGGATAACGGCGCTACAAGTTAAAGGTTATGTACTGCCATTTTGGCATCCACCCCTATTTGAACAGCGCAAGTCAGATGACTAATGGCGTAAAGAAATTGTGAATGAAGGAGAGTTAGCTGCTGATATGAAGAGGACGCCATTCATGCATTCCAGCCTCGTAGGGTAACTTAAGCTGAGGCAAAGGGGGAGGGCGCTTATAGATCCTGCTGCACAGTCACTGAAGAATGATCCCATCAATCATTCTGGGTTATGCAAAGATCATATGGGCAACGTGAGGTCTGATGAAGTAATGAATGAATGAATGAAGAATGAATGAATGAACCAGTGTATACATTTACAACGCGACCAAGTGAACAGAGAAGAAACTGAGCATCCTTCCATGTTTCTTTTTCCTAGAAATCAGACAGCATTACAGTTTGGACGGATGCCCTCAAAACGCTGACCTCAGCCAGTGTTGTCATAAATAAACATTTTATGTTCCTCAAGTCCAGGACTGAAGAATAAGTCTGTTTATGACATGAACATCTGTCTGCATATGGTTGACAGCGCTGCCTTGTCCTATTGTACAGTGTGAAGGAGGTAACCCAATTCCAAAGCCAGCTGTTGCCCAATGGGTGTTCCAAAGCAGGGGAAACATTACTCTTCTCTGCTGGCCCCTTCTGCGCGCAGTTCTAAGGGACAGTTTATAAAAACTGAGGCACCATCTCTACAACCCAGCTCATTCCAGCACTCCTGCCTGACCTCCCCAAATTTAACCTTTGGCCCGGAAGGCCAATATTAACTCTCGGCCAATTGTCTGGGGGCTCCCGACTTCCCCTGCGCAGCCCGTGAGAACATTCCAGGAGTGGTTGCCAGGCAGGGTTGGGTGTTAGAGTGCTGACCTCCAATATGTCCCGGGTTACCCTTGATCTCCTCTCCTATCCCCCCACCGGGCCCCGTGAGCCCACCTCCTCCCCTCGCTTTCTGCTCACAGGGACTACTGCTCACTCTCAGACACAACACCTCTAGTCCTGTCAGCCCTGCTACCCCCCTCACCCCCCCCAACTCGCTCATCCAATTACCACTAAACACCTGCAGCCGTTTAGGCCTTCAGCACAAGAACATACACACACACACACACTGAGTCACAGACTACACAATACTGTTTACTTCCTGTGTCAGAAACTGCTGTCCCAATACCTGTGGGGTCCTTAAAAAAATGAAATGCAGGTAAAGCTGGTGATCTGTTTAAGATCACTCGCCTACTATTTATATTAAACTGTAATAGAACCATGTCAATCAACCTACCATTTACAACCATACATACATACATCATCTAAACCGCTTATCCTTCTGGGTCGCGGCGGGGTGCTGGAGCCTATCCCAGCTGTCACTGGGCGGAAGGCAGGATACACTGCGGACGGGTCCCATTTACAACCAACTTTTATAAAACAGATAGTTCTGGTTCTAAAATTGGATTGGCTAGGATGTTCTAAGCTGTCATGACATCACACATTTATCAAATACCTGCACTGTAAAAAAGTAAAACAGAATTTTCACTGTTAAAGTACTGTAAAATGTAATGTTTTGTAAAAGAAAAAAGGGGAAAAAAAAGTTAAATGTATGTAAAGAATTTTTTTTTGGTTTAATGTTTGTTAATATTATGGTAAAATAACTGTCTGAACTACTGAAATTAAGTGACTGTAATTTTACAGATTTTTACCATCATTGAGAAAACTACTTTTTCTGTAACCTGACAGTTTTATCTAGCACCCCTGCAGCCAGACTTTTTACTTATTTACACAGTGTACTCGTTGAATGCTGCTGTTGTATTTATGTGATATGTAAAGAATGTGATGAATAGACACATCAATCGTGCTTCATCTGTATTTTGATTAAACAAATCAGTACTAATCACTTACAGATCCAAATCATTTGCATACAACCACAGAAAAACACGACAAGAAAGGAAGCCTCGTGCTTATTTTATACAGTGATAGAAAACGATGGCACACAGAAAGCTCTGGATCCATATACTGAAATTGCTAAAATGATTATACTGGTGCCAACAGGGACATACACAGGGCATAACTCCTCAGGTAGCAGATTTAAAGGAGTGGCTCCCTTGGGTGAGGGGGCTCAGTAATTGGCCTGTCAAGTTCATGTGGTTAAAAACCATTGGCTTGTTTAAAAACCAATGACCTACCAATGGCTATGGAATACTCTTTGACAGGTCAAGTCATTTGGCAACCATAGCTTACCAACCGTGATTATTATTATTTTTATTATTATTATTATTATTATTATCATTATTATTATTATTACTACACTATCGATGCTTTTGTTCACTGAATGGCAGACCACCACACACAAGACTGACAGCTACATTTAAAGGCTGTTTAATACAGGTTGGTCTCTTCCACCCATTCACAGTTAAAACAGCTGGGGATAATGGCTGCTGCAGTCAGCTGATGTGCCCTGTCTTTGTGTCTGTTTTTGTCAGACGAGGGTAACTGAGTCAAATTCTCCTTTGTCCTCTCTATCTTCTCGTTGGGGGTGAAGGATCCGGGGGTGGAGGTTCTGTCGAGTCACTCGCGCCTCGGACTGGGAACGACCTCAGAGAACAAAGGCCAGCGCCGCCGTATCGCTGGGTGGGAGGATGAAAGGCCAGTCGCTATCAGGGCCGGAGCTAAGGGCAGCTGCACTCGACTGAAAAACAACACAGTCAGAGCAGGGACCGCAATGTGAGAGGAGCAACACAACACTCGGCGCAAGGCCTGGAGTCAGTCCAGCAATCAGAGGGCACAGACCCGCGTGAAAGACAAATAAAAAAAAAAAAAAAAAAATGAATGGTCTGCCACCACAGAATGTAAGGTTTTACTCAAAGTGACAGGCCTGCTAACAACCAATCTGGCTTGCATTTAGGGCCTGCGCTAATCAAGTTTCCCTCACCCAAGCTGTATGGCCAGTATCTGAGGTAAACAATACAGCATTGATAAATTAGGGGTACTAAATGATCATTAGTCAGGCACTTAATCAATGATGTCAGGGTAAAGATTAATGGCATCAAAAGGATCGAAGGCACTGTTTCGTTTTGAGTCAAGGCCTGGGGAGGTAGCTGTAAAGCGTAAAAGCTACTTTCTGTCTTCCGTTTGCAAGATGAAACCACCCAAACTACGTAAGTCATGGAAACAAGACGTCGAGGATTACCTAAGAGACTGAATAGGCCTCCGACCCAATCAACACGTTTACTCTTTCTCCCAACACAAAGATTACTCTCTAAGACCACAATTTACAGTGAAGTTTCACTTACGGAACTAAGGAGATGCAACAGCTGACCTATTTTTTGAGATGGTGAGAAAATGCTGAAAAATTTTGCATGTCCTGCAATCCACAGGTAGACAGGTCATATCAATAAAGCAACTATATGACAGTATCTCTAAGGAATTGTAAACATAGGCCTAATACAAAAGGATACCAAAGTGAAATGATCCGGTTTTCCAGACTAAAACTGGAAAAAAAAACATTTGTAATTTGCCAGACTGTAAGGCCAGTTTGCTTCTTGGCTCTATTTTTGACTGAATCCTAAAGACATTCACTGAATATATAGTAAGATGGGTTTAAAACTGCTGAAGCAAGATCAAACGAAGAATCACCACAAGCTGAAAACTCATGACTCGTCAATCAATGACTTTCTTCGCGCTAAGGTACATATGTAGTTTGTCGCTCACACCGGCGTGACCTCTGCTTCCGCATACTACAAAAACATTCAAAGGCTTTCATAGAGGTTAGTTAATGATAAGTGCCAAGAGACATGGGAAAGAGGCTTGGATACCGCTTTCACAGGTTAAGCGCACCTTGGGTTCAAAGTGTGACATGAAATACTGAAACTAAAAGTGTAACCTTAAGCCAGTGCTCCTAAAATTGCATAACTTAAGCCAGTGCTCCTAAAATTGCATAACCCCAGGCTCGGTGCCACTCCTAGATTATGATAAAGATTATAGACATTACATTAGAGATACAGCTCACCTCATATGCAAAAAGCTCTTGACCTCACTACTTCAGTACTGTTGTGCTTCACATGCACAGCCTTACATCGAGAGACGAAAGCGATATAAATAAGGTTGCATTCAAATCCCACAAATAGAGCAACTTCTGAGTCATGGCTTAGCTTTCTGTCCCTAAATACGACCTTTGTAAATAAGTCACTGTAACAAAACATTACTCACTATCCTTGAGGGTCTCTTGAGAAGAATCAAAAGTATGACTCATGTTTCATTCCTTAATAGCAAGAATGACTCGTTCACACTTTCCTTTATGAGTCACGCAGGAATTCGAACAATGGAGCAGATCGGCTGCCTGGAACAATATGCCTCGAAACCTAACTCTAAATACTGCCTAAAGCTTTTATTTGTTTTGGTCACAAGAAAAGTCCCTTTCACCGCCACTTTCCATGCTAATGATTCAGGCTGCTATTTTTGATAGCTGAGGGTCACTCAGGAGAGCTGGAGAACTGTGAGTATGGAGGGCTCTCCACTCCTCCCTCTGTTGTGTGGTTCTGTATATCTGCGTCCCACCTGGAAGGGCTACAAAGACTCTTCCGCTGAGTGCTAAGGGCTTTCCAAGGCTCTCTGGTCAGCACTGGTCGATCAAAGGGGAATGACCGGCAGGCCGTGAGAAGCTAAAGCAGTTCTGACTAAATGCTTTTAGAAGAGGAATCCTGAGTCAGCAGGTTTGGCAGCAAACCACTTGATTTGTCACCGTCCTAAAGTGTAAGGTTCTGACCACAGTGAAGAAAGGGAAGTGGTGGGGGGTAATCGGCAGGAGCCATAGCCACCTTATGGGGCTTCACACTCTAACAGGTGAGAGCTCAATCATTTTGAGTTAGAGCTTTCTGACTGATATCAAACACTGGCATATCTACAAAGCCATGATACTGCAGAGCGAAGGTCAGAAGGGGTCATGACTGCTTATAATTATATCCCACTACACATGCTACATCTTATTTCTGCTCTCACATTTTTACTATATATACACATAGAGCTAGGTGTTAAAAATAAATATGAAATTACTGCAATACTACCAAGCAGTAGTACCAGGTGTATCTGGTGTACCAACTGAAATTCTTCTTAAGGTATGAGTTCCGTCATAACCTTTATACCTGTATACACAAATAAGTTCAGATAACATACAAAAAGTGCACAACACACTAACGTTATCCTGTTTTGCTGAAAAGCAGAGTCAGGGATGTTTCAGTCATGTTTCAAGTGAAACTGAAAAAGCAGCAGTCCACTTAAACACCTATCAAGGTGGACGTAAGAAAGTAAATGAAAGGAACGGCTGGTCTCTTGGGATTAGCATTTAGCCTAGCATGGACAACAGAGGCCTGGTCCTCGCAATATCACAACAAGCTAAAGAACAGCTGACTCCAACACTGTCTGACAGAGACAGTATGATACAAATGACTTGAAAAATTTGGATGTGAAACAATATTTAAGCAATGTTTTACATGTAGGTTTATCTGTTTGTTCAGTTCTGTATTTTGCGAAATAAGAATATTTCAGATTTATGTCAGTTGTATTATGTTAAATATGGTTCTTCTTGAATGTGAAGGGACATTCCAGAATAATAAGCCAATAATAGGTTTATTAATTTAATAATAGGTTTATTTAAGCTTCTCAACTGGCCTTATTTGAACAGTAAAATATACTATAATGTCATATATACCAAAACCATCCGAAATCTTTAAATATAGTGATAAAAATGTGATATTCAATGTCATTTAATAACAAATTTCCATACATAAATATGATTTATACATATCAGCATCTGGAGACAATAAGCAAGCTTGTTCCAAAATTTAGACCAATGATGGGCTGTATGCTCTATGTTAGGTGGTGCTTTATTGAATACTGTGAAATTTGCTGCAATATATGACTTTTAACTCAATTTTTCTTTCATATTTCAAAGAAAGTACTGTAAAAATTAGTACTGCTTGTGAAGGTATTGGTAGGGAATCTAGTATTTGTTAGGGCTGCAAAGACTATTTGGTAAAATTATCTGAATTTGATAATTAAAATATTTAAAATCATAGAATTACTGAAATAATCGGTACTTTTACTACTTTTATGATGCCAGAAATAAATGAGGTCTGGACTGAGTATCCCCTACTATCTTTTTTTACTCCAATTTCATTATTTTGCGATCTACCAAATAATTTTCCTACTGCTCCCGACTGCTTGCTGGCTAGCTTACTCTCAGTTTTTTGGGATTAAATGAGAGAAAGCTAGCTAGCCAGCTATCTGGAACAGTAAGAAACTTATCTGGACAGCACCTGGCATTACACTGCGGACTTCTGAAATAATATGAAATAATGGGTTCTCCTGCACTCACTGCCATAAGATATCTAAAGATATTTACTTTGTTTAAGATAATGGTTAAAAAGATGCTATTTCCTCTGCTCTCCAGCACCGCTTGTTGTTGATGTGTTCAAACGCATTGTTCAACAGGACTCCTGGATTAGCATTTTCTGCTACTAGTGGCTACTGTCATTCCAAAATTAAATAAAAAATAAGTAAATAGATAAATACAATGCAATGGAACCAAAAAAGTTCATTAATAATAATAATTAAAATTATTATAAAAAAAATTATTAATATTTTTAAAGACTATTCAAAAATAAAAATAAAGTATATGAATCACAGAACCTTAAAAAATATATATTCTCTGAAATAAATCTGAATTTAGACCAGTACGATTTACTTAATTCATGAATTCATGTGCAGAGAACATGCAAGAACATGGAAAGACTTCATGTAGTACCAGCCTGGAGGAGTCAGCCTTCTTTCCCCCTGTAAACATTGTGGGCCAGAAATAGAGTAAAAGTGTGTAAATTAGTGAGTGAAATATAGAGGACAGGCGCTTCAAGAGCAAAGGGCTCCTGCAGCTCAAAGCAAGTAAAAAGGTCTATCCTTGTTTGTTCAACCAAGAATTCGCTGGCCAGGTGAGAAATGCCCAGCGTGGTGAAGCTCGGAGGGGCACGCGGAAGAAAGACATTCCTGTGGGTGAATGATTGAAAGGGGGGAGACGGCCGCTGCAGTTTCACGGGCCTTCACACGGCTTCGGATCGTCACCATGGCTCCAGAATGCCCTTAGCCGAGCCTGTGACATTCATCCCCCCTTGTTCACACTCCGCTCCCTCACTCTGATGGTTAATGTACACAAGCCGCTTTAATCAGATTTTATAGATACAGTAGTAACCTGATTTTCCGAGCTTGAAAATTAACCTCTGGATGGCTAGGCAAGCACCTGACTGACGGATGGGCAAAGTCAAGCTTTGTTTTGGAGAGAAAGCCTCTCCGTCAGCTGCTGTTTACTCACGGCTTCTTGGAAAGGGAGGAAAAGCAAGTTGGTGAATGCCTCAGTGTACCTGGTTCCACAGGCCTGGGTGGCACTGAACACTAACCGACCTGGATCCAGGTAGCATGAGCAGACCACAAAGATCTTCTCACAAAACTGTGGCCTCAAATCATTAAACATAACGACAGTGGGATTAAATTGGCTAGGCCGAGGGTCATTAAATAAGTGGAAGTCAGGGCGCGTACATCTACTGGCATGGGAAAAGCAAACGTTTTAAAAAAGATAATGAGAGCATGATATGATGGACATCTGTGGAAACCCTTAAAAGAGCTCACCTTATTTGCTCAGTGCTCATTTCGCATTGTATTATGTAATACCTACCCATTTCTACGTTATGTCCCTTCCACTGACCAATGATAAAGGCCAAGTGGTTTGAAAGGGGAGTAATTGAGAGGGTGGTAATATCCCACCCCTCTCATGTTCAGAGGAAAAAGATCCAGATGGCCAGCTGTTCATGGCTAGAACCTGATAATCAAGGGCCTCCTCCTCCTTCGCCTCTGTCTGGGCTGGGAGAGAGTTATCAGAGACAAACCCCCCTGGGCTCAGACCACGGGTGGAGCTGGAGGCCCTCGTACCTCACAGTGTGCCTCCATGATAATAACCTTATCAGCACAACCACATCAGCCCTCCGCAGCCAAGGAGTATTCCCCAACAGCAAGGAGACAATGGGGCACAGAGGTCGAAGTGTCACAATAGAAATTACAAACTGCTTGGTATACGTCCTAGAGGGGCTGCTGTTTATATGGCTCATATTTTGACCCTTTTTTGATCCACCAACTGCATGGAGGAACGCAAGTTGTGTCCACCACTGTCACTGTTAAAGTTCATTTTCAAGCAAGTGCAAGAGAGAGTGAGAGAGGAAGAGAAAGTGTTGGAGAAGGAAAACATCAGGGCCGAATGGTGCTTTCAGCTGCCCAACTCACTTTCGGTCATTTATAATCTTGACGTACTTCAGGAGTCCTCCCTAAACAAGCTTCCACACTGGCCAACGACACAGCATCTTTGATGGACTCAAAGATGAATGACTGAAGAATCTGTAGAAAAACAGAAGGGCTGCAGCAAATAATCGATAATATCCAACACATTTGGAAAGAGAAACGTCAATAATAATAACTGACGTTTATCACTTTTATGAGTCAATGCGCTTCCATGGGAAAATGTTTCACATGTTTACAAGCCAACTACTAGCTTGTCACCAGCAACATCCAACAGCAATCTCCATCGAAACAGCTTGCGAGACTCTTGGAATTCAATGCGTCAATCAGTTTAAACTCCAGATGCGGCCAAATAACTTTAGCACTGCTCCTTTTTGCTAGCCAGCTAGCTAGTTTGTTCTCAGTTGCATTTATTAGTAAGCTTCAATTGAAATATTCAGGCTAGCTAGCTGTCCATAGCTGCAATTAAATGATTCAGATGGCACAAAGCGATTAAGCCAAACAGGGTTTGTGCATGCTTTAGAATAAAGAGGTTTTTAGCCGCTTAAAAACATGGATCACTGGCCTGTTCACCGACGAGTTCAGCGAAAAATTGTTTTGATTTTTTAAGATGGTTAAAAAGACGGTGTGTCCTCTGCTGTCCTGCACTGTTCAGTGCTGTCTATACAGAGCCAGCAACTTGCTCAGGGTTGCCTGAATGGATCCCCTGTTTAGCACTTCATTGCTATACACTTGCTATACAGTCGTATGTAAAAGTCTGAAGACCCTCGGTCAAAGTACATGTTTTCTTGATTTTCTAACTGAAAATAACACATCCTCTACAGGGAACAAACCTAAATATGGCAAATTTTTGCAAATTTTAGGGAATAATTTCTATTTATTGGCCAAATTTAATATCGTCACTGTCCAAAGAAAAACAAGTATCTCCAAAATAGTAACTTTCCAGGAGAGAGAGGACAAAAACCTTCTTTACTTTCAGTGTACGTTAATGGAAAGAGGTTTTATTCTAAACAATTTTGGGGCATTTCTATTGGTCCCATCATCATGAAATTTTCACACAAGGTAAAGGACAGCTGAGCTCAAATAATGCAGAAAAGTAAAAATCTCAAAAAAAATGGAGATACATGTTTTTCATTGGGCAGCGACGATCTACTGGAAAAAAAACCCATAAAATATTAGTGGAGGCATAAGTTTTGAACAGCCACATTTTATGTTTTATTTTTTCTGCCAATTTGTTAAATTCAGTAAATGTTTTTATATACCACTTAGAAAACAGTAACTAATATGTACTATATAAGCAAAAATATCACGGAGATGGCAGTTGCCTCCTTCAAATTCCACTGTAAATTCCTATGAAATGACCAATTCAGCACACTAATTTGTAACAATCACTTCCGCCACCCCCTCAGGGCACGATTTACAGTATAAAAGGTCTTTCTACACCTGACACTAACTCGTTGTCACTGTCGCTAGCCTGCTGTAATCTGATAATTACTCCTAACTTGCAGGTGAAGAAATTCTGTTGAATGTGTTGATGAATGTGATTTTATTATGATTTAAATTTGATGAACATCTGTTTTTGTGCAAACAGTCCTGTTTGGTGAAAAGGAAAAAAAAACACATCCTTTCACATGTTTGAGATGTGTTTGGTATTAACTGACAACGAAACAAACACAAAACATTCAGAGTTGCAGCCTCAAGTATGAATGTAAGTTGAACGTAAATATGTAAATGTAATTCTTATGCAACTAACAATAAAGTTAATCATGTAATTGTATAGTTACATTTAAATAGTACAGCAGAAGTGCAGTGATAACACTCAACTTCTAAGGGCTACGGTTTGAGGCCCAGCACTGCTATGCACCAGTAGTAGCTAGTAGAATGTGACGGTTCACAAAATTCAGAATTTGATTCAATATAACAAAAATAAAGAAAGGCTATGAATGTTTTCACTTTATTAGAGCAACATTATAAAATATACAATACTTGAAACAAAGACTGTGCTTTAAAGTGTTTTAATCTAACGCTAGAGTTACATGCATATATGGTCAACTCTAGAATTATTGGCACCCTTCATGAAAATGAGCTAAAATAAACCACGCGTGGAATGAGTAACATTTTGGGTAAATGGGTAAGCTGCATGTATTTATTTTATACTGTGTTTTTGAAAACATATTGGCAGCCCCATAATTACTGACAAGAGTGACTCACCTGACAAGAATAATGGCAATGAGCCACTTTCTGTAATCCTGAGCAAGGAATGTTGAGAGATCAAAAACTTTTTTTTGACCAAAAGTTCAATTTTGGTTTCATCTGACAACATTACGATTCTATTTCTGGTTCAGACACTGCATTTGTGGCCTGCGCTTTGGTAAGTCTTCTTTCATGGGACTCTTCCGAAAAGCTTCTGTGTATGGAGGTGGCATCTGACTGTGGATGTTGAAATTTGAAAAGCAAGATTCAACTAAACTGTGCGGTTCTGAAACTGCGATCTTTGGCTTCCTCTATGCTTCTCTTACAGTCACCCTCACTGGATGTGCAGGCAGTATGCTCATGTGTCCACTTCCTGCCAAATTTTCAACTGTTCCATGCTTTTCAAACTGTTTTTAATTTTTGCCCTGATTGTGCATAAAGGTAATTTCAACTGACTACTAATTTTTTTATAATAATTCCCTAATCTGTGCAGGTCTACAACCTTCTGCCTCATTTAAGTCCACAGGTCTTTGGTTTTACGCATGTTGATGGATGACAAAGGGGTTTTACATGTGTGTAACCTCATATTTATATCTCAGCAAAACAGGAAATGGGCACAGACAACAATGGAGATCCTGGAGACTAGAACAAAAAAAGATTTTTCCCCCAAAGATGCAAATTTCTTTTGTTTCATTTAAAACATTTTGAGGGGTGCCAATGATTTTGTTCCATTTATTTTTGAAAGAATAAACTATTCTTAAAATAAACAACACTTTCATGGGAATGATCTGCATTACGTTGCTTGCACACCTACCGTCTTTGATCTGGACCTTTAGACTTTTCAGTTTGGTCTGAATCAAAATAGCAGGTGTGAAAGGTGCCTCGGACCACGGTCCGGACCAAAATTTAGTTTTGGACTGTTCAGCCTTTCGGACCGATTGCAGGAAGTTGAGGCAGGCTATCGTCATCCATTAAACAATAAAAGAAGAAAAAAAATCAAAAGAAAAGTAAAATGAGCTGCGGTATTTAATTGCAATTTGGTCCAACAAAAAAGTCAACATATTTGAAATGGCTATCCGTCGAATTCAACACACTGATGTCAGACACACACCCCTCTACAACCCCAGTAATGTCAAGTATAGGGAGACTCAGGCCACGTAGGTGATGACGACAAGACAGGATTCTTTAGTGCGCCCACTAAATTGCAATGTGAAACCAAAACTAACTGGATCAAATATATACAATGTAACAAACACATGAACCTTGGCCCAGACTTTCAGGTGTGAAAACGCCCTTCGATAAATGATAAGCAATTTCTCCAAACAGCTTTGAAGAACATTTTAATCATTAGTTTATATGATTGTTTCAGTTTCTTGAGGGGTGCCAATAATTCTAGAGTTGGAGGAATGGCTCTACCTAACATGCTGTACTGACTAAGTGTTAATGGAGAGGTGGAATGCCCAACCTGGCTAGATATTTAATCCAAAAGCTGTGGTCCTTCATCTCTGTCCGCTCTGCTTTGTTTTCCTCTTCCACTGACTATACCATCCTATCGTCGGAACCCAGGTGTCAAAGGGTAGCCTGAAAATTGGGTTGCAATTCAGAAAATATTTCGGTTTGTCCTGCATGTCTTTATCAGCTCCAGTCGTTTCCAATCACTTGTTCCCAGCTGCACACGGTGACTGCTCTTTTAAGAGATGGGAAAATTTGGGCATAACCAGTATAAAAACACTTTATAAAGACAATATTTTTATGTCATTTGAGCGAGTTAAAAGTGACTCAGTTAAAATCATCTGAGTCTTCAGGTACTTTCAAATTAGGCACAGCCATTTTATTCATTTTCCATCTCTACCACCACGCACTGTGCAAGATTCTGTCCTTGATATGGGTCCCACTTGTTCAGGCGTGATTTCAAGTGTGTATTCTATAATTTCTCAAATTAATGCCCCCAGCATCTCTATAATTAAAAGTGCTTGGGAGGATGATTTGGGTATGGAGTTGTCGGAAAAGGTATGGGATGGTAAACTTTCTTGGATACATTTCTCCTTGATATGTTTAAGACATGGTCTGCTCCAATTTAAGATGGACCGCAAGCATTTATCAAAATGTAAGTTTGCCAAACTTGTCTGGTGTCACTACAGAATACCCATCTTTGTCCAGGGGCCAGTCTAATACAATAGCATATGCTTCTCTTATAGCAAGGCGCTTAATTTTGCTAAACTGGAAGAGCTGCCTTTCTCCTCTACTTGGACACTGGATAAGAGACATGATGCATTTTCTCATCTTAGAGGAAATCAAGTTCAAGGCAAGGGTCAAATGATGAGTTTTATTTCCACCGGAAACCATTTCTGTCCTATGTGGATGGCCTTTGCCTTATTCCCATTTCATAGCACTGTATGTTTACATATTGACAACATTTTTTTATTAATTTTTTTAATCAACTTCTTTAAGATATGCTGGCCACCCCCCCCCCCTTTTCCCTTTGTTTGTTGTCTTGGTTTTTTATTGTCTTGCACATTATTTCAATAATTTATGTCACTGTCTGTTATCAGTATAAAATGTAAAAAAGCAATAAAACACACCTTGCTTTTAATAACTCTGGAGTTGACTGTATGTTAGCCCTAAGCTAACAAGTTGTTGTTACATCTCTAGAGGCCAATGGTCCCCAACGTATGCAACCAGTCACAATGTAATTGTAGCCTCACCCAAACAGACCTACACAATATAATAGCTGGACAAGCATCTACATGTTTGAACAGTAGGACACAGAATATGATGTTCATATCATGGTGAAGTTGCCAGATGGTGAGAAAAACAACAAAAAACAGTTTACGCATATATATATAAAACTAAAAGTACAACAGTTTTATTTTTCCACCTATGCAATCACGTATTTCCTGTCAATGTAAGTCAGCAACAACTTTATTTTTTTACCATCCACTTCAGAGGTACAGAGAAATACAGTAGTAAATTAAAGAAATGTTCCAAAAACACATCAGGACTAGCGACCCAGAGGTTGCAAGGCTGTAGGTCAGAGGTCCTGACCTCAACTTACCTCTAAGTGAAAGAGGTCTGTTGTGCACACGCACAAACAACAAGTACAGTTTCTTCAAAAAGATCTAACAAAAACAAATTACGGTCAGGAACGTTCACCCTCTATACGAGTAACGTTACTTCAAGCTCCTTTTACATTGTGTCACTTTATGTTACCGACAATCCCTTTGACTGTTTGGGAGGTATATCCCCTTGGAAGCCTTTATTTGCTTAAAGCATTCTAAAAACTTCCCCTGCACAGAACACACCAAAGGGGACAGGTGGCGAGCGTTTAAAGAGAGGTAGATAGTAGATAGGAAGAAACATATTGACATTTATATTGTAAACTCTTCTCCCTTTATGGAGGGGAATTTACCTGAGTGCACACCTGCAGCTCCATTCACATGCTGTGGATTATTCTTTGTGCATGTGAGGCTATGAGGAACTTCACCATACTGAGAGGATGTTACATAATGTCAATATGTGCATCAACCTTGCAGGAAAGTTAATGCAGCCTGGTCAACTGAGCTCCTTTTCAGCTCCGCAATGAAAGAAAACTGTCAGTCAGACCTGCAGCATTACGATTAGAGGTGGGCGATACAGCAAAAAATGTAATATCGCAATGTTTTAAGATGCATTCTTGATACATGGTATGTCACCATTTTTTTTTTCTAACATCTGATAACTTTTAAAAGATACCAATAAAGACTATGAATACAATGCTTTGTATCCAACATTTCATTTACTGAGCTGCACTATATCACTTTATTACACTGAAGATATCAACTTCTTGTTATGTTTTACTGTATTTATGTTTATTTGCACGTATTCTTATGAAATATGGTGATTTTACAAGCATTTTACTTTGCCTCAATGAATGGTTTCAAAGGGTTTCAAATTTTCTCAGGTGCCTCAAAATTTTGCCCAGCACTATATGCATACATACATACACACTATATGGACAAAAGTATTGGGACACCTACACATTATACCTACAGGAGCTTTTATGGTGCCCAATTCTAATATGGAGTTAGTCACGACTTTGCAGCTAGAATAGCTTCTACTCTTTCAGAAAGGCTTTCTACAATATTTGTGTTCGTGGGATTTTTTTTTTTTATCCATTCATCCAGAAGAGCATTTGTGAGGTCAGACACTGATGTTGGACGAGAGGGCCTGGCTCACAATCTCCGTTCTAGTTTATCCCAAAGGTGTTCGATGGGGTTGAGGTCAGGGCTCTGTGAGGGCCAGTCAAGTTCTTCCACACCAAACACACCCAACCACGCCTTTGTGCCCTGGGGCTAAGTCACGCTAGAACAAAAAGGTTCTTCCCCAAACTGTTCCCACAAAGTTGGAAGCACATGACTGTCCAAAATGTCTTGGTCTGCTGGAGCATTAAGATCTCCCTTCACTGGAACTAAGGGTTCTAGGCCAGCCCCTGAAAAACAACCCCATAGCATCATCCCTCCTCCACCAAACTTTACAGTTGCCACAGTGCAGTCAGGCAAGTAATGTTGTCCTGGCACTCGTCAAACCCAGACTCGTCCATCAGACTGACAGATAGAGAAGCGTGATTAGTCGCTCCAAGAGTCCAGTGGCAACGTGCTTTTCACCACTACTCGAGATGCTTGGCATTGTGCCTTTTGATCTTCGGATTGTGTGTAGCTTCTCAACCATGGAAACCCATTTCGTGAAGCTTCTAATGTGCAGTTCTTTTGCTGATGTTGCTTCCAGAGGCACTCTGGAACACTTTAGTGAGTGATTCAACAGAGGATAGACACTGTGCGCTTCAGCACTCAGCGGACCCACTGTGAGTTTGGGTGGTCTACCGCTTTGTGGCTAAGCTGTTGTTGCTCCCCAGGTGCTTCCATTTCACAATAATAGCACTTACAGTTGACTGGGGCAGATCTAGCAGGACAGAAATGTCACAAACTGACTTGTGCGAAGGTGGCATTCTATGCCAGAGCCATGTTTAAAGTCTGTGTAACCCATTCTACTGCCAGTGTTTGTCTATGGAGACTGCAAGGCTATGAGCTTAATGTTATCCGCCTGTTAGCAATGGTGTGGCTGAAACAGCTGAACTCAATAGTTAGGACGGGTGTCCCAATACTTTTGTCCATATAGTGAATATTAGTGTGTATGCCAAATACATACTGGCTACTATAAATTACATAGACCAGATACACCTATTTACACTTAATTTAGAATGACATAATGGCAGGCATACAATCAAACCAAAGCAATGATTACAACAGTAAGTCATCCATCTTTCAGTCTGACTAGCATCTGCACAAACGTAGCTCCAAGGAATTATCCATGACCCGACGCCATCAAACTTTGCTTGCCCCTCCAAAACAGCTAGCATGATCTTGTATACTGAGGAGTTTTAATCCTGTTATATAACCTACAGTAGCCCATACAGTCATACAAACCCAGCTTCAATATGCCCAGCCCTTCCAGCCACCCACTGCGAGAGACAGAAGAGCACAATTCAAGCAAAGTTTCCCGCTTTCTCTCGCACAATCCAAACTGTCATTTCAATTTCCAGAGCCGCACTTCTGCTCATTACTTCTAGCCCAGTGGCCACAATCAACAGGTTCTGGTAGCTCATGGGTGGCTTGTCCTCGAAAGGACAGTCGCATTCACTCGCATACACACACGCACACACATATGTGATGTCAGAGATTTGTTTTTTTAATCATAGGGAGGACGTGCGTTCCCTCCCATCTCCTGCCGAGCGCGCCTTTTCTGGGCAGCTGTCCCCATGCTGTGTTTGCGAGTGTGTGTTTGTATGTGTGGCTGGATTCGGCAATTGGGAGCTGCATGCCACTCATATGTCAGGGGACAATACGCAGGCCAGGGCAGATATTGGCGAACAATGGTCATCTGTCTGGTCGCCCAGAGACAACGCACCAATAATAAGGGGCTGTCAAAATGATTCAAACTGGCCCCATGGTCAGACAAGTCTTTGTTTCTGTGAATGGACAAGGTTGAAAAGAACGAAATGTTGCCCTCATTTCCAAAACGAAATTTGAACCATGGAGCAGGTCACACTTTTACCAATTAGAAGTTGGTTCAAAACGCAGGTGCATCACATCAAACTTTATACCAATTTTTGAAATTGTAACCACGGTTGATTGAAAACCTACAACTAGATTAGTCTCACATACAGTGCTGTTCAGAACTTCAGAGACATTTATTTAATTATAAAAATAAAAAATAAAAATAAAATGGATATTGATTACAAAGTTGTTAATATTCTAGGAGATTTTTCTGAGGAGATTAGACAAGAAGAAGATTCACTTACATAAGGAAGGGGAAATTCAAAGGAAAATAAGTAGGGAAAAAGAGTAGTTTCCAGAACTGGAATTCAAAACATTATTAAAAGAAAAGGGTATTCTTAACAACCATGCAAGACCTGGTAGACCACCAAAACGGTCACCATTAGAGAGAAACAGTAAAGCTGTCATCTTTGAGAGAGAGAGGAGAAAAACAAGCCCCACTCTGCTTCAGATCTGAAACATCCACAGGTGTTTCTGTCCATCCTTCCACTGTGAGAAGACAACTCAGTACCATGGGTCTGAAAGGATGTGTAGCTGCCAAGAAGCCCTGAGAACAGGAGAACTGGTGTTCTCAGAATAATGGACTGACCACATGAGAGTCCAGACCTCAACATCACTGAATGTGTTTGGGATTACTTGGAATGTGAAAAGCAGAAAATACAACCAACATCTAAAACTGAACTTGGAGACGTGAAAAAACAGAAACAACCCTGAAAGCAAGTCTCCCGAAAAGAATGCAAGCTGTAATAAAGGCAAAGGTTGGACATATTAAATGCTGAAAAAATGCTGAAAAAATTTTCTGTCAAAACTTGTATTTAATGGTTTTCTGTCTAGAAATTAAATACATGATGGGTGGTCTCTGACTTTTGCAGAGCTCTGTATAGCTTACCCTGTTCTTTCCAACACTCACAATATATTTAGGTCTCTACAAGCAGAACACACAAAGAACCGCACTTGTGGAACTTCACTCCAGTGCAGGTTAACAGCAGGCCTCACTCAGCCCTGTCATTCGGAGGAGAGTGAAGCCGGAGGATTGTGAAAAACCCACCCAGTGCTTGAGGAATTTATGCCTAGTCACATAGACAATGTTTTTTTTTTGCAAGTTTGAGTGTGATCCAAAATTAACAGTACACGGGCTGGGTTTAAGTAAAAACAAGCAAATTAAACTATGTGCTGTGTTTGTATGCTTTCCTATGTGAAACAATGCCTCAAATCTGACATATCAGGATATTTAAACATAACAAGGCACTGGTATTACTTCAATATGGCACATCGGAACTGCAAAGCTATACAGCTGTTTTGCTCTTGCTGTGGTAGGTATGCTTGTAAGTACCATCGCAGTTCAGTTTTAGTGAATGTACCCCATCTAACAAACAGATTTGTAACCCAGGGAGAATTTAATAATAATAAACAATAATAATAAGTTCAACTCATATAGCGCCTTTCACAAACCCATCATCAAAAAAAAAAAGAGTTAAAAAAAAGAAAAAAGGAAGGTTTTTTAGCAGAGATTTGAAGGCAGACAAAGACAAGCAATTACAAAGAGTGGAAGGCAGAGAATTCCAGAGTTTAGGGGCAGCGGCACTGAAAGATCTGCTACCCATAGTAGAAAGTCTAGTTGAGGGAACTGTGAAGAGCCCAGAATTAGAAGCTCGGGGAGTACTAGAAGGACAATATAATGAAATAAGATCAGAAAGGTATGTCGGAGCCAGACCATGTGCAGCCTTGAAGGTAAGAGGAAGGATTTTGTACTTAATCCTAGAACTAATAGGAAGCCAATGCACCTGTTGAAGAACAGGAGCAGTATGAGCTGTGGTGGAGGTAAGAACCCTGGCTGCTGAGTTTTGGATGTATTGAAGACGATCGATTAGTTTAGCTGGAAGGCCGCAGAAAAGTGAGTTACAGTACTCAATGCGAGAGAAGATGAAAGCATTAATCAACATTTTAGCGTCAGTATCACTAAGCATAGGGCGTAAGCGTGCAATGTTACGCAGATGATAAAATGCAGTTTTGGCGACTAGCTTAATCCGAGACTCAAAAGTGAGAGACGATGGGTTATTGGTTGTGCCATTCACCTTCCTGCCTTACCTGGAAACTCCAAAGCTTTCAGTGAACAGCGTGGAGTCAGAGACTTGTGTAACAGACTCAGTCCCAGCTCCTCTCAGAAGCACAACCACACAAGTCAACACAACACAGGAAAGAGAAGCTACACACAAGCTTCAAAGTGACTTCAGTTAGGAAACATTACTCTTTAGATTATGCTTAGCATACATGCTCTCATTCCTGCAGGTTTAGCAAGGGACTCAACGGTGGCAGAGCTGGCAGTAGGACTCGGACTGTCCTCCGTACAACATGCAAGACTCTCTTTTATACTTCTCGTCCCATTCAGACTCTTACCTAATGGGGTGGGGCACAGAATCGACAATTGGCTGCACCTTGGCACCTTGGACCAGTTCAGGTTATTCAAATAGGAGGGAGCCACTCATTGAGCTCCACAGAGTGCATTATCTCATGTTCCTTTTGGTGCAATAACACAAAAAACAGATCACATCAATTAATAACCCACATATTTCTCATGTAAAATTACACAGCACACAGAGAAAACAACAATAAGGATCCCTCTTACTTTGGCAGCATATATCACATCTGGCAAGTGTACTTCTGATAGTAAGAGTAAGCCATCGCAATGGTAAACTTAAACAATGTTACAAAACAAACATGAGGGATCTGCATCCTCTGTCCTCACTTTTAGTGGCATAGTTTAACTGAGAAGGCAAAAAAATGGCCAAAAATGGTCAAAAGTGCTTTCGGTTTTCAGCCAAAAGAGAGAAAACAGCCAAACTTTTTGACCGTAAATAACAAATATTAAAAAGGCTTGCAATCAATTGTCATTTTAATGGTAATGAAAACTGTTTGTTCCCTTCACTCTCCTGTGCCTGTCAACAGTTTAGGCAGCAGCGGGCTAAAACCGTCAGGTGTCCCAGTTGCTACGAGGAACATTAGACAAGCAATATATAATCTCTGTTCATGTTGAGTATCAAGAGGGGGTACAACGCCCAAAAACTTCTCCATTGAAGGTTTGACATCATTTGAAAACGACACCCAGCTCCATATGTAGAGAACAGCAAGAAGAACAGAAGCCAAAAGGAAAGTCAGCTTTAAAATGACAAAAAAGTTCACAATAGTCAAAGTGCAAAGTATAACTAGAAAAGAATGGAATTTATTGCCTTCACCCAACCATTCTCTGTTGTCAAGGACACTGGATTTCATAGCTCATACTGCAGCCTGCATACTGTAATAAATTTAGCAAGTTTATTTTATGTAAATTGTCTTTATTTATTGTCAGCTTTTTTTCGGCTTTCAGTTAAATTTTGGTTTTGGTTTCAGCCAAGAATTTTCATTCTGATGAACTGCTAATTTTAACCCTTCTCTTCTTCATCTCTAATATTTTATTCAAGGTGGAAAGGAAAGGTGCTCCAACACTGAGGTTCACTTTTGCTATTATATAACCATCTTCATGCGATGCAAAAGAAGGATATAAGCTGTGGATTCCTGCAATTGTCTTCTGTAGTAGGCAGTGGAGTTGTGGTGGGAATCATTCCTCACCTGGGAACCTGATCCCTGAGGAATGCTTCCCTCCACGACCGGATGCGTCCATAGCCTCTGAACCTCGGGAGGCAGTCAACTGAAGCTGCCGGATTGAATTCTCCCCTGATTCGCAACACAGATCCCTCTATTGTCCAAACATCTCTGTTTCTAGAGAGCAGTCATGGGGAAAGGAGCTGAGAAGACAAGAAGGAGGCCAGCTTTGAAAACTTAGCAGTGGATAAATGTTTACTATCTCTGTTTTCTATTCTTCATAACAACTATGACCTCCCAGCACAATTCAGTAAGCATCGAAACTCCAGTTTGTACTTGCGCAAGTGGAAAACAACTGAGAGGAGCAAAGATTGGCCCTGCTTATCAAGCCAGTTAAATGGTCCAGAGGAACTGAACCTCACATCCAGTATGTTCAATCCATCATCATGATGCCCTGAGTCCAACAATATCAGGTCCAATTAGTGCTAAATCTGGAGTGCCATGTAGTGGACAGAAGGACCTTAGTTCCAACTAATTGAACACCTTCAAAGTTCTCTTATGTTTTTGTTTGAAAGTTCTCCGACGTGACGTGAGGCCAGCGTGTGCCTCTCATTAACTCTGAAGACCCTACCAAGCATCTGCTCAACTGCCACTAGCCAAGCCATGGCCCTTTTCAGTTTCTTTTCTACCTAATGGTCACGACACATATTCCCAAAAGTGGTTGGCTAGTGTCCACTCTGCATCAGCACCCCTCCCTTGGCCCAACCTAGCCTTAGCCTCTGCACCCTCCTGACAAGAGGTGCTTGGCCAGTCTGGTGTCTGTGGCACCATCTCCTCATCTCCCATCTGTTTCTGGCTGCAGCCGCACGCTTCAGCAGCCTGCCAACCGTGCCAGAACCTCACGGCCATTCATACACACCAGCTTTGATTCCTTTTGTTGCTGTTAACTGTACTGAGGAGTCCACATTTGTTCAGGAATAAAAGAGGTCCTTGTATCTTTACTCAAGGGTGGGGCTGGGGTGCTGCAGAGGAAGAGAGATGCTGGACTGGTGTTTGTTTTATGTCTGTTTACCCGCACTTCAGTGTAGTGTGCATTCCCCTCCTCTGGCTCCCGACGCTCGCGCACAATGTCTCTGCATTGTTCTGGCGATGGCCTTTTCACCAAAGATGCACTTCAGCAATTATGCTATTCAGGGACGGTTCAAAGGCTGCCACCACAGTAAACAAGGCTGTCAGACAAGATGACTAGATAACTTGTGTTTCATCCATTTATTGCTGACTGTAATGGCCATTAGGACACAAAAGGTGGCACGGGGACATCTCTGGGCTGCCTAATTGTTTTCCACATGGCCAAACAAACACTGACAGGGCATAAACTTCATTAGCAAGTTAAACAGACTGCCAAATGCATGCAAGAGAGCTAAAGGTAACATGTTGGAAAGCTACACATAAACATATACACAGTGTCTCCATTCCTGCGGAAGCAATGGCCAAATTATCCTTGGAGTTATCACAGAATACATATATTGCCGATGCCTACAACTGCAGGGTGGCCGCATGCCCGTCATAGACCAGAATTTCTCAGAATAACTGTCTATGACATGTAGACCCCTCCAGACAAGCCTTGTGGACAAAGGGAGTCTCCAAAACATTCAACTGCAAGACAAGTTCATTGTGATGCAACAACGCTTATGTTTACACTACTCTGACCCCATGTTCCTAACTAAAGAGTCTCACCCAAAGATACACACAAAATGACTATGGGTGGTCAACCCAAACTGCCTTCGCGTCCCCCGAGGGATGTAAAGGTCTGACTTGCAAGGGCCAAAACAAGACTCCAATATACAGTAGAACTAACTGAACCCCACCCCTCACCCCCCCCCACATCTCCCAGTCTTTCGTTTTCTCTCTCCCTCCTTTCCCCTAAAGCCAAACTTTTCTTTTTGTACAGCTGTGGGCTTAGGGATGGGGTGGGGACCTGGGATCTCGGGTAGAGGACTAATGAGAGCTTGGAATGATAAGGGGGAACGAGGGGGAATGAGGTCAGCATGCTGGGGGTAGGATGACCCCCCATTAGGGAGCACTGGCCAGCCACCGTCTTGAGCCAAGCTTGCTCCATGACCCCCCACTGGGCTCTGTCATATCTGCTGGAGGGGAAACTCGTCAAATAGCATGTTTGGGCCTGGGAGAGTGGAGCTGGTGAAGAAAGTTGAGGAGAAGAAGTGGGTAAATGGGTGGGGGTGCAATCCACATTTCCAGAATGGCAGGAGCACTCCTTTTCTTCTGTTGTTCTTTTAGTGTTTACAGAGTTTCAAGACTGAGGAAGACAATGTCTGTGTTAATGTTATCTGTTTCAGAGTTCAGTAAACACTCCTAAAGGCGGGGTAAAATGCAATTCATCAGTCTCAGGAACACCCAGCCATCTGTTACTTATCCAAAGAATGAGATACAGTACTGTGAAAAAGTCTTAGGGCAGGTGAGAAATGATACGCAAAGTTATTTATCTGGGAGGTAAACAATTATTTATATTAAAGAACCATTTCTAAGCATTTTCTTCAGGTGTGCTGATGGTGGAATTTACTCATGTTCTTCCAACTAGTCTTCTAACCAGGCATCGCTAATTTGACTGAATACAAGAAATTCTTGTTCATTTTTCCTCTATTTATATATTATTTCTGTTTTATTCTAACCATATATAGTGTTTTTACAGATATAAACACACTTCCTGCTGAGACTAACAATATTTATGGCTTTATCACAGTACTGTATGAGGAAACGCTCAGTCCACCACCAACGAATTATCAGTATATCTGTTTCACAATAAGATTTATCCTGTCAGTTACACTGATATGTGGCCAGTCGTCTTGCCAAGTGTCAGGCCTCTGATAACTATATGTTAGTGAGTAGAGTGACAGGGTCTGGACCATTGTCTGCAATCACTGTCCGTGAGACAAAAGAAGCACCTGCCAGATTAGTTCCCTGATGACCCATCAGCAAGGACAGCACTGCCCCCACACTGACCTGCCATGTGCCGGACACAAGGCCCTCATTGTTAATCCAGCAGCCCAGCTCCTCATTTCCAGGGAAGCCCCTGGGGGATTGAGTACAGTATGACAAACCCCAGGGTCAACTTGGCAGCGCAGTACAGTATACGGCATGTGGCTTTATATCGGCTTAACCGTGTGCCAAGAAAACGAGCCCCCCTGGGCCACTGATCCAGCGGGGTGTGCAAAACACATGCACCCTTCCTTCTATAACAAGCAATAAAAGGTCGCATTATGAGGGCATGCAGCTACTGTACAAGAGCCCAATCTGTCCACGGACTGCCGTGCATTGTGCATGGGCACAGAACCATCATGTGCAGGTGCAGGTGTCGTTTTCTAGGGACGGTGCCAAGAATGACAGCATGGGCAGAGGGACATGTGGCGCAGGATTTGGCATGACGCTGCCTAAAGGAAGCTATGGCAGACACTTGTTGCACATCTGTCTCCGACTATATAACTCTATACTTCTGAATTGCTTCACTTTCAAAGGGGCTCTCTTATTGCACGTGCTGCAGTTACACACTTCTAGTGACATGTTAATGATTAGAACTGCAAAAAGTCTATATTTCTGTGAAAACTCGCGTGACGGCGGCGTGCAGTGTTTCAAAAGCAAGCAGATCCTTTAAATTGGCCGTTGTAAAAGTGAGGCCCAACACTCCGGATGTAATCTTTGGGAGCAAACGCATAAATCACGCCGCACATCTGTGGGGACTATAAATTGATAACTATAACTTTTCTCTTTAGCTTGTTAAAAAACCTAGAAAAACACACCCACTTTTGACTGGTTTTTAACAGGCTCTAACCATACCTTGCATTGCCTGAATGCCTCTTTCATCCCCCGCAGGAAGGTTTGAGCATTCCACACTAATCTGATTGAGATGTGCTTGTGGTGGTGATTAGCATGTAGAGACAGAAGATGGTCTTAAACCAAGATGAACGTTTTTAAACAAAAAGGAATCTAGGCATCTATGACATCAAGCATGCTGCAGTTTGCCTTTTAAAAGATCATACAATGTTAGTGCACTGACTCAAAGCCGAGCCAAGAGTGATATGCAGCTTAAACCCAACACCGGCAGCTCAAACAAAGCGTCAAAGTAAGTGTCGGCAAGGCTGCAGGCTTTCCTGCATGCAGTTGAGTCGCACAGCGCGCCAGCTGATAAGCCGGGCTCATGGGAACAGAGAGAGAGGTCAGCCTGCACCTCAGCCTGCTCAGGTACATGTGCCGCGCTGGATTCCTGGATTCTGCCGCCCACGCCGCGATCACAGGTTAGAGGGTGCAGTCAGTGTGGAGCCACCTCAGCAGAATGCTTGTTTGTTTTGGAGAGTAAATAGAGACCAATTACCATGCGGTAACTTTGATCAAACCTCTCTGTTGTTTGGGGAAAGAGAGACAGGGATACCATGTTCTAAAGCCCTGGCTTGATGGATACCTCATAGATTTACAGTGTAATTGACAAAAAACTATTTATCTAGGGAAATACAGATGATCAGTAGAGCTTTGAGTACTTCATAGGTGTTCTTGGAACTTGCTCTTTATCCTCAGCTTTAATTCTCCACACTCTTAATTCTCTTTGGGTACTGAAATGATAGTGTTCTTTATAACAGCAAACATAACTTTGGGAAAATGGATACCAATGGATGAAAAGGAAAATTTCTCTATTCCTTTTATAATCCTGAGCAACAGAAACCGAGAGCTACTCAAAACGCAATGGTGGTTCTTAAGTAATTCAATATATCAGGTTTACCGGCAACATAGACAAACCTTGAAATATGCGAAACCTAAAATCCAAAACAGACCCACTGACTATACTTTGAGATTCCACAGCCACCGAGAGACGAGTTCCATTGTGACTGAGCGCCACCCTTTGGTAGACTATGGCACTGGCCATGCCTGTACTTCCACCTCAAAGGACATACAAATGAAGAGGGGTATCAGTGCGAGGCTTTATGCAGCATGATTCGCAGCATCTTCAGACAAAGCTCCCCTCACTTTGGGGCTTGTTTAAAGAAATGGAGGTCTCATCAGAAAGTGAATGGAAGGAACAGCACTCAAGACAAACGTGCTTTCATGAGAGGGAGTTTCTGAGCGCGTAAATCCTCCATGCTCTCTTTGATAGAGCCTGAATTCAGAGGTCGATCATGTAACAACAACAAGCGGCGACAACCCCGGCACCCCCACCGGCTTGTGAAAAACACAAGATCCCGCGATGGGCTTCGGATTGATCCCAAAAGAGTGCCGTCTTGAGATGCTCGCACAATCGAATTACTCTAATGCAAGTGGACAGGCAATCTCTACACTATAGTCAGCGGGCACAATGCACTGTAATTATGCATTCACAAAATGCAAGCATTTAAAATGTAGGTGTAAGAGAACTATAGGCCTGGAAAACAGAAAATAGGCCACGACTGATGTGAAAGTAAGTGATCTACCCTCAGAGCCGTGCGAGTAAACTGAGCCCAGTGTCCTTAGTGAATAGCCGAGAGTAAGGCATGATACAGGGTTCAAATAAATAAACTGATTTGGAGTCTCCTACACCGAAAGGTCAGCACTACGAATTGAAAGAGGCTGAGAAGTTTACCATAGGCTGTGTAATGCGGGTGCTTGGACATTGTTGTGCTGTTAAAAGAAGAAGTGTCTTGCTCTCAGTTGCTGAAAAGATAAAAGGCGGTAGAGGAAGTGAACAGATGAGGCCCGACTTTTTACACTGGACTGGTGATTATGTAATTTAAATGGTAAAAAAAATGGTATTAAAAGCAAACTATATACATATATTTGCATATTTGGAGACTGAAATGCTGAAACATATAGCACAGCACTGTTAAAAAGAGCACAAAAAGTTCAGGGCCTAAAGACAAAACTACTATTTTATGATTTCAGATTCCAGATGCTTTCCTCCAGTTAGCCTGTTGAACAAAAGACTCTTCGCAGACGAAAGAACAATGTACAGACAACATGAAGGAGGGCTGGAGCTCACTCTGCTCTTTCTTCCAGCCTCTTCTCAGAGCCTGAGATTGAGAGCTGCAGAGGGTCTATATTTTCTTAACAGATGGGTGCTCTGCTATGCTAAGCTGTGAGGGTGTAGCCCTTGTGGCGCATACGTTCAGAGATGCAAATGGAGACTGCCGGCAGATGTGGCTTTAAATAGCGTCACACAGAGAGCCCCACTGCTGGAACCCACAGGGCTCAGGCCCGACCAGGGCTGGGTGGGGGAGCCTCCCACATGAAAATAAATGGATCTCTTTGGGTTAGGGCTAGTTTTAAAGCGTTAAGGCCTCTCACTCAAAGACAGAGGGTTCGGTGGAGGGGAAAGGAATGGTGAAAATGTGCATTTAGCACTGTTGTATGAAGAGGTTCAGGGTACTGTGGTGAGATGGGGGAGCACAGCGTGCCATTTAAGAAATGAACAAAAAAAACGATGCAGATATATCTGCAAAAATGAGACAACATTTTTAGAGCGGTTAGCTCTGTCATCATTTCCAGATAAAACCAAAACAGGAAACATGATGGCTTGTGACACTCCTAAAAGAGTTTAGCAGAAGTTGACGGATCACCGTCGTCTAAATCAACCTGAAAAACACATGAATATAACAAATTTAGGTTTGAACAAAAGCTCAATTCTAAAACTGCTCTTAAGTAAATGTAAAGCTGAAGCAGGAAGTGGCGAAAGTTAAATAAACACTCGCAGTGCTCAAACAGAGGCCTCCCAGATGCAGCTTAAATGGGCCGGAAGAGTCTTCCCCTTCTGGAAGGAATTCCCATTCACAAAAAAAGATGAAGTGTTTTAAAACAGAGGCTGATTCCCCCATTTTTGTGAGACTGATGAGACAACAGGTCAAAGGAAGATCAGGTCATGAATCATTACATGATATGTTTCATAAATAAATACATATCTGCAACAATTTACAACCAAATGTAGCACATAATACTGTTAAATCATAGCTGCTAATACTCTGCTTCCAATTTCTAAACACTTTTATTCAAACACATCAAAAGTTTTCTCTAACAGTTCTATTACTGAAATGCCAACCCCAGAGTGACACAGATTTCCAAACTTCGTTGGTAATGGTTTCAAAACAACAGGCCTTGGACAAAAAAATGATAGTGTTTATTTTTGTTACTTTTAGAGCAAAAAAGGCAAAATATGAGAATTTAATTCAACTTTGTCATCATACAGGGAGATTCACTCGAAAGAGACCCCGAATATTCTGTAAAAACTCCCTCTAGGACGAAGCAATCTGAACAAAACAATGTGCAATGTGCTCCTCAGTATATGGAGCTTCGAACAAGCTGCCGTTGCAAGCAGCCGTTACAATGTTTAACCTACATTTGCAACTTCCAGGTGCATATCCCCGTACCCCATCATGTGTCTGGCAGAAAACGGAGATCACTTGTAATGTAATTCAGCATGTAATTCAATAGGTTACACATACATCAAGGTACGTAGCGTATTTTTTTGGTTCTGATTGCTTCATCATAACGGGAGTTACAACAGAATATTTGGGGCCTCTTTCCAGTGAATTTCTCTGTACATGTACAGTATAACGAAACACGTTACGGTTACTTCAGTGCATAAACACTGAGACAAAGACATGAATGCAAATGTACCAGTAGGATGACAGTATATACCTAAAAAAGGAAAATACAAAAAAACAAACAAACCAAAAACCAAAACAAACAATAAATAGATATTAGACAATAAATACAGAGTAAACTAGACACAAGTGTACTGGTTCATAGAAGTGTGTGAATTTTGAATGTGCAAAATTCTGTATATGCAGCAATTTTAGAGTAGTGTTCAATAAACAATGGTGTGAATGTTAGTCAATTGTTCAGTCCAACTATATACACGAAGTCAGACAGTAGCTTGGAATAACATTAAATACGAAAGAAGAAAGCTTCTCATGTAACATTGCAGGACCAGCCAGGTCAATGAAATCTCTGCATTTTTTCTCTGAACTAATTAGAACTTTGAGTAAGTTCAATCACTGCACAGCTTCGGTAGATTTCATCAATATTCTGCTTGTTTGACCTTATAGAATCATTCGAAGGGCAATTTATATGGCTATAAATGATCAGAGGCTTCTGGGACTTGAACAACGAACGAGCCAAGATCATGCAAAACTGAACTGCTGTCACTTTGTTTCAAAATGCATCATTCCCTTCTCAGTCCATACAGCCCATATATGCAGACTAATCTGCAAAAAACAGCTCATTTTAAATTCACTGTTTCACAGGACTTTCCAGAAGTCTGAGACCACTGAAAATCTGGGATTTTTTTCAGTTAAACCTGAAAATAAACAACAAAATTTTAGAATTATGAACATTTGAAAACAGAAAAACTATGACAAGTAAAATGATGAAGAAATATTCTATATCTAGATTGTTACCTAAATGTATACAAACCTATGACTTTGACTATGTTAAGGTCTCTGAGTCCTCCTAGAAGCTCGTGTTCAGACGACTCTCGGGCGAATTCGATCTACTCATCAGAGGCTTTTGCATAAACTTGTGCAGTCCATGCCAACTCAAGTGCACATTGTCACTGAAGCAAAAGCAACACAGACCAAAGACTAAGAAATTCTGAATTCATGTAAATTTGAAAGATTTTCACTTAAATTATGCTAATAATATAATTTATTATGAAAAAACTATATTCAGTTAGAAAAGCAAAACAGGCATTTTCACTAGTGGTCTCACTTTTGGGCCATACTTTACATACATCCGCCTACACAGCCTACAGTAATTCAGCCTGTCCATTCATGCTGAGGCTACCAATCAGAACATAGATCATTTACATATATTATCTTAAAGACACTAACAAAATCAGTTTGTTTGATTCTAAGAGATTAAGAGAGGTTAGAAAATGGCCATGTAAAAATGAATAATGATTGTGTTTGGTACATAAAGCCACACAAATATTAGTGCAAAATCCCAGAAAAATGTAGGACAAGGAGGAGGAAACATTCAACAGCTTCTGGAATGACTTTCCAACAACCTGTGAAACATCTCTCATGGTTCTCCAGTCGAAAGTCAACATCAGGTCTGACCTTTTGAGGTGGCCATTGTGCAAGCTTTGGGTCATCTGAACTGAGGAATGACAATCTTCCAGCTTTTTTGGACTGTCTTGGGTATGAATTCTTCTCCCTGATGTGAAATTACTGAGAGAAAGCACTGTTTATGATATTCCAATGAAGATAAGACTGGAATCCTCAAGGCAGGCAAACAAGAAATAGCCACACATACCATGAAACTGTGAGAGCACAGGAGGCTGTAAATATGGGGGGAGCTCCCGGAGATGGTTTTCAAATGGTAAGTGGAGGAACTTAAGGATGCTGTAAAGGTAAGAGGCCTCTTGCAGAGGTGTGAATCCCTGCTTCCTCAGAAAACGACCGTACCCCATTCATAAACTCATTCCATTGATATTAGCTTTGTTCGGATAGGTCAGGTTTTCCTGGTGAGAAAAGGGGAAGTGGAGGGCAGGTTTACATGCTGACTTTGCCACAGGCAACAGCCATCTCTGGTGGTCCCATTAGGGGCCATTAGTTTTACTGACATTTTTTAAGGGTTTGGCATCCAGGCTGACCCAGAGCTTAACTCTGGGCCAGACACTACCATCATCTGGGCCTCCTATAAACATGGCTGGAGACACATTCCTTTGGGAAAAGACGCACCCCTGCTTCATCAAAGCACTGGGGAGCATCTGCTTTGACACAGCTCAGGTTTGCTATCTGAGGAGTCACTTTTAGGCTTGTTTATGACTGGCTGAGGTAACAAAGACATCAAGAAAGCATTCACGGAAGTGAGAGTGACCAGATGGCAGAAGGTGAAAGGATTACAATGGGTCATCAGATTGCTGATGGTCAAGTCCAGTCTTCATTCATGTGTTACGTCAGTTAGATATGTTAAAGATTTGAAACTGGGATGGGCTCATCACGACTATAAAACCTATAACAGGTTTATTCCTGAATAAACGTTTAAAAGCTGTCACAACTGAAAGTATTATGGCTTCTTTGCAATGTGTAGACTGACCAGGGATGGGCAGTAACAGAATGCATGTAACAATGTCATGTAATCAGAATACAAGGAAGCTATATTGCATGGAAGTTACAAAAAAAGACAGTAATCAGATTACAGATACATTTTAATAAGAGGATGATTCCCACCAGGATTACACTACCACTACATATATGCAAACTCTTTAACTGGTAGTTTTATTTTTATTATTATTATTTTTTTTTTGATGAATGTGCCATGCACTTCGGGTAAATCTGAACAGCTTTTCATTTTTGGAAGCAGGGGGCCAGATAATTCTGAAGATATATTCTCTTTCCCCAGCAGCAGTTTGTGCTTTTTATTCATATAGAAAAGTTAGAAAGAATTTTATTTTTATCGGCCAATCAGAACTAAGATCAGCAGTATTTCCAGAACAGTTACTCCGTTACCCTAGTTTTCTTCGTTGTCAGATTCGAAACTGATTTGGACGACAGCTCTTTTATTCTCGTTTGTTGTAACATGAAATTCTACAGTTTGACCTCCCTACCAGTCTGAATTCTGCTAGAGTTAATGTACTTTTAATGCTGAAGTGAGCTAAACACAACATTAGCTAGCAGTTCATACAGTTAAATGAAATGGAACAGAAGAACACCGAAACTTTACTGCTAACTAACATTACTGCTTAGATTTCCTTCCTCAATAGTTTTTAAACAATGGGAGCAAAAATGTCAGTATGTGCAATTTATCATTATTTATAACTAAGATAATCAGTTCCTTCTTCAGTCTTGTGTGGAATTAATGTCCTTTAAGGCTCGTAGGACATGTATACAAATGACATTACCTGAATCTTTCCCACTGCTCATAAACACACATCTGAACTTTATCATTTACAGTGAACACAGTTGTGATCTTTATGTTTAAAATTTGTCCATAGATGCATATTTACCACTTAGATTTGCCCATTTCACTAAACGTGAGATCAGTGACCGTTTGCAGCGCAAACAATTAAGTACAAACAAAATATCACCAACTAATTCACTGTACACGTACATACGTTGAACTCCACTTGGAATGATTGTAACATAAGTTCTAGCAAAGCCGGGCAAAGAATGCTGGGGAATATGCAAATGAAACAAAAATCTTTGGAATATGAGATCTGCTCTCCGGTACAGAGAAAAATGGACGAGCTCATCCAGAAGAAGTCTTGCAAACACACCAGTTTGACAACATTTTAGTATCTGATCAAACACACACTGAGAACCGCTGGATGTTAAGTGTGTGTTTTATGTCATCTGTACAGAACATCGCTTTCATTAGAGATGATCAAGTAACATTAGATGCCAATTAGTAATTATATTGTGATTAAATTACAATCAAGGAAAGTGCAAGCGCTATGTTAAGGCTTTGTAACACTCACATGTACCTCATAACCGAATCTGGATCACGATTCTATCATTTATCATGATAATTCCGCAGATGATAATCATTCCTCTAAATTTACATTACCGTCCAAGCTTTCTGTACCTCGCGGCCAAAGTCCACAGGCAAATCAAATGGAGCATTCCGCTCTGACTCGGACAGGCAGAAACACGCTTATTAGCATATCCAACACAGGTGAAGAGGTTTATTCAGTAACATGTCAACCTGCGCTCCAAGAAGCAATCAACATACGACATGACCCATTTTCTCTTTGTTCTAAACACAATGTGATGAATGTCAGGCTATACAGTTACTCCTTTCAGTGTTAATCAAGCATGTTGAATGAGGTCATGTTTCAAATATTCAGCTGTCATTTATTCAACATTTGAACATTTGCATCCATTTAAAAATAGAGGTAAAAACATTTAAGTTGTGAAATTGTGAATGTTTTGTTTTTTAGTTCAATAAACATTTTTAGAAAGTGATAAGTGTTTGCTGATGTGTTGATAGGTGGTTTCTATGCTATCCGAGGTGGTTGCTAAGGTGTTGCTAGGTGGTTGCTATAGTATCACAGGTGGTTGCTAAGGTGTTGCTAGGCGGTTGCTAGGGTGTTGCTAGGCAGTTGTCATGGTATCTCAGGTGGTTGCCAGGGGCCTGCTAGGCGGTTGTTAGGGTATCCCAGGCAATTGCTAAGGCGTTGCTAGGCAGTTGCTATGGTATCTTATGTGGTTGCTAAATCATTGCTAGGCAGTTGCTATGGTATCCCTTGTGGTTGCTAAAGTGTTGCTAGGCAGTTCCCATAGCATACAGGGTGTTTAATAGGTCTTTGGTAGGCAGTTGCCAAGTGGTAGCTACGTGTTATTGAAAACGAGTCTATGTGAGGAACGAGGGACAAAAAAATGAAACATAGAGGATTGTAAGTCAGTGTGGCTGTGGATTAGAGCTTTGTGACCTGCCCTGAGCGAGTACATGTACTGTGGTGGCTGTCGGCAAAAAGAAAGATCAGGGCTTTGTTGGGGGCAAAAAATGAATGGGACTCTATGGGAGGAACGAGGGATGAAAAAATGACACAGAGAGGAGTGCAGGTCAGTATGGCTGTGCAGAAACGTTTGAGGACCTGTCCTGAGTGAGTACAAGGAGTTTGGTGGCTGGCAGGCAAAGAAATGAATAGGAGTCTATGGGGAGAAACAGGGAATGAGAAAAAAATGACAGACAGATGAGCGCAGCTGAGAACAACAATGAGCGTGTGCTCGGCGCCCTGCCCTGAGAGAGCATATATGAAACAAACGGTTTTTGGTCAAGCAGAAGTACAGTGGATGGATTTGTTTTTAACCCCTTTCTTTCCTAGGCAAAAAAATTCAGAATTTAATGAAGATTGTACGAAAACTGTATGTCAGAAAAGAAGCTGCATACAAGCCCACCATTCCCAATCAGACCGAACATTCCGAAGTTGGAGCAGTGTTGACATCTCAAAATTGGCAGGACGAGTTACAAAAATCTGGCAGAAAAATAATAATAAGAAGAAAAAGAGTATAAATCTGATATCAATAGTGTAGCGCATTGCTTTGCAAAGCACAACCACTAATAATTACACTCATAGTTTTTCAAAGTCACTTTCAAATATGGCACCAATGGTATTTTCTGCCTACTATAAACTTTTATAACTTTTAAAAACTAAATATTGTGATGCATATCATGTATCATGAAGATGTCAAGTATTGTGATTTAATATTTTCGCCAAATTGCCTATCCCTACTTTCAGTTACACCAAAAAAAACAAAAAAAAACAAACACACACCCTTAAACAGTACAACAAATTCTAAATCATTTATCTGTCTACTTCCAAGCAAGATAAGGGGATAAACCCCCTGATGAATATTTTATGCTTTGGGTGGTTTGTGGGGAAACTGACGATGAGGCATTTCACAGAACAGGTCCTTGACTTTGGGGGGCCAATAAAACAATAAAAGGACACTAAATCCTACCAACAAGGATCTGTGGGAGGGTCACGGTCACACCATGCATGTCACAGTGCTGGGTGCCCCCGTGCTGATCACTTGGAGGCGCATTGTTGGGCAGCCGAGCAGCAGCGTCACCATATAAAAATAAGAAAACAAAAAAGGGTGGTCGTAAAAAAACGAGCGGCCGCACAATGGTCCTATTCTAGGCTCAAATGAGATATAAATGCTCCAAAAAGCCATTTGAAGGAGAGGAACTTTCCCATAAAAAATAAGTGCATTCTTGCCTTGACACTCCGTCGTAAATGTGTTGGTTCCTTTTGTGTGAATTATTGCGCTTTGCTCTTGGTCAATCAAGTCCAGCTCTTGCTTCATGGAGTTTGAACAATTGGCAATATCCATCATCAAGAAATGAGCGCTTTTAATGCATTAGCTCATAAATACATTAAAAGCATATGAAAGGCTGCGTGGGACTTTTCTTAATTTCCTTTTGCAGATTAGTAGTCGAATGCTGTACTGCCTGACTTCTCTCTCACCTTTTAGGCCCCACTGGCCCACGGATACAACACCAATCAATCAGCGAGACTGGTCAGAGGCAAAGCAAAGCAGAATTCCAGAGCTCTCTCCCATGACAGAACCAACAATCCGTTATAACTTAATGGAAACAACTGTATCACTCTTGAGAAAATATGTATGCTACATTTCAGAGCTACTGAATCGGCCGTTCCTAGTTAGTTTGGAAAAACACCCTGTGCTCAAATAACTCAATGACCTTTAGTTAACTTGCCCATTCAAAAGACATGTTTTGGTAAAGTGCCAGTTTAATTTGATTAGAGTCAGGAGTGTGATATGATCATGATGCACAGTTGTATACAAAAGTTTGAACACCACCAATAAAATCGCTGATTTTCTATATGAAAATGAGTCGACAAATCCTCTACCAGAAACTTAAATACGGCATTTTTCTGCTGTAATGTTTGAATGGGCCACATAACAGGTTTAATACTGACCATCTGTTTTGGGCTGAGGTTAAAGTTAGGGTCAGAATTAGGGCCCAGATGAGGGTTAGGATTAGGTATTAGGTTGAGTTTTAGGTTTGGAATAGGCCCAAGGTGAGAGTTAGAATTAGGGTCAGGGTTAGGATTAGGTTTTGGGTTGAGGTTAAGGTTAGGGTTAAGATTAGGTCCAGGGTGAGGGTTAGGATTAGGTTTTGGGTTGAGGTTAAGATTAGTGTTAGGATTAGGTTTTGGGTTGAGGTTAAGATTAGTGTTAGGATTAGGTTTTGGGTTGAGGTTAAGATTAGTGTCAGGATTAGGGCCAGGGTGAGGGTTAGGATTAGGATTTGGGTTGAGGTTCAGATTAGTGTTAGGATTAGGGCCAGGGTGAGGGTTAGGATTAGGATTTGGGTTGAGGTTCAGATTAGTGTTAGGATTAGGGCCAGGGTGAGGGTTAGGATTAGGGTTTGGGTTGAGGTTAAGGTTAGATTTAGGATTAGGTCCAGGGTGAGGATTAGGATTAGGTTTTGGGTTGAGGTTAAGATTAGAGTTAGGATTAGGGCCAGAGTTCAGGTTAGGTTTTGGGTATGGGTATTAATGTAAGTAATGTATCAACAGTACATCTTCAAGATATTTGCCTCAATATATTCAGATGCTTCACTACTGCTAATTCACTGATATGTTACTGATACTCTGTTATAAGTTTATTGATCATTTTAAAGACCACTTAAAATAAAAAGTGTTACCACTATTTTTTATTTTTTGGAATTGTGAGAATTTAGGTCTGAAAAACAAGGTAAATAAGGTCAAATATATTTACATAATATAAAACACGAAAATAATTACATTAAAACTATTTTTTCTGTTTTATAATATCAGTATCAGCCACAATAAGGTGTCATCGGTTATCGTATCAGCTCAAACTTCCTTATTGGTACATCTCTGTTTTAAACCTTAAAAATATTCTCCCAACCTGAACATCACATTTACAAAAAAGCTTCATTTGAAAAGTTCTTTAGGGAACCAAAAGGGATTCTTCTACGGCGTCACTCCAAAGAATTCTTTCTGGCACCTTTATTTTTGCGTAAAACAATTCACCGTCTACAACTTCCAAAAACAAAACAAACCACACATCAGAATGTATGAGAAGGAATGTTTAATCAGTGCCATCAAAACCTTGTAAAGTGAGACATAACAGTCTTCTGGTACGATGAAGACCAGAGAGAGAGGCATTTATGCATGATTTAAAGCACATTACACAGATAGACAACAGGTAGATTAGGCCATTGTGACTTCAATATATAACAAACTAAGGAGACAAATGCAATACTCAGTTTTAATTTCAATAATCATTATAGTGCTCTGACAGTCATTCCCTCAGTGTGTTAAATTTTATTCTGACGTCTCACTTCGTCTCCTGCCTCTGGGATTTTTTCTCAGCAGCTTATCACCAATAAAAAGACAGATGACATGCCATAAGATCCTGCGGCACAGCAGTAATACGACCAGTATCACCATAAGAACGCCTGAAAACATTTTGAATTTACTATACGAAGCGATAGCAAGCAATGCTGTAAAGTGCCAACAGCCCTTTTTACAAGCCTCTATATTTCTCTTGATCTCTTTCCCTTTTTTCTACCGCTCTGTTTGACAGTTTCAGTGCCAGTGCCTGCCAGCCAAAGAGAGATGTAGAAGTATTAATTCCAAAGGAGGAGCAGCAGTGAGTGTTTGGAGCAATGTGATCTCAGCTGCTTGCCAACCTCAGGCGTGGGCAGCTGACAGGGCAAGGTTGGGTTGCTGTTGCTGTGTTGTCAGGATGTGGTGCTGGGTTGGGGGGGGGCCCTGCGATGGGTGGTGGCTTGGGGGGGTGGTCCCGCGGCACTATTCAGCCATGGCTTTACCCACTTCAACCTGCTAACAATGACAGCTCTGTCCAGAGAACTCCAGGGCCGAGCCCCGGCCCCCCTCCCCGGCTAAGAGCCCCTGATTTGTGGAGTGTGCCCCGCTCCCTTCTCCCTCTGATCCCTTTTCTATCCGTCCTTCGCTCCTTTCTTTGCGCAAGCACTGATGTAATCCAAAAACATCCACAGGAGCAGCTGCACAGCGAAACTGTCCTCTCTAACTCTCTCCCTCGCTCGCTCGCTCCCTTTTCTCTCGGCTGCTTTCTTTCCTTTCTTTCTCCAGTGGCATGCAAGGCTGTCACGGGGAGGGGAGCTGCGGGGAGCGGAGACAATTAGGGCCTTTCTCTCCGCTAAAATGGGCTATCACTTCAAATCTCCTTTGCCATCTACCTCTGTATCCTGTTTGAAGAGCCTTCGGCGTCTGGGTCGGGGACAAAAAAAAAAAAGGGAAAAATCCCAACAGTTTGGAGATGTGCCTTTGGACAACAGGCAGGTGATCAGACACAACAGAAAAATGTCAGTAATGGTAAAATTGACAGGTTCCGATAGTAATTAGAACAGTATAGTATTGAATATGTGGAAAAAACCTACCTCGTGTTCAGTTCTGTGGAGTCAAATCCAAACCTGTGGTAGACCGACTACCTGTTGGTCTACTGCACTACTCTTATCAGAGCTGCAAAGTTCATGTGTTTGAACTCAAGATCTTAGTGGAACTTTTCTGATAGAGACACAATAGCACTTAAAAGTAGCTCGACAGAGGCATTATGGGATGCATTCAATCTCTGGTATCCTTCAAATCACATTCAAGACACAACTGGCGTCAATGGACTGTGAACTTCTCAAGGTGAACTTGTGAGATCAACACACCAGAGAGTAGGTTCCTGTTTTCAGTGGAGCTTTGACACCCTACTACATGCCTTGGTGAAAGCCCTGGGGGTTATCCTAAGTGGGAAAAACCTCAATCTATACCATCCCCTTAGTTAAGCACAAAGCACTGTGCATACAAAAACAGCCATCATGCATTACACAAATGTATGTGTCACATAGAAAACTGGCCTGCTGACATTTGGAAATACGCAACAACAAACAATCCAAACAGTCTCCAATTAGCTTCCAAGCTATCATTGTCCAGATCTGAGAAATACCTTGAGCCCTGACATTCCGTTTGACCCCATTTGACCTCTCAGAAATCTGAGGTGGGGCAAATGTCTGTGGAGTTTCTCAGCAAGCCCTTGGTAATGGCTACCAGAGGGGCTGGAGCTATGGAGCGCCAAGCGGAGAAACAGGTTAGGGCACTCGGGGTCAGAAACAGGACTCCATATAGCCACGGGGCAGGAAGTGGTCTGTTCAGTCCAAGCAGAACGGCAATGATGGTAAATAAACAGTGTTAAAAACCCTATTCAATCAAGTCTTCATTCGGCTGGGAACTTCTCTGGAGCAAGAGGTTGTGTCCAAGGAAGTCACAGACCAGGAGGAGGTAATAGCAGACAGGAGGGTCATTGATTAGGAGACACTTGGAGGGCTTCAGACATTTGTTGCTCTTGATATGATCCAACTTGATATGACCTAACTTTTCTATATGTGATTTTTGATTACAGCCATTTTACATAGATTTATATGAAAATAAAATGATCCACTGTGGAGAAACTTTCCAACAATTTCTTTACTGTGGTGGTGATAGGAACCAGGGTTGGTGATGTCTAGAATGCAAATGTAGCCATATGGTTTACTATCAAAAAACACCAGTGAACCTACGCATGTCTTCTGAGTTTGTCTACGTAATATTAATAAAAAAAGGGGTAAATCTGGGGAAAAAAGTGTTCTATTTAAACTATGTTGCAACAACTATGTCGTAACAACACCCTGCCTGTACCTCTAAGCCACTAACTTTGGAAAAAAACTAAAAACGAATTATTTATTTATTATAAAAACAATGTCTCAAGCATTAGGCAACATATTTGTATGGCAGCAACATATTTGAGACAGCTTTTAGTGACATTTCACCACCACTGTGAACAAGTCTGACTCGATAAGTTTCTCTAGAACATTGCAATTCCACACCAAACCACTCTGACAGTCTTCCTTTACATCTCAACCATTTAAATATGCATTGCAACATTGTGAACAGTCAGTTGAGTTTAAGCTTAAAAACCTCTTTATTCAACATCTTAATTCGCAAAACATAGCAAATATTGATCTTACAATACAAACAGCTCTCTGTGAGTGCAAGAGTCTCTACATGCAGAAGCTTTACTTGTTTAAGCTTGTATGCAGCCCCTTCAGTGTACTTAATAATAAAAATTACAATTACTACTACACTTGATTCTTGGATGCCTGGAGTAATTAAATTCCACCAGTACATTCTGTTATAGGGTGACACCCTGGGCTGGGTGAGCTCGCCTGCAGCAACTTGTTCGTTTTCGCTGACTGACGCCCCCACCGCTTCAGGACTTCCTCGATCCTCTACATGACACTCGAATGTAACTGGCGACAAGAATGTTTCCTCACATGACGGTAGTATTAAAATGAGGCAAAACGGATCTTCACACACTGATGCACTGAAGTGGCGTTTCAATCAAATCATATTCAAATGACTGCATAAATAGAGTAAAAGGGAACTATATTGGAAGAATGCTGGGACAGAACTTGCTCAGAGAGGAAAAGAGGGCCAAAAGAGGAGGAAGTGGCACACAAAACCCTGAGTTCAACTGGCAGAACTTGACAGGGTAAGGGGGCACTGCGTTGGAGGCAACAGCCATTTTGGTTCTCATCCAAGCCATGTCGAGTGCCAAGTGATGAGGACACAGGACCCAGGATGTGGGCAGACTCCGCAGTGTGGGTGGGCTGACCCCACCTCTCTATGAGCCTGGGCCCCCGTTGATAAAATGGGCATGAAGGGATGTGCCTCTTCTATCCCCATTTAACCTACATTGTGAGCCGGCGCTAGTTAACTGGTCTTCAAATGAATTGTTTCCATCACTTCATGCCAAGGTTCATGCCTTATTACTTTTACCACATGCAAGCAAATTGGTTAAGTGCATCCAAAAGGCCATAAAGGCAGAAAACGAATCTGTGCAACTCCGTGGTGTAAAGTCAGACCAACGTTTTCACAATATCACACGCAAGAAAAGACGAAACATTCCACCATACATTCTCCACAGTAGCAAAAGTCACAACAAATCAATGGAAAATGAGCAAGTTAAACAACAAAAATGAGTCATTCGTTGCTGCCTCAGTGACTCAGTTCCATTCTGCTACTTTCTCATGGCCAGTCAATTAAGCTGCCAAATTCCCGTCTCGCATTTGCTGTCAGCTGAAAGCATGTTTTAAAACAGAGGGAGAATGGGCCAAATTACAAGGCTGGTGGAGCACTGATGTTCAGCTCAGTTGACCAGGAAGTTTATTTTATCTTTGTTCACACATTCTGAAGGCTCTATTCAGTTTCACAGTTTGTCCACTCAGCAAAAAAAAGGTATGCCATTGAGAAATGCCACTGAGAAAAGGCTAAAGACTAGAGACCAGCGGAAATATTACATAGTTACTCCTATTATGATTCACATATGTGACAATTTAGGTAAGAATACATAGCCTATATTTGGAATCATTGTGCTATATTGTTAGATTTGCTTTGCATCACAACACCATACCAGAATAAAATGGACTTTGATTTCATCATGTTTTATTCCAGTTCAGTGCCTCTGTGGAGTCAAAATTAAAGTGAGTTGGGATTCCCCCGGCTCTATGTGAGAAAAGGAATGCAAGTTTATCATCAATCATCAGCTGCCATGAAGCCGTTGCTTCATGCAAATCACTCATTTGCCTCCAAGTTTACAGTAAATTTCTACTACCACTGTCTCTCAGTACCACTAACCTGGCAGTGGAGAGAAAAGAGCAGATGTCAGAGTGCATTCTGAAGTCTGTAAGACTTTTATAGCCAATACAGTGACCGTCTCGTCTCACAAATGTGGACTGGTAAAGTATGGAAGTCTTCATGAGGAGCAGGAGCAGCAGTCTTCGCTAAATCTCTGTTTTCTAGTTTCCTAGTTTTACCACCATTTGTCTTTCTAATACTTTCTTTTCAAATCCAAAAGTATATATATTATATATATATATATATATATATATATATATATATATATTATATATATATATACACACACACACAGTAGACTCTAAATATATACACGTATATACAATATACACATTAATATACAACACTATTGCACTATTTCCAATGTACAGTTATGCACAGTAATATAGATATGAAATAAAAAGCTATGATATGTACAATTTTATATCAGAGCTTGTACGAATTAAAAAAATAAACGTTCCTAAATGGTTCTTGGCCATTTGGTGACCTTTAATTAGTAGTGAACATTTAGGTCACTTGAAGGTTCTTTAAAAAGTGTCATTCATAAAAATGGTTCTAAAAATGGAACCAAAAGTGGTCCTTCCTTATCATTTCTCCAAGCAATGCCTTTTGGCCCTGTCATTTTTAAGAGCCTACAGAATGAACAGGTGAAATAAGCTGTATTTATCAATATTTCTCCAGAGTTTGCAGAAAAGGAGGAGAATGGAATGGGAATGTGTGATGTACGTGTGGAGAGGGAAGGAAAGCAGGAATGGAGGTGGTGGGGGGGGGGTTCTAGGGAAGCGAGGGTTATCGACAGGCAGGGTGCAACGAATAGCTGGCGCCAGACGAGCTCCGCAAGCCCGGGGAAGATTTAGCGCCAAAGAGAGCGTAGTGTCGGAGAGTGTGTGTGTGTGTTTGGGAGTGTGTGTGAGAGGGTCAGGCTCTGAATACCGAGCTGTTCAGGGCAGATTTCACGGCTGGCTGATCACAGGCGTCCGTGGCCCGACCCTCGCGACAGCTGCAAGGCCCTGCCGGCTCTCGCCTCCCCCCCTACCACAATCCCCCTCCACCTCCTCCTCTGAGGCCTCGGGACAAAGGGGGCCCAGCCTGGCCCGGCACGGCCCGGCCCAGCGCTGCAGCGCCTGACAGGCCGCAGTCGCCGCTAACGATGGCAACTGTGTGAGGTATGCATGTCAGGGGGAGGTGGTGGAGGGGGGGTGGGGGTGGTGGGTGGGCGTCATGCTAATGGAGCGAGTGAGCGGGAAAAAACGCAGCAGCCCCTTCTCTCTCCCCTGCAAGCTCAGTGAGGGGCGCCCGCTTTCTATGAGATTATTTCTCTTTCTTCTTTCTTATTTGCTTTGCCCATTTGTTTCACTAGCATTACTTTCTCTCCTTTCTCACATCTTTTATTACAGGGCTTTATCCTCATCTGCATATCCTCATGGCGATCTCAGCCCGCTTCCCCGCTTACAATACAGAGACGCCGTGGCCTTTGCAACAGGGGAAGTTTTCAGGAGGCCAAACTGGGTCAGAGTTCAAGGAAGACAGACTGGCATCGCGCGCAGCCGGGCCTACTGTGCCTGATCAATGACATACAGCACAAATGAATGACAGGATGATGAAGATGGGCCTGAATGGCTGAGAACACTGACAAATGATCAGTGAATCAATGCAAGGATGAATGAATGGGAACGCGCCAGAAATATGCTGACCGACAAGTTTTTACTTATTTCCCAAGCTGTGATTATTCCTGACACAATGCTGGAACAAAGAGGTCAGAAAAGGCCCAGCAAAACAATTGAAATGTTTGAATCAGCAACAAATTCATTTGGTCTAATATTATTATTAGCTTCATTCTTATTTATTGCAACAATGCTAGGCATGGGGGAATAAGGAGTGCCTTACAGTTGGTCATGCTGACAGAGCAAAAGATCATGGACATTTATGCTTTATTAGTAGGACTGTTATGATGCGCATGTGAATGAATGTGTTAATTTCTTTGATACAGGGGCTGTTAGCTTCTTACTCTCCACCTTCTAATTTTCCGTTCCACCTTATATAGTGCAGGAGTTACATCCTGGCACCTGAGGAAAATTCAAATGTCTACCTTGGATGGTTGATTAGCCAAGCTGTTTAAAACGGCAAATGGAGGGAACGAGCTTTAGCTGGAACAAGCGAAGTGAAAGCATTTATCTCCTTTTTATGAACACTTAGATTTCCCGGTCGAGTACAATAATGATGGGTAGACTGTAAGGTGACAGTGTGTTGACAATGTGCAAGTACTGGTGCCGATACCCACCCAAATATCCCCCAATTAACACCAGTCACAGCAGCTACTTCTCCACAAACACACTTAAAAACGACGGTTCTTCAAGGGCTTTTTAGTAAAGAAAATGGTTCTATATAGAACCTTGAACACTCAAAGAACCCTTTTCATGATTAAAGGGTGCTTTGCATCATGAAAGCATTCTTCAGACTGACGGAGCATGTGCTGTAGATGGTTCTATATGGAACTTTTTTGAAAAGAGTTCTACAAAGTACCAAAAAGGGTTCTTCTAATATTTCAAGCTTGACATCGTAACAATAGAAGTTTTGGTGCTTTTTGGTGCTATATAACTCATTTTTTTCCATACAGAACCATCTATAAATCAAATCAAATCAAATCAAATCAAATCAGATTTATTGTCACATCACAAGAGTACAGGGACACAGGTGAGTGAAAAACTTGAGTGCGAGTTCCACAAATTATGCAGAGAACAGTATTTACACATAGATAAACAAAACTATAGATAGGATAGAAGAATAGATAAAACCAATTTAACTAAAATATATACATATAATCTTACACAATAACTTAAAAATAATAATATTGCACCGAGACATATAATATTGCACTGGGAATGTAGAGTGAGTGTAATCAACTATATACTATATATAGTAATGGATATTACAATGCTATGTAGATGTGCAAGTAATCACACTAGGTGTGGAGGTAGAAGATGGTACAGTAGGTGGCAGAGTATTTAGTAAAGTGCAAGGTACAGGAAGTTAAGTGGAAGCGCAGGGGGAGAGTATTGTCTTTGGATAGGTATTCAAAGTCCAGCTATGCAAGTAAAGTGCGGGAGTACAGTGGGTGCACGTACATGTAATGGGAAGGGTTGGGCTGGGCAGAGCAGTGATTACTGGCTGTTCAATAGCCTGGTTGCATGGGGGAAGAAGCTGTCTTTGAGCCGACTGGTTCTGGCTTTTAAGCTTCTGAGCCTCCTACCACTCGGCAGCTGAGAGAACAGACAGTGACTAGGATGGGAGGGGTCCTTCATAATCCTTCTGGATTTCCTCAGGCAGCGACTGGTGTATAAATCCAATAGGTTAGGGAGCTGAACCCCGGTGATGGACTGTGCTGTCCGCACCATAGCACATTCTCCATCAATCTGAAGAACCCCTTTATGATGTAAAGAACCCTCTAATCATGCAAAGGGTTCCTTGAGTGTTCATGGTTCTACATAGAACCATTTTCTTCACTAAAGAACTCTTGAGGAACCATCTTTGCGAGAGTGAATGATTCAAGCAGCCGCTCAGTGCCGAGTCTGAACGAGTAGAACAAATAACTCAACAAGGATGTTTATCTGACAGCTACTCGGTTGTGATTAAGCCACTCATTTGAGGCAGAAGGTCAGAGCCATGCTTAATACGGAAGTACAAGATCTGGCTGTAAATGAACTTGTAAAGCTTGGTTCATTTAATTTTAAGATGGAGATTTGAGACGTATATTTCACAATAATTTATGGATTATTATTAGCCCACATATTTGTGAGCAGTGATAACACGTGTTTTTCAAATAGCCATGTGCAATATGTAGTATACAAATTGCAATTTTGTTAATATTGATAATTAATTAATTAAATATTATTAAAATGTATTTTATGTCTTGTAAGAAAATGACTTATGCCAGTTATCCTTTCAACAAGCACTGATGTCTTTTTTGGCTAAAGAAAAAACATTTTGGATTACAAATAAATAAATAAATAAATAAATACAAGTTATGTAAGCATTACTTTTCTAATTCTGTATCAAAAATGTCTCGTATTGTGATGCAAAAATGGAAAGATGCATCATATCATGAAATTTGCATATCGTTGCAGCCACATTCTCAAGAGGCCTAATCTCATTTCCCTCTAGTACTGGTTGTGAGCTTCTTGCCAGGTTTTGCTCAATGAGTATCGGTGTGAAAACTGGCTCATCAAGTTCTGTTTTGTCTACTATTCACCGTTCAGCACGGCATCTTACAGCCTTGAAACACAGAGGTATTTTTTTTGCTATTTTGCTGTTCAATAACTACTACGAGCATACAAAAGTCAATGAGGCGGTGCAGGCAGGTACGGGGCAGAGAAATGGTAAAAAGGGGCAGTGTTGAAATGAATATAATATGCAATCAAATCAACTCCTCTCACAGCGCTGTGTTCTTACGCTCTTAGTCACTGAATTAAGGTGTTTCATTCTGTCCCGTTGTCACAGGTGTATAAAATCAATCACCTAGTCATGCAACACACATTAGTAAAAGAATGGGTCGTTCTAAAGAGCTCCCTGAATTTGAGTGTGGTGCTGTAAATAGGATGCCACCGTTGCAACAAGTCAGTTCGTAAAATTTCTTCCCTCCTAGATATTCTCTGATGAACTGCGAGTGGTATTATTAAGAAGTGGAAGCATTTAGGAACCACAGCAACTCAGCTCTGCCGACTCAATAACTGCAGAGTTCCAAACCTCCTCTGGCGTTAAAATCAGCACAAAAATTGGGAGCTTCATGAAACGGGTTTCCATGGCTGTGGAGCTGCATGTAAGCCTTATATCACAGAGTACAATGCCAAAGATCAGATGGAGTGGTGTAAAGCTCACCGCCACTGGACTCTGGAGCAGTGGAAACATTCTGTGGAGTGACGAATCACGCTTCACTATCTGTCAGTCTGATGGACGAGTCTGGGTTTGGCGAATGCCAGGAGAACGTTACCTGCCTGACTGCACTGTGCCAGCTGTATAGTTTGGTGGAGGAGGGATGATGCTATGGGGTTGTTTTTCAGGGGCTGGCCTAGAACCCTTTGTTCCAGTGAAGGGAAATCTTAATGCCTCAGTAGAACAAGACATTTCGGACAATTGTATACTTCCAACTTTGCGGGAACAGTTTGGGGAAGAACGTTTTCTGTTCCAGCATGACTGAGCCCCAGTGTGCAAAGCAAAGTCCATAAAGGCATGACTGGGTGAGTTTGGTGTGGAAGAACTTGACTGGCCCTCACAGAGCCCTGACCTCAACCCCATCGAACACCTTTGGGATGAACTACAACAGAGATTGCAAACCAGGCCCTCTCGTTCAACATCGGTGTCTGACCTCACAAATGCTCTTCTGGATGAATGGACACAAATTCCCACTCTCCAAAATCTTATAGAAAACTTCCCAGAAGAGTGGAAGCTGTTATGCCTGTAAAGGGGGACCAACTTCATATTAATGACTATGGATTTAGAATGGGATGTCATAAAAGCTGCTGTTGGTGTAATGAGTAGGTGTCCCAACACTGTTGTCCATATAGTGTAGCTTGAAATTCAACACAGAAAAAAGGCATGGTCCTTGTTCAGCATTTTGCTCTGTTTAAAGGTGCATTGTGTAAGCTTTAGTGGTCTAACAGTGAGGTTGCAGACCACAGCCAACTTATTTGCAACCAACCTCCCTCACCCCTCCCTTTCCAAGTGTGTAGTAGAAACTAGAACGCCTGCCATGTTTTCACTTCTTGCTTTCTTGTGCTAAATAATAAATATGATCCTCCATTAGTCAAACTTGGGCTCTCAAACTTCTCACAACACAAAATGGTTAGTCAGCACAAGCAGCAACCACTGATTCTTCTTTTCACATCTTCCAAGCTGTACTACAGCACCACCAAATTCAAGTTGCCGCTTCAGCGTAAAAACATGAAAGGCTCTCTCTAGAGCCAGTGTTTGGTTTGTCCATTCTGGGCTACTGTAGAAACACGGCGGCACAACATGGCAGCCTCTGTTGGAAGAGGACCCGCTTCCTGTGTACATATAAAGGGCTTATTCTAAGCTAACAAAAACAAAGTGATTCATAGTTACAGATGATTATATACTAATGAAAACATGGTTTTGTATATTATATTCCATTTCTGCTAATAGATCCCCCCAAATCCTACACACTGCATGTTTATGGAATCTGAGGGGGAAAAAAGGCATTTGACTGTATGACTCACGGTTCAAGAGATACACACCAAAATATAGCAGTGTGCTGTAATTTGGTCTTTTTCATGGTTTCTGGCCATTACAGCCCATATAATAGAAGAATAAAATCTGTGGACAGATGGAAAAGCAGAGGAAAGGACACAGTGGTTACTACAAGGCAATCACATTTCACACATATAATGTATAGAATTAATGGTGTATTGTATTTGGTGGGGCAATTACAATAGAGTAGTTTGCATGAAGCAACGGCGGTAGAATAAAGTATAGTGCCTAAAGTACTGGTTTGACTAACGCTCATGAATCATGCAACATGATATGACTGGTGCACCAAGAATTTGCCTTGGGTTGAGGCAGCAATTTTAAGAGAGTACAAAATGACAAAAAACATCGAACCACAATATTTTCAGATTATTTTACAAAACAAACAAACAGTAAGATGACTGCTTAATACATGCACCCATTCCCGCTCTGCTGGCTCGTCTCCTGAGGATTTGCTGAGCCAAAGATGCACAGAAAGGTGACAGAATGCCAATGTACTGCATGGCTCAACACAGCATACTACCAGTAGAGCAAAATCCTATGTAGAGCAACAAAACCTTTCATCACAAGCAGCTGAATGAATAACAAATGTGAACTGAAGTGACTTTTTGTATGTTTAAAAAAAAGTGGTTTTGAACGCACCTTGGCATGTTCCATGCTCTGGAAAGCATCTGTGGCTTCATCTCAATCTGCTGTCTGAGATTCCCCCCATATTCTTTTCATTCTGTCCTCTTTTATCCTTCTTCCTCCTTTTATGCTGTTTATTCCACGACTTTCCTGATTTAGTGCTTTGTTGCTGAAAATGATGCAATTTTAGAACGTTTTTGAATTGGGTTTACATGCAACATAACTCCACACATTAGTTCATTAATGCAAAAGCCTACAGATGTATAAAGGTTTATAGCTCAATGTTGGTACCTACAGTATTGTACAAAAGTCCTAACAGCCATGCAAGACCTTTAAGACCACCAAAACTGTCACCATCAGATCAGCAGTACTTAAAGCTTTCATCTTTGAGGAGAGAAATCAAACTTCACTCTTGCTTTAGATCTGAAAAAAAAAAAAAATCCACAGGTGTTTTTCTGTCCATCCTTTCACTGTCAGAAGACATTTCAATGCTATGGGTCTGAAAGGATGTGTTCATAAGTGAGAATGCTGCCAATCGAACTCTGCTGCACCCAAAATGAGTGGACTGAGACCCCCTGAGCAGGTGAGTCTCAGTTTGGTTCAAAATGAATTCTGGTGCAGCTTGTTTGAAGTATGAACACAATACAGACCAAAGACAGAGTGAACCGTTGTCTCCTCTCTGAAGAACTTCTTTTGTCCGTGGAAAAGAAGAGTTTCTGAAATTGGTTTGAGTTGTGCTCTATCATCTCTTCATAAGCTCTAAATTGGTGCTTATAGGATGGTAAATTTGGGTTTTAAAATGAGGCTGAAGCACGTTTGAAGAAGATTATGAAATAATCAATATACACAATTGACTGCCCATTAAGCAATAGAACACGAGAGGGAGTGTGTTGTCGCGAAATAACATGATGATGATCTGCGACCAAATCACAGCCGTGATATTATTCGCGATAACACGACCTCGAGTGTTCTACTGCTTTTATAAAAGTTATGCAAATAAAGTAATAAATAAATAAATTGGGCCGTGAAGGTGGCATTTAATATGTTTTAATGTTAGCAGTTCCTTCCGCCAAATTATAGTTCCTTAACAAGCAGCTTGCTGCTGCGTCAGAGTAACGAGCTCCGCCCACTCGCTGCACAGCCTGCTGTAAGCCTCGCCTTTTGAAGTACGAACTGAGCCATAAAACTGCCGCAGTATCAAGTTTAGCTCAGTTTTCTCAATTTTTGCTAGATCAATATTAATGTTGTTTTGTTCCAGCCAGTCTGTAAAGCATCTTACAGCCCATTTTGTTTGGCGAATGGTATTGGGTTAATTTCTGGCTGATTCCAGGTTGTTTAGCTGTTCTTCTGTCACAGCTGCCGACTGAAAAGCTGCTCAGTGGTGATGACAGTTTGGGAATTTAGTGTCGTCTCATCTTCAGAGTCTGACCAAATCGACTGTCAGTCAAATGTGATCTTTAAAATATCCATTTTCTGTTTGTGGCAAAGTAAGACGTAAAAAGATCAAATGGCTCGAGCGTCTCCTACAGCTGTCAAAGTCGTTGTTTAGCAACGGCGTCTCAGCGGAGTGACACAGTGTTTGTGAAAAACACTTCTCAACCAATCAGCTTGCGCAGCCAGAACTAATTGTTGTATAATATAAATTAGATTATGTATTAGTGTGCCAAGCCTTCTACATTTTATAAAAGCAGTAAGCCACCCAAATGCTGCATTATAAAAATTTCAACCTGCTTTGCGTCGTGCAAAATCAACGAGCCCAGATACAACAGAGAACAGATCGGTGGACGTTATCACGTTCATTGTATGTCATTAAATCTGCCCAATCAGTTGTGGCCTTTTACTCTAAATACATTTGTTCACATCTTTTGGTTCGATGTTAAATACTAAAGAGAACTAAAATACACTAATGCATAATTTTCTGCTTTGGTCTGGACCAAGAGAACCAAAGTATAAACACGCCCTGAACTGTGTCGCACTTTATCTAGCATGTTCAGCAAAAGTGAGACAGTAGTCTAAAAGTGAGTCAGACTTTGTCAAACACACACACACACACACATTATCTAAGCCACTTATCCTTCTGGGTCATAAGGGTCACTGGTGTCTATCCCAGCAGTCATTGGGTGGAAGGCAGGAAACACCCTGGACAGGTACTATACAGAATACATACAGAAAATGTTAAATTATATTTAGTTGTTGAGACTTTTGTGTAATCTTACATATTTCTGCTTTTTTTCTGGCACTGAAGAATGAATAACTACTTAATTGCCATCTGAAAATTAAATAAAGGGTTTCTCTGACTTTTACACAGCACTGTACATCGACCACACTTCCTTTATTTCTTACTTTAACTCAGAAGAGAAGAAGAGATGCACCACTTCTATTTTAGACGGCTTATCTATGGACCTCAGAATTAGTTGTGGGAATCATTTTATAAGTGAAAAGTCACCATCATAAAGTTGTTTAAGGTAAAATGTTAAAGGCAGAAGCAACGATGATGCTATGATAAAATACATTTGGGTCATTCTACAGAAACGTCCACTTTTCACTCTCTATAGGTGTCACTGGTGTTACCGATCCTCACTGGTGTTACACATAAGAAAGCTAACAACAGTGACAGAAACACCAGAGACATTTTTAATGAAAAATGCATTTTACAAAATGGCTGCTACAGAGCATCAAACCACATGTTGTCAATCATGGAATATCCACTAAAATATGTAATTTAACCCATTTGTATTCTATTTTTTCACAATTACCTAAGAATAAAGTAGGTCACAGCAGTGACGTCAACTAAAGGCTTCATATGAAATCATGAAGACACAGTGGACATATATCTTCAGAAAATAGTCATCATATGTCATCAGTGTGATTTTCATTTCAAAATAAGACATTTTTTGTTACACAGTAACACCAGTGACACAACTCCTGGGGACCACAGCTTTCATTATATATTTTATAATATTTATTTGGTATTTATTTTCATAAATTTATATATTCCATAGTCAGTCATGTAAATTATCAAAGTTAAAATTGCAGAAAAATGTGTTTTTTTCTTCAAAATATGGCCTCAGTCTTTAAACATGACTGTGAGGACAAGCATTTCTGTGGTGCTTGGAATTCTAAATGATTGATTAAAAAATCAATGTTGCTAAATTGATGGCTGAAGAAGGTGTAATTGCTAAAAAAACTTTGTTTTATTTTGAAATATAAATAAATTGTAACCCTAAAATGTTTTTCAAGTGTAATATATCTGTAAATGCTAGGGACATAAAATGGATGTTTCTGTAGAAAGACCCATTTCATGGATACCACTTTGTTGCTGTACTGTGTAGTTAGAATTGTGAGATTATGTAAGAGCCCTGCATGTCTGGGAACACAAAGTTACAACAATGTGTGCGACAGTTAGCTTTTGCACAATAAAGGAAAGAAAGCTTTTCTGTGGAAACTCTCACACAGTGTGTGGTTTTGTAAGGTTAAAATGGAACATTACATCATTTATTTATAAAAGTAGTTATATAGTTATATAATTTAATGCTACTACTACTACTACTACAAGAACTAATAACAACAACAACAACAATAATAATAAAATGAATATCACAACAAATTTAAGTTCAAATCACTCACCCTGACTCAGACGATACTGTACAAGTGTTGCAACTGTACAGAATGTTCTGCTTTGGTATTTATAATTGAGGATCTTAGATTGACGAGCACCAGTACCTACAGAGAGATTTCCTGTCGTAGGCCTTTTCTGACCTCCAGCATCACCTCTGCACTCTATTTTGGAAACCTTTCTTCCATTATGACAAGCAGTGTAGTCATCCTCTAATGCCTCATGTTCATCATAGCTTCAGGGCCTTCGCCTGACCCAATCATGATGAACCACTGACCCTTCGGGGTCACTAGGCTTGACCACCGGCAACAGCAATGTGCCCCAAACCACAGTAATGAGCTTAGATGGGCCTGGTGGCTACTGAGAGAGTTTACTAGAGCACATCTAAACCACTAACAGCCTTAAACTGCACTGACATGGGTTTAGCAAAGAATAATCCTTTTTCATAGCGGGATGGGCTCTGATGTACTCCAACACATCTGCACCAACGCCATCACCATTAGGCCAGACAATACATAGCACACCTAAAAAGGAGGAGAGAGGAAGAAAGGTAGGAGCGATAAACAGACCTACAGATTTATGCTAAGCATTGGCCCTATTTTGGGCGACTGCACAATCCCTGGTGATGTCACAGCCTTATGTGGCCCAAGAAAACGTGACTGGCCTCACTCTCTCTGGGTGGGTAGGACGACACTAAGTCTCACCCCATCTCTCACGTGTGATGCTAGGTAATGTGGGCATTCTACTGATGCAACAGAATTGGCAGTTAGTGTTCTCCTCCAAGTGTGCTCAGCTGCCCGATGACATTGCCTCAATGGCAGTTTGAAAGGTAGTGGTGGTCTCAGAGGAAGGTAGGCCTCACCTTCCCTGCTTGGTAGCATTGTGAGATGGGAAGATCTAGCAACGGGTAGGAACTGGCCACGATTAAACTGGAAAGAAAACTGGGTACAAACAAAGTGCTAACTTCAGCACTTGCTACAGCTGGTGGAACTGGGTTGAGCTGTGCCGTAAACTCATGAGGACAGCAGGAGAGACAAAGTCAGACGCTGTACCATAGAAATGGAAAGGATGGATAGAAATTGTCATCCAAAAGAGACCTAGTAGAAATGTACTCAACAAGCTTTATTCCACATTGACTTTGGAATGCAATGTCATATAATCTGTTATCAAAACGAAGGCTTTGGATGCCAGTTTGATAACAGATTACACTGTTCAGTGACCAGCATGTTTATGAAAAATAGCAAGACATTAACTTTTATAGCAAAGAATCCACTCTCTCATGCTTCCAATTGGCTGGCACCGATTTACACCCACAATGAAAATTTGGCTCAAAGGTTTCATGCACCTCATGTGACGGTGAGAGCAGTTGAGTGCCTGCCGAATCTGAGCCGATATATGCATTCCACACGCTCTGAGAGCTGAGATCGGCAGGGCAGAAAGAGAGGGAATAGGTAGGTGTGTTTCACTGCTCAAGACTGGGCTCATTGTCCCGTCTCTGTGGGAAACTAGCAATACTTCCTTCAAGGGCGATTACCAGGAAACTTAAGATTCTGTATCAATGACCCTTCTCACGTTTGTTGCTAGTACATGCATCTGGCCCTCATATCTCCCAGGCATGCCCCCCAGCTCTCAAACATACACAAAATTGATAAAGGGTACCTGGCCTTTATCACTTGGTCGCTCGACCTGTTGCAGAGGGCAGATTTAATCCATGCCCTCAGCATGGCCTACACATACTCTCAGAGGGGAGGATGATAAGTTCATTCAGATCAGGAGATAGATGAGGCCTCGCAAACACAAGGTCATCATTATCACAACTGCGTGGAGGAAGATAACCAAGCCTCCACTCTTTAGCAACCATACCAACTTGTAATTCCAGACCGGCATGACTGAACAACTGCTTGATCGCAGGAAACCAAAGCAAGAACCAGATGTAGAACTCGTGATTTGCACCAATGGGTTCTTGCATCATAGGGTGCAAACTTGCAAAATAAAGAGAGGTTTTGAAAACTGCTTTCTGGGAAAGAGAAGTCAAGGAGTGTTTCATGGTCTTTGGACATGTAAACCTTACTCAATTAATCAAGTGCCTCAGCACTAAGGCCTTCTGTTTCTCTGCAACAAAAAGAGCATGCCGCAGAGACTAACATGTTGCTTCTGCAATGGCCCATACTGACATCTAGCGGCAGCCTGGCTCACATCTCTGCCATGCCTCTGGGAGACTAAACGAGAGTAGTGATGACAAGGACTAATGGCTCCTTTTACAACTAATGACGGAGCAATGTGGACAGCTGCTGGGCAGTCCCATCAAATGCCAACACTGACCCCAGCCTTTGGGGGATAGAATGGGGAAAAAAAAATCACTTTACCTCTCTAACTCTTTTTCCCTTCAGCTTGAAAGTATCCCTCTTTTTTCCATTGAAAGCTCATCACCCCAGTCCCTTTCCTTTCTATAGGCCTGCTTCTTTTGGGTTTTTCTTCTTCTCACCTGTATGCAAATGGGCCAGCATTCTGTTTCATTAATCTGGGAGAGGTAGGGTGAGATAGCAGCAGATTGCTTCCGCCACGGCAGAATGTTCGCCGCACTTTGGCCACAAGTTAATTTATTACTGGAGGGTTTGGAGGGCCAGGCGCACAGGGGATGTTTGTTAAAGATCCTTTTCAATGCATTCACTCGGCCGGAGTACGGCGCTTTGAAACCCAGCTATTTTCCCCCTGCAAAGAGTGGTCATTCACAGAGAATGCAGGCAACCTGAGGGAAGAAGTGAAGGGGCAATACTAGAGAGAGCGAGAGAGCGAGCAAGAAAGACAGATTAAGTGAGAGAGTAACAAGTGTGTGCGAGTGAAAGAGGCAGAGACAGGCGGCAGAACAGAACTAGCCTTAAAAGTTTGTGTAATTGGAGGACCTCTGTTGGTCATTATACCCCATTTTCAGAAACACTGATTAAAAAAAAAAAAGTCAGACTGAAACAGCAGAGAGATTTGTGGTATTGTTAGGGTTATCAATATATTGATAAATAAATTCATCCCAGTGGAGTTCTCTGAAAGTCTCAGATGATACCTTGAAATCCTGATGTCCTCATTCAAAAGAGCACTTCTTATCAGTATGCCAGTGCTGGTGTTCAACACACACCCACACCCATACACACACACACACACACACACACACACACACACACACACACACACCCCCACACACCCACACCGCAGCAGCTGCTGCTCACAAAGGGCCAGACCGAGAGAGAAAGGTATGGGCAGAACTGGAGCTGCAGAGAGCTGAACTTTCTCAGTGTCTCTCATTATTTAACCACTCTCCTTATCCCCGGAACAAAAACTGGGCTGACCGGGCGAGAGAAGGGCGCGGCAAGGTGATAGAGTGGCACCTGGCTGACAGGTGTTCGGGAGAGGCTGCCGGGGTCACCGGATTAACGGCCCCGCTCACCTGAGTAGAGAAGGAACAGGGGGCAGTGCCTGAGCAGACAGGTGCATCTGCCGGAGCAGGGGCAAGAACACATCCAAAAGGATGGCAGGCCTGGCCACATAATTACAGTTAGGGAGGCATGTGGAGAGAGTTTTGAATTGCAGTGGTGGAGGTAGAGGAGAATAGAGGGGGAGTAAAAGGGGTAGACGGTCCAGTTTCCACACATCAATCCGGGGCCCTCCTTGATCCCCCGGCCTGGCTACATTTGTGTGGGTGCGGTGACAGCCCTCTTTTCTTCGTCCATGCCCCGCCAGAGGGTGAGGACGGCCGTCCTTTTCAATGCTAAGTCTGGCTCTCGCTTTCTTTAATTACAGCCTGAAAAACGGCACAAGCCCACTCTGTGCACAGAACAGGACTTAGGGATCAGGGCCAGGTGCATGGGCTTCAAAGGGCTGGGTGGGAGAGAGCAGGCCGAGCAGACAGAGAGGGAGGTGAGAGCAGGAGCTATCATTAGTGCCTAAAGAGGCAGTTAGCTGACACCCCCTACCAGAACACACAAGAGCAGTAAAGTGCCCCGCAACAGCTGTTTCAGGATCAGTTTCCAGCCACAGCACCGAGGGCTTTGGGATCAGTACCTTAAAAGTGTCAGGAGGTCAAAGAGGTGTTATTGCCTGATTGAACCAAAATTTTAACCCTTTCTGCTACTAAAATCATTCAGTAGGAAAAAATGAATCAGTGAGCTGGTGATCTGTGGTAGGTGACAATTACATACTGCTAGATATTGAGATTGTAATGTTCCTTATAATATGTTAGAACACAAGTGAACTCGATGTAACATGGCTACCACCAGGTCTACATCATTTTGATGATGTGAATGCCCTGATTCAAAATGCCAAAAGAAACTCATCTGAATCATTTAGGCTACATTTACACAGCGGGTAAAAGTGGCCCTAATCTGATTTTCTTTCCAAATTCAATTTTTTTGTTTGGCTGTTCATATTATCTTTTAAATGTGACCTGTATGCGACATTAGTCTGAACAGATCAGCTCCTAAACCGACCCGCATGCGCAAAAAAAAACAATGCTTCACGCGGCTCATCCACAGGAAAACAATCATGACGGCCAGCGAATGCCAGTCACTTCCGGAACGTTCAGTTTTGTCTTCGCCAGCATCACAGGAACGATTACGAAGTTCCAATGGTTGACAGCTGGGCTCATCACCCACAATGTGTTTGAGTTCGTTGTAAAAAGGGCACATTATTCGGCCACGACCACTTGTTTGGTTCGTGTCCTCGGATTCTTTAAACTGTTTTTTGACGCTGCAGCCTCGGCCTCCTCCGGCCGCGTTCGGCCATTTCGTTCAAAATCTCTTTGAGCACGGAGCGGTTACGATAAGTCTCTTCTAACTTTTTGGTGCAGAAACATCAGCCTAAATGTTTATGAGTCTCAGCAGCACGAAATTATGACGAATGTCGAGTTGGACTGACAAGAAAGAGTCACATTGCCGCAGATCGGACACGTGTCAGATTTCAGTACCACATATGAAAGCCTCTCAAATCGGAATTAAAAATGTCAGATTCAAAGACACACATCTGTGTCACATACGGAGAAAAAGATCGGATTTGGGCCACTTTTACCTGCTGTGTAAATGTAGCCTTAGAGCTACTCTGCAGTATCACTACTGTAAAGGCCAGTATTCAGATAATGACTTAGAAGTGTGTATTCATATATTGTGCCTTCCTAGTGACAACAGACAGAGCTTCATTCTGCACAAAGGCAAAAGTTCACTTGTGCAACAAAAGGGCAACTTGAAGGCAACGAAAAAGGTGCATTCAGATATCGCTATGGTGAAAGAGGAGTGCTGAGAGAGATAAAAGTGAAGGCAAAGGCTTTTACAGGCAGGTGATCAGTTCCTGCAAAGGGAAGGAAGGCCTAAAAAGGACATGAAACTCAGTTTGATAAGAAGGTGCAAACAGCAGGTGAGGCTTAGGAATGTCAGCCCTGCCACCTGTCAACTAGGATTTCATAACTGTAGCCTCATTAGATAAACAGCAAACACACACAGACACACACAGACACACAAGTTTAAACAAGCTTTTTCCCCTCCACTTTCTTTTCAAAACCTCAAAAAAGACAAGAAGAACCAAGGCAAAAAAGTTCGGACATGAGCAACTTACCATTTTTATGATCATTTGGGGACTGAAGAAACCAACTGATACAATTTTGCAAACTTTATTTTTTGCCCTGCTTCTGTTATACAAGTCTTCAGCTGTGTTATCATACAAGGTCTTTGCCCTATTTTGCACTTCGCAGTGCACCATGTTTTCAATGAAAGGCCAGTCTGGACGGCAGACAGTCCAGTCTAGCACCTGCACTCTCTAATTCTGCAGCCATTCTGCTGTAACGTGCAGAACGTGGTTTGGCATCATCACGCTGAAATAAGCATGGACATCTCTGAAAAAGACGTTGTCTAGAAGGCATGTCTCGGCCTTGGCCATCACACACATACATTTGCCCAAGTTCTCTGAATCTTTCAGTGAAATTATGCCTGAACTCTCTTGTCAGGAATATGTCAATTATTTTAAATATACAAACAGGTAATTTGGTGTAATATAATGTATATTGTGTAATGTAGCGTGTTCATTTTATTTTCAAATATTTGCACAGGTTCTATGAGCCATGTCAGTATTATGCACACTCAAACTGAAAATAAAGGTTAACTAAAAATACATTAAATGCTGCTTTGCAGATAAAGTAAATAAATAATAAATAAGTTAGCAAGTTGGCTAACTGATGTCAAATACATTGTAACTTTACTAATACCTTGTTTTATTTCCATTTCAGCTGATCAGTTTCAATCAGTTGGCTACCATGCACTGTAGTGAACATTAGCAATGAGTGTTGCTGGCTAAGTCACTGCTGTTGAATTAACAGTAGCCTATATTTTAAACTACTTGGTCAATCAGCAGTTTTACTTCTATGAAAAATCTTAAAAACGTAAGTTTATCACACACAATTCTTTACCAAATTGTTTATTAGTATTAAAGCTAATTAACAATTAATCTTCTAAACATTTTTAGTTACCTGACTTGAAATGCAGATAAAACCTTTTAATGCCAACTTAGCATGCGATTTTCAAGAAGGAACCTTAATTTATGATGTTTGTCAAAGATTTTCCCCACGGCAACAATAATCAGAAAGAAGTATGTCACACAGGTTATTTCAAGTGTGAAAAAATTGCGCACTTCAATTGTGCAAATTCAAATATACTCAGTCAGTGTACTACAGTGTTTGGAAGACCAAGCACCTGCACATACCTAAAGTTGGTTTGGCTATTATTGTTTACCCATATTTGAGGTTATCTAGATGCTGTCACTGTATGTACTTTAAGTTACCAACATAAAGACATGGAGAAAGTAACCGCCAAACAGGAGAGAAATGTATGTAAAACAGTTCTTGACAGTTAAAACTTTCTTTCTCTTTACCAAAAAAGAATGCAGTGGGAGGCAAGGCCTTACAGGCTCAGAATTCCATGGGTGAACACCTCTGCAGAGGTAGTGGTGGGAAACATCTCAATCATCAAAGAAGCACTGTACAGAGGCCAGATAAGCATGGGAGAACTAGCCATCAACCAAATAGCTCACATAGCACAGGGCCTGACACAACTATACAGCTGTCATCACAAGCATAGCCTACATTCCAGCTTCTGATGGTGGTAAACAGGCAGGTGACATGCATCGGACAGACAGACACAGCCCCTGAATAACCCCCAAACACTATGGGAATCATTCTCCAATACAACTCACAAAACAAAGCATGGGTGGGAGTATCTAGGCACATCATGATTCAGTTTATTTCCTGGTGCGCCTTAAATTTCCCACATGTAAACACAGTCACTAAAGTAGCTTTCTATCATTTGGGAAATATCACTAAAGTTCGGCCTTTTCTATCTCAGTGCAATGCAGAGAAACGTATTAATGCATTTGTTACAAGCAGAGTTGATCACTGTAATGATCTTCTTACTGGACTTCCTAAGAAAACAATAAATCCTCTACAACTTGTGCTAAACGCATCAGCATCCTCACAAAAACAAAACAGAGATCTTATCACTCCCGGTTTAAAAGTACTGCACTGGCTGCCTGTATCGTTCAGGATAGATTTTAAAGTTCTACTGCTAGTTTTAAGGCTCTAAATGACCTTAAAGCACCGTTTACATCACAGAGTGTCTGTCTGTTTATGATCCAGCACATGATCTTAGATCTGCAGATACTGACCTTCTACAAACACCTTCAGTAAAATACAGAAAGCATGGAGAGACTCTTTCAGTTACTCTGCTTCTAAACTGTGGAACTTAATTCACCGTTTATTAGACAGTCAAGCTCAGTGCTCACTTTTAAGAAGCACCTAAAAATGTCTCTCTTTAACTTAGCAGCTCATTAAAACTCTAATTCTCATGGTGTTTATCTTTATATTTGATCTGCGTCATTTTCTTATATGATTCTAAATTAGTACTAAGAATTTTTTGTATTTCTGTTAAGCTTTACTGCCTGTCTGTAAAGCACTTTGAGCTTTTACCAGCATGAAAAGTGCTATATAAATAAAAATTATTACTAATATTATATTATTTATTATATAACAAATTTGAATTCCTTCAGCCTCTATTATAATTTTTTCTTGTATTTATCATTATACAAATAAAATATTGTCAGCTTCTTATTAATGTTTGTCTGCATTGGAGAGGAATGTAAGCTTCACATAACACACGACAAACATTGATCACAAAAAAAACAAAACATGTCAGCTTAAGTAAATTTCAATAAAACCTACACTCTGATAGGGCTGGGGACCTATCAAGATACAAGCATCATGATATGGTACAATACAATACAATACAATACAATGACACAGCACACTAGATGTTCCAACTACAGTGATGAATGAATTGAATAAATTAAATAATGAATAACAATAAATTAATAAATGATTATGGCTTATTAATGCTTACCTTAATTTGTGTTTTAAGTATTAAAACTACAAGAATAATCAATAAATAATGCTAATGGAGCTTCTAAAACTATATTATAGCAGTGGTTCACTCTGGAGTACTGGTCAGAGCACAGGAAGGCAGAGGAGTGAACTTTCTGCACTTTTAATCACTAAAACATCAGTGCAGGAGGCAGCAGTCAGTATAGAACAAAGGGCCTTGCACGTGCTGCTGTTTTCAGCTTCAGATCAGTGATGTTAATTTTGCTAAAAGGAAGCATCTGCTTGAAAAGTCCAACTGTCCACTTCATTACACATTTGCAATACTCCCCGACACCAGGGCTGAATAGTCCTCACACTGCTAATACTTTAGGCAATAAGTCTTCACAAAACCGAGACCACAGTCTGCAATACACAAAGGAGCCTCTAACCACTGAATGTATTATTGTGTTCTGTGAGCGCCCAGCCAAATCACAGATGTTCTGTGCATGAACCAGGACATTCACTTAAGCCAACAAATGTAAATAATTTGGTAAAAGCAATGAATATTTAACCATGTTGGATGGAACTCAATACAACATCAACAGTCTGTAAGCATAGCCGTTTTGGGTTAATCTGCATTATCTATAGCTCTATAGCTTTATAAAGCAACCTGACTGCCTAATTGGTGTAGTATCATGTTTTCTGATAGCACTACAATATGGCAGATATGTCACAGGCAATGGACAGTGAACTCAACACAGTGATGGTTGGGTCAGGCCACGGTGATTTGTTTGAGGTTGAGAGCCATTCCATGTCAAATCAGGAGGGAAAGCAAACAAACAGTTGGCGGGGGGGGCATGTTTGTGTTTGTGTACAAAGGGGAATGTGTGATAGCGGGACTCGGCATGCGCACTGGGGCTGGGGTGGGAGAGGCACTTTGATGTGTGTCCCTCAGGACGTCAGGCTGTCAACCACAGACTGTTTTGGGTAAACATGCCCCATGCGAGAGGGTGTGTTTGTGTGTTTAGTCCTCTAAGTCAACTGTAATGAAAAAGGGGTGGGGTGGGGGACATAAGTGGATTGCATTATAATAAACAGTAGGAAATGTCTTATTTTAAATTCACAAGCTTATTGTCACAATATTTGATGCAACTACACCGTTTTGCCATCAGCTGTTTTGAATGGCAGGTTTTCTGCACCGCTGGGGCAAACGCACTTTTCACCATAAACAAAAAACATTCGCTAATTTCCCACCTGCCATAAAACACTAAATATCATAAAGGTAAAATAGGGGTTAAAACTGATATAAATATTAACCAATTACATCAATATTTTGAATGACTATAATACTGTCATGATTTGCAATATAATAATAATAATAATAATGTTAATCAGAAATCAACAGACGTGGGCAAAAGTAATTACATTTTGATAGAAGATTAGGGGAAAACAAGCATTTTAAATTAAATGAACTGTGCTTAACAGGACTCAATGGGACAAAAAGGTAAAAAGGTCAGCTTTGATTTCCGGTTGATTCAGCTGTACAAGTCAATGTTTAATCTGTCTTGGGGACTAGGCTGCTTGTGTTTGGCTAATGAGAGCATCCTGAAGAAGGCAGAATTCATATAACGAAACACTGTCAGAGCATTATTCCTTTTTATGCTTGTATACCTTCCCACCCATGTATTCTAATATATACAATACATACATATACACACACAGACACACACATACATGTATATATACATACATACACACACACACACATATATACATATACACACATATACATGTACACACACACACACACACACACATATACACATATATATATATATATATACACACATACATATATATATATATATATATAAATAAATAAAAAGTTTACACGTATGCATGTATTGCAACCACAAGAGTGAGACAAACTCTTATTTAAGTCAGCTGGATAGAAAAGGGTAGAGATAAAGATGGAACCACAACAGACAAATTAAACCAGTTGTTACAGCAATCAAAGTTTAGTTCATATATTTCATGACATTGTGAATCACTTGATGGTATCAAAGACATATGATATGATAAGGTATGTTACAGTCTTCACTGAAAGTCATGAAGTCATTAAAATTAGTCAATACATCCATACTGACTTTTTAGCTACAATAAAAAAAAAATGCATTAAAATCATATTTACATTCACACAGAGTTACTAAACACACTAATGACACCTCTGTAGAAATGAAGTAAAAGCTCTGTCCCTTTTCATTCCAGCCTCAACTGTGGAAATGCAACTGTGTTCCAAAACAGGGGCCAGCTGTTCAACATTATTTGTTCAAAATGATCTGATTATGTAATAGCCTACAGTGTAAACACAAGCTACATTGACATATTGCATTTGTCTGATCAACATCTCTGTCAAGTAATCACTCACAGTGGTTCTTTTTCTGAACTGAAATCTATTTCAGTCATTACATTTGAGTTTTGCTAAAAGTCTGCCAAAGATGGAGAATTCAAAGTAATTAATGGCTCATTAATGGTTTGTTAAAGTTTGAACCGTATCATGACAACCAAGCAATCATAAATATTTTGTTAAAAAAAAGATTTTTTTTAAGGTTCGATTTGCATTTCATTACTTTTACACTGCACGGTATGTTATTCACTGTTATCTGGGAATGGATTAGCAGGGTCATCAGCATGCCACCCACTGCTTTACTCCTGCTGTAAAAGCTAATGTTGACTTGGCCAATGTGGACAGGAGCAGGCAAACTAAATGCAGGTCAGCGTTTCCTCCCTAGACAGCTTACAACTTACACTAAATAACATCTGCTTTTCTGAGGTCATGGCTGTCACACTGCTTTCTGTAAGGTGCCACTTATATACGCATGGTAACATATTAGTGTGCAAAAAGATCCAGGCTAAAGCCCCTTCACAAGCTTTTAAACATGTACTTCTACAGAGCTGATCCACAATGCTGAATTATTCACATCTCAGCAGTGATTGGCACAGCACTGAAATAGAAGTGTTTCTGGAGGTGCTCCAAATATCAGCGTGCTGTTGCTGTGCAATTGTTGGCTGCTGTTTGTCTGAATGTAGCCAAAAGATGCTACTAGCATTTTGCTTGTCAGTGAGATGTGAACTCAAGCTGACCATGTAATGAACACCACCCAAGCTTTAAAAGATGCTCAAGGTGAAAACATTACAAATTACACTGCTTGACAAACGTCAAGATGTTATTTCCTTAGTTTGGGTAAACCTGCACCACACTGAATTGTATTGTATTAAAACTTAATCTGCCTACAAAGTCTAAAAAAATAAAAAATAGGCTCATTTCACTTTGAACTGGCCCAGGACACTGAGCCAAAAAGAAAGGTCAAATAGATTCTGTCCTAAAAGCATTAAAAAATAAATAAATAAAAATCACACACACAAAAAAGTGCCTGCAGGGTATTAGCATGTCTCACAATTTCAGTCCTGTGTTCAACACAAAACAAGTCACATGAAAATGAAAACCCAGCAGCAAATGGCATCAAGGCCACTTAAAAACATCAAGATAAAAATGCCCCACAAGATGAAACTCACAACAGCAGTCTTGACCCATAAGGGGTACAAACACTACACTTCCCAGCACGGGTCCAGTGGAAATGTAAACGTGCATCCATGAGTGGGACATGGTGGAGAGCTGGAGTATTTGGCACATGTGGTTGTGGCTGTGTGGTGGGGCTTAGGGTCACCGAGTGAGGTGGAGATGGGGGTGTTGCTGAAGTTGGACCAGTAACTCCTCCTGAGTTGGCTCTTGGACGTGCTCTCTGAGGAGGAAGTGGGAGGTGCGAGAATATAAAGATGGTTACATCACTTGATGTTATAGGATGAGGTAACTAAGACGGCAAGACATTACAGGGTGAGTGAAAGTGTCTTAGGCATGTTGGGATTGGAAACAAGCTAGTTTCGCAGAATCAGGAAAATCAGGGGTCGACAGTCAGCCCAACACACAACACAGTCAAAAAGAGACAAATCAATGGCCTTCATTTGTGGAAGCAAGCCAGCACAGTGATGAATGCCAGTGAAAGTGCAATATGTAAGAAAGCCATTCCATCTCAATTACCGATACCCTGAGTTAATGCAAGTAAAAAATGATTTGAAAGATGCTGTCTAGACATCATTTTTGGGAAATTTGGCTTGTACTAGATAAACTGCAAACGGGCAGCTGTTTTTACTTTCAGATTTAATAATTTAAACTAAAGACTGTCATTTAATATTAGCATTTTTGTTACCAGCACCTTTGTCTAACAATGAAATAACCTAAATAGGCTATGTATCATTATGTATTATTAAGACTGTGACTTTCCTTGCTTGCTTATGGTTATTTTGCAGATATCCAGATAAACAATAGCAACCTGCCATTAAAAATCTCTGAACAATTAAAATATTAGGATATGTATACATTAAAATATATCTATGCATCTTTGAAATCACACTGTACCTCAAATTCTGAGTGGCAATGCCAAAGCTTTCTCTCTTTAGATGAATCAGATCACATATGAATGATTCAAGGCCCAAAACAGTATCATGCATAGCAGCCTCCAGCAAAAACTTTAGCCAGTATTAGCCATAATGCAAAAGCAGCCTGAGGGCCTGCAAATATACCTTAAAATAGCACATAAAATCCATGGTGAATCAAATGTGAATAGTCTAAATCATGCTCAGACAAAGTAATTGTCAAGCACAGGACAGAAACTGCAACAGATGCAAAATGATTTAGCGCAGGGATGTCAAAATGTGGTCCTTCCAGGCCACAGTTCTGCAGAGATTAGCATTTCCATACTAAATTCAGCTCATGAAGGCCTAGCTAATTAGCGGGTGAATTGAATCAGGTGTGTTAGATAAGAAGGAGCGCTAAAGTCTGCAGTGTTTCGGCCTGCCAGGACTAGAATGTGACACACGTGACACAGGGTACTCTGACAGCAGCAAAGCAGCGATAAAACCCAGAGGAACGTACCTGAACATCCGCTGCACTGTGGTCTCATAGCGTGTCCTTTCCACATCAGATACACTTAATGCATGACTCTTGTCCCATTTGTAGGTGAAGTTCTGGAACATTAAACAATAGAGTAATTTAGTAATTATTCTGATGATTCATTCTCTGCTTACAAAACAGGCAAACAATACAAATGGAAATAAAAAAGACGAAATAGGACCTTTAAAAGAAATTATTGGAACATATAAAAGCACAATGTGGCAAAAAGTATATAGATAAGTGTCTATCAGGCTCAGTTTCTTACTGTAAGTGAGACCAGCAAAAGAATTTAAAGTATGTATTATCATCATGCAAACTGCTAAACTGCTAATTCTAACTGCCTCTAAGTCAGTTTTAGTTGCTTTAAAAATGGCAACAATACTGTTCAGTATTGCTTTTTTAAACCCACAAACAAAATAAAACGGAAATTCATTCTTGGTAAAATAACATTCATAGCAGCCAATATCATCTTACCTCCAAAATGAGTGCCACAAACAGGTTGACCCACATGACAGAAGAGGTGAGCCACCATGACACAAAATACACCTTTGACCACCTGTGACAAGCAGAGTCATGGTCATTACAGATTTGCAGAGACAAAGTTAATTATAAGGTAGCAAAGACCATAAAAGTAAAACCATTAAGCTTCTGGAGCTGTTGCCTTACTCGGTAGTGTATCTAGTATAAGCGTCCATGAAGACCTGCCAGTTATTCACCACCATGACGTCATACAGAAGAACTAGAGATGACTGAAGAAAAAGAGAAAAAAGACTGATCACTATGAACACTAAAATCTGCTTATGCTTAAAATATCAATGTTAATATAACAAAAAATAATTTAAACTACACAATTATATACATAACATAAATGAATGTAAAATAAACTTCACAAAAACAATAATCTTTCTTCTGAACTGACTTCTTATCTTCTTTTTATCCTTGCCACATCAGTCTGTATTAGTTTATTAACTGATCTCATGCTGCTATACTTACAGCAAAGTCATCAAAGTTGTTTGGCCAGTACTCCAGCTGTTCATAGGAGCCACATTCCATGGTAAAGTTGGATGTGCCGTTCTCGATACTTGAATTGGAGACCATACTACAAGGGATACACATAATTCAAGACCACTCACAGTTAGAAGCCATAGCATAGATGTTAAAGCCTCAGTCAGGAATGGCTGGTTAAAGCACCAAGTAGAGTCTTTCAAACAACACTGCTAATAACATGTACAGCCTGTACATATGATGTTCTCTGTTGGTAGAGTTAATCCACAGCCTATTTACGCATCTCATATCTGGATACTGTCCAGACAATACAGACTGACAGAAATCTGTATCAATATATCAGTACTGTATCAATGCTGCCAGAGAAATTCGATCTTTGCAATTATGCACTTTATATAAATTTGAGAAAAAACAGCTGCAGCTTTTTCACTTATGGTGGAAAAGGTGATGGGACATGTTGCATGTAGTTTACATCATCAATTATGAATTCTATAAAATTAAAAGCTCTGTATAAATCTTTGCATGTATAAATCTCGTCATCATTGGGCTGTGAAGCCGTGGAACTTCATTCTCTAGAGTGGTAAAGCTCCATCCAATATCTGTCCAATATCTGTGAAATGAGGGGCACTCATGATCCAGAACTAAAAATTCAACATCAGTACCTGGCCTCAGTAACACTCTTGTGGCTGAATGCAATCAAATCCTCACAGCAATGTTACAAACTCTATAGTAAAGTCTTCTCAGAAGAGTATAAGCTGTTGCTGAGACAAATGCCCCATTAATACCCTTAATCTAGTAAGAAATGTTGGATGAGCAGGTGTTTACAAACGTTTGAACATACAGTGTATTGCACTGTTCTTGCTCTCAGCTGTATTTCCAATGCATCTCAAACCACTTCCTGTAGTGTCTGTCTGAGGTGTACGGTGTCTTGGTTGCATTTACATCTGGCTTTTTCATGATTGTGTTTTGGCAGTTCATCGTTAAAGGGGAATATCATTGAAACGTGAAATTTTTTCAAATAACTGGAAAAAAGTAATTGAGTGTTTTGATGCAAGATGGTGCACTGTACAGAAACTCTCTGATGCAGATTTTCTTCGTTTTACAGTGGTGGTGACAGAAACCAGGGATTGCAATGTCTACAAACCAAATATAGCCTTTTTACTACCCAAAATGACCAGTGAACCTACTTCTGTCTTATATGTAATACTTTATTTTATACGTAATGCAGATAATGCTAAAATAGTGCCATGTGTTTTCTTTGGGTATGATTTTACCTTAAAACACCTTGTTAAAAATATGTCACAACTACCAAAAAACAAATGTTTCATTAGGGAAACATATCTGTAACCATTTCATACAATAACTTTCTGTGAGGTAGCTATTAGAGGCACTGAACTCTTCAGACGTCTAGTAAGTATTGACAAGTTTCTCTAGAATGGCGCCTTTCACATCAAACCACTCTGAATTACCTTCTACTGAAATTTCAGGGGAAACAGTGAAAATTCCCAGAAAACAGTGAAATTCCCCTTTAGAAGTTCAGAAGAGAACTAAAACACATTGGTACAGTAACAGTAACTGTTTCCAACCAGTGTATTTCTAGACTGTACCTTGGGCCTCCTGGAGGGGGAATAGCTCCATGGAACAGCCAGATACCAATAACTGCATACACATAGTACACCACCTACATCACAGAACAGAGGGAAGTCATATGTGTGAAGACTGGCGCCTCAAACAGTCACGGCTGACAGCATTAAAGCACTGCCTTTTCTATCTGAGGTCACTTACCACCAGAATGCCAGCAAAAGCCCGCAGGTTTTTCACAAGATCCACAAGAGTACTGGCGACCAGAGCCATCAACTACAAACAGAAGAAAAATGCAAATTAACAGTATATTATTATTATTATTATTATTATTAGTAGTAGTAGTAGTAGTAGTAGTAGTAGTTATAGTAGTAGACATACTATTATGCATATTTTACAAAAGTATATATGATGGTTTAAAGAACACATCATACCATAGAACTTAATAGAGAATTCCATAGTTTTTTTCAACATTTCTGCATAATTAAAATGGTTAAGATGTAATCAAAGTCCGTCAGACTTTCATTCAGTAATGATTTGATGTAAAATATTACAATATAGAGAAACGTACTGAGTCAGAATTGTTCACCGTGGTGGTGACAGGAACCAGACATATGAAGAGATTAATACCTCTAAAAGCTCCCTAACAGAAAGTTACAACATAAAACACTTACAAATATGCTGCCTAATGCCCGAGACACTGTTTTCCAATAGTTTTGAGAAGGTTTTGTCCTAAAACATATATTATTTTTAAATTAACATTAATGGTAGATAGGTAAATGCAAGGCATAGTAAGGCAAAAAAGTCACCTAAGGAACATTGTTTTATAGATTTATCACTACTTTACCATTATCAACATTACACATCTACTAAATCACGACCCCTGGTTCCCATAACCACCACTGTGGAGAAAATATAAGTGAATATGTTTCTCTACAAGGAACTATAAAAAAAAACTCTGTATAACTTTATTTACGTCTAAATGATTGAATTATGCAGAAATTAAAAAAATTAATTAATTCAAAAAAAAATCTGCAGATTTCCTCTTTAAACTAAAGCAATACATCCATAATATGTAGCATGAAATGTGGTCAAACTGCTAAAGAGCTGAGCAGCTTGGCTGCTCTCTACGTTCATTTACTAAGTACATACAATACACAGTTTTAACCACTAGATGGTGACAAAGCACTGCCAATAAACAGACATAGACAGACCCTCTTACATACAAACATGCTCAAGTCATTCATTCGAAGGTTTTGCTGCTGACCTTGATTTCTGGGATGATTCTAAGGAAACGGAAGACAATCAGCATGTTGACCAGACGCACCATCTCCCACAGGGACATCACGCCCTTCTGAACTGGTATCCTGAGAAGAATAGTCACCATTTTTTAAACTGAAAATGTTTAAAAAAATTAACAGATATATTTCAATTGCAGTGTATCATTTGTTGATTGTAGTACTGATATCACAGTTGGCATAATGTAAATGAGTCTGCTAACCAATCAGCATGTTTTACTGTGAACTTTGAGCATCATGAACTGAGGTACTGTTTGGTCAAAATAATGTTAGCCGATCCTTAAGTAAGTCACGTTATTGATTCAATAAGGTGTTCTTAGTATATTGCAGAGCATATTGCGATGTTCCACTGTCATCACAGCACTATTTTGTTTGTATTTTGTCCATTTTGTGATCAAGTGCATTACTATATCATCAAGTACATTACTTTATCATACAGCTTTGCACATACTGTAAATTAAACAAATAAATGATACTCACAACTGATAGGAAATCCTGTATGTGATAAAAATAGCCACCTGGAGAACCTATTTGACAAAAAATAGAGAGATATTTTATGCTTTTTATTGTAGTCTTGCAGTTTGTCTTAACAAGAAACAATTAATTATTTTTTCTAAAAAAACATAAAATATATGTATATGAAACATACCAGCAGGAGGACCGTGAAGAGCCCATCGAAGATGTTATTTTTGTAAGAGAGGTAACCTCTCCAACCAAAGGCAATCAGCTTCAATACCATCTCCAAAAGGTAATATAGGATGAAAGCACAATTTATGACCTAGATTAAAAAACAAAAAACGACATTAACACCATTTCAAACGTAATGTTTGTCCATCTAAAAAAATGTTTTGAAGGTAATATTTTAGACAGAAAATGAATAAGTCTTAAATTTAGCATAAGATTAGTATAGATGTACAGTAAGTTATCATTTAGTCAGTTACCTCCATGTAGTAGTCATCCCTCTGAGACACAATCTTCTCTGAATCTAGAACCAAGACAGTCTGCAAAACATAGGAGTTCATAGAGTTTTCTAAATAATAACACTGCATAAGGTCTTATTCACACAGACATAAGACACATGCCAGCAAAATGTATTTAATTCATATACAAATAAAAAAAGTTCATATACAAATAATTCATATGCCTCCAACAAATACAATCAACAAAGAAAAACAAACAAGGAACTTCATAAAATGACCAGTCTTCTTTAGTTTCACAACCTCTGTTGTTCCAAACCTCTGTAAGTATCCACTTTACGCAATTTAGCAACCGGCTGAAAGATTTTACCTTCAAGACAACTGCCCGTTATGTCTCTAGGAAAGCCTCTTATTACTTAAGAGTATATGTGTGAATTAGAAAGGCCAAGCGACATGTGTTCACAATCATAGATTTATGAGCATTAGTTAATAAAGTTTGTAGTGTCACACAATAGCCACAAGGTGTCACTAATCATTACAGATGAATTCCTGTTTCTCTTCATTGTGTCTCCTTTAAAAATCTAAATATAATCAATCAATGTTTGTGGTGACACTAGAAAATATCTAAGGATATTTGTTTAAAAAATACGAAAGACGCTACTTACACAGATGCAGATGACATTTGCCAGTGCTACCACATTTCCCACCACAGTGAGGTAGTAATGACTACAGGTACTCTGGATCCACTGTAGTAATGGCAAGCTGTACTCTGGACTTGGTGGGTGCTGGTGTGCAAAAAAAAGACTGGATGTTACGAAGGAAATAACAGCATCACAGTTATTGTTAAAGGTTATTAAAAGTTCACTGGATGACGGTAAAGCAGTGGGAGCAGTATTTTTAGATCTCAAGAAAGTGTTCGATCCTATAAATCATAAAATACTTATAAACAAACTTTAGAAGCTTCTCTTAACAACCCATAGGTTGGTGTGCGTCATATTTGGAATGTTGGAGCCGATGTGTTAAAGTAAATGATGTGAAGTAATCTCTTCAAAGTTAAAGTATGGGCATTCCACAAGGCTCAGTTCTGGGTCCTTTGCTTTTTTGCTTTTACATAAATGACTTATCTAAAAATAAAGGGACAGAGCGTAAAATGTACGGAAATTACGATCATTTATGTATCAGCAAAGACTCCACAGAAGGCAGCAGAATTATTAAATGAGCAAATCGTCAGGATTTCTCAGTGGCTTAATAATTATTACCTGACTTTAAATTAGAAACTAAAACAGTTCCAATGTGTTTTTAATTAGACAAAAAGAACAGGGAGGATGTGTAAATATATGCTGAAGAATTGAGAAAGCCAAGGAGTTTAAATGTCCAGGAATTACTTTGGATCCTCAGTTAAAAATGTAACACACACACACACGCCCCAGTGGGCCAAAATATTATGACCCCCTGCCTAATACACCGTTTCCCTGCATGCTGCCAATACAGCTTTGACCTGCTGGTCAGCCTTAGACTCTACAAGACCTCTGAAAATGCCCTGTGGTATCTGGGACCAAGATGTTAACAGCAGATCTATTAAGTCCTGTAAGTTGTGAGGTGGAGTCGCCGCAGATAGGACTGGTTGCTCCAGAACATCCCATAGATGCTCAATCGAATTGGGACCTGAGGAATTTGGAGGCCAGGACAACACCTTGAACTCTTCGTCGTGTTTCTCAAACCATTCCTGAACAATGGGCCTCATCCTCCAACATCTTCCTAGGTTTTTTCTTAAATGTGTTCTTGAGAAAGGTCCTAAGAAAAAGTCTACGTCAGATCCATGACGTGTTCTTAAACCGCAGAACTGTTCACACCTTTGCGCTCTTGAGTGTGTGTAGATTCTGTTCTTACCTAAGAACAAATCCCAAGATAGAAAACATTGGTGAATCTCAGAATCTTCGTGAAAACTGCATAAATGGGTTTTAAGAAGGAATTTCTTCTCAAGAACGGTTGGCAAATGAGTCCAATGTGTGCAGTGCGGCAGGGCGCAATATCCTGCTGAAAAAGGCCGCTGCAATCAGGGACTACCACTGCCATGAAGGAGTGTACCTGGTCCGCAATGATGTTTAAGTGGGTGGCACATGACAAACTGTCGTCCACATGAACGCGCGGACCAGGGTCTTCCAGCAGAGCATCATATTCCCTCCACCGGCTTCTCCCCACACTGCATAAGCAGTGGACAGGGGTTAGCATGGACACTCTAACTGGTCTGCATCTACACAGCCCCATAGGCAGCAGGTGCACTGCGACACTTTCCTCCTGTAACTGTCATTAAACATATCTGTGGTTTGTGCCCTTCTGTCGGTTCAGATCAGACAGGATTGCCCCTTGTGCACCGATAAACCTTGGTTGTCCAACATCTGGGATAAAGCAGATTATGTTTTGGATCATCTGTGATCAGATATAATATCTGTTTTAAACTTTAGTGTGTCTACAGTTGTTTTGGCTTTATAATCTTTCTTTCTACAAGACCAACCAGGGACAGGAGCTGCAAATTAGTTTAAGCTAGATGCCCTATATACATTACATGTGCTGTATTTTATGTAACAATGCTTATCTGTATTGTCCCAGTCAAATAAAAAAAAAATGCATCTTTGATAGACATTGTAATTGACATTGTAATGGACATTGTAAAAATGCACTGCCACATGATTTAAAAATGGCCTACACTATTTCTGCTGAAATATTTTACTTCCCGACTTTTGGACTACATAAATACCTTGATTCTACAAAATACCCACAGAAACGGTACCCTGAAGCTGTCATTAGTCAAAATGCTCACAGCACACAGTAAAAAAACAATTGTGATAGGTTAGAAGGGTCATTTGTATATTGCTGCCTTCTATGATATCAGCACTGTAAAGGCAAACATCATGTTAACAATTAACAAACAACATATTGTGCACCCCTTATTCCAAGTGTTTTATAACCAAGACTTTCCAGTTCTTTGCACTATAAATGATGCACCAGGAAACAATATGACACGCAAAGTTTCCATTATGGTATCTAGATGTTTATGAAAAAATGACTTCCCACAACAGAAAACTGTTCAAAGGGGAAATTCCTACCTCTTTGATACGATCCTTGTCCAGTTCGTCAAACAGTTTCTGGAAAGCCTCACCGTCAAGAAAGCCATCACGGAACTGCTGAGCAGCCTAAAGGACAGGACAACAAATGGAACAGCCCATTCCAGAGCAGCTCTGTTGAGCCTACATACAGGGAAATGCTTAAATGATCTAGATTGAAACTCTGGACTCACCTTAATGACAGCTTGTCTGTAGAAAGACTTCATCTGCACTCTGCTCATGACCTCCAGCACGGTGTTCACTTGCACCCCCTCTCTAAGCACACACAGAAGAACATGAGATGTACACATCACTTAGTGGTGCAAATGGCTTACTTCCAGAAGTGGACATCAGAAGGTGACCCATGCTGTTCATCCGAAAAGACATTCCTAGATTCCACTCGCTTTATATCCGAGCATGAATCCAAAAAAAATATCGACTCATTATCCATTCATATACTGAAAATCAAAACCAAGGAATTATAATTAAATTTGCCCACCCAAGTGTTCCCTAACCTGAAGGACTGCTAGCATAGTCCCCAAAATGGCACATGATGTTTAGTTAAAACACTGAGAGCCAGTTGTACTAAGCCTTTTGGGCCAGTTTCAGGCACAAATAGGACTCCTCCTCACAGTGTGTTGTGAAACTGCCATACTAGTCTAAACACAGTTTATATACAAGGTGAGATGCAAAAAGCATTTCTCTCCTTCATGCATACGCATTCGAGGGAGGACTGTGCAGAAAATGGATGGAGACACTGAGGGTGCAGCTGTTTACATATTCCACTTGATTTACTGAAGTTCATTGATGCAACAAGAGGCTACCAGATTTGCATGTAATCTTCTCCTCCTCTCAAAACCATGTGTAAATTAGTAGCAGTGTTTCAAAGGCAGGTTCCTTTAAAAATGACAGCAGGCAAATGGAGGCACAGAGCCAAAACATGCGGAAGATTTACCAACAGAAAAAAACAGCATTTCAGCTCTCAAGGCTTAGATATACACAGTGCCAAATGTGCCCTGATGCGGTCTCAACATGCGCTCGCAGTCCATGTTATTGTTCCCCCCAAGAACATACGGGAATTGTGCTACCATAACGCATATTTATAGGTAGCTTCATACATAAAACCTTAGGGAGGATATTTTTATAGCTTAAATCACCTCAAAAAGCCTACCAGCATTAAAACTAAGAAGCTCAAGTTAGCTTCTTATTCGTCTGCTACTTGTTCGAATTTTCCCATTAGACCTTGAATGGTCCATCAGTTCTTATAACGCTTGAGGTGCCAGGATGTAACTGTGGCACCATTTAAGGTGGAAAGGGTAAATTTGAACAGGAAGCTGGCAAATAGGAAGCTGACTTCAGCCCTGTATTAAACTACAGGCAGGGCAGTTTGACGGTCTAAATGTCTTTATCAGAAAATGTTACCTTCATATAAAAAAAAAAAGGATATTTTGAAAGGCTATTTCAGCTTATCGGGGGTAAGCAGTAATATTAAACTCTGTCTGTACTAAAATAACATTAAAAAGTTACAACACCCTCATGTTTTCATTGTATGAGCTTCTCATGGCTGCATGGTGTGATCTTTAATGTTAATAGACATTTGATATGGTGTTCAAATATTTACATAAGGTGTTGACCATGTTATAATTTTTATGTTTATGCAAATAAAAAGTGCACAGTGCAGCTAATTTTATTTGTGGTGTCAATATAAAACTTTGTGAAATGACTTCAGGCTGTGTATCAGTTCTTTTTTGAACATTTGCAGCATATTTTAATACTGTGATAATACAAATAACTAATAAATTTGTGATATTAAATTTTCATACTGTTCCATCTCTAATACACATCTGGCGCACAATTATTTTTCCAGTTTAACATATGCGGCCTCAGGAAAGCTGTTTTCAGACATAGCCTCATCTTGTCCCTTAGCTTATTATTTCTGGGTTGTTTTAACAGGTGCTCCCTTCTTAAGGCAAAAAACACATGGGTACATATGAACCGAAGAAAGATTATCAAAAAGGAAGGGTTACATCTAATTAAGCTTGCATCTTTGGCAGATTGTTTTCTCATATCTCACTCAGACAAATGAGGAAACTACAACTTACAGGCTTGCAGAACAATCCACGAATATCAACACAAAGAACAATTGTGGAATGATAATTATTATGTGATGCGTTATCATCATGTAGACATATATAATTATTATCTAGACAACAGTGCCTCAATCGTATGAAATTGTGCTGATAAAATCGTTCAACATCAAATTCAGAACATCACTATGCAGATTACAGGAAAACACAGGCTTACTCTGAATTAACAGAAAGAACTAATAACCAGATTCAAAACAAAGGTTTCTCTGTTTATTTTAAGTACACTGGATTTATCAGTCAACTGAACAAAAGATAAAAGCAACATAGATAATGAAACTTATTTAAAGTGAGGTACTAAATTTACTTATGTTCACCTCTCATGGGCCAGTTTGTTTTCTAATGATAAATGTAGCTGACTTGTTTTTTTTTGAAGAAATATCTCAACATAAATATCCATGAGTGCGGAAAATTTATCTTATGCACATACTTTCATTCTCTCACTCTCTCCATCTCTGGTCTAGTATGCAAGCATCCAAGTCCATCTTACTAAACGCTCACCATGGACAATATCGAGAAGAAAGCTTGCTAAAGGGGAACTATTTAAAATTCCATATGAGTCATGAACATCTTCACTGTGGAAAAATTATGACCTGGTTGTGAAATCAGATAAAGAGCACATTGGTCACGTACAGTGTACAGCTTTCAATAGTCTTTTGAACTCTGATAACAGGAGGACCGGCACTCATTTCAGCAACACATTTGCCATGGATGCAGCCGTCTCGCAGCACCTACTAGTGTGAAGTTTCAGACAACAGAGTGCCTCACTCCAGTTAAAGAAAGCGAAAGTCAGCTTTCTGAGAAGGTTGCAAAGTGTTGTAATTTTCTAGCACATCAAAGGCTTGATAAAAAAAGCAAAGCATCTGTGACGATCCTTCTCTTATCACACGTAAGCAGCTTCAAAGTTTAGCAGTGCTCGTCAGACCTCGTCAGGTCTCCAAATTGGGCTCAGGTTTCAATTTAATGCCCATGCAACATTTTCCCCCTAACAAACCGAACTGTTCTACATCGAGTACAGCATTTTACTGATATATTTGTAATTAAACTCATTTTCTTTAAAAGCTGTGGGCTGTACATCCAACAGCCCTGTTGAGTATTATGGCAAGGAGATTGAGCGAGTGCTGGTGTCCACTGAATCTGCACAAACAGAGAGGACAGTGGGACTTACTCATGGTCTTCAGAGTTACTGGCGTGGCCTTGGCTCTTGCAGCACAGCACCTCAAATGCAGCCCGGATCCCCAGACGCCTCCTTATTATGGATGTCTGCACTGACATCTGAAAATAAAGCAATGTTTGTCGGAAAGTTTAGGGGGGGGGTTCAAGCTCATATAAGCAATATAAGCACAGAAAGTGGAAGTAAGTGAAACTGAAAAACACATTTACCAGAAGATACCCCCTGAACTGGTTGTATATGATAGCAGTGAGTAAATTCATCAAGATATAAGTTCCTGAAAGAAAAGAACACAGAACATGTTAAAGATGAGTAATGAGCAGTTAGATGATGAGTAAAACAGAATGATGAGTTACTACATGTACTAATAAATAATACAGAGTCTGGAAAACTTACCGCATACACTGAAAAGTATAAAAAACAGGGCATAACCCCGATGCAAAGAGTATGCTGGGACCATCACTGTTGAGAGAGAGAAAAAAAAAGGACAGAAATATTACAAAACAAGGGAACCTGCATTAAAAACATGCATTTAAGAGGAAATGACACAGGTTTCCTAGACATCTAGACTAAAATAGGGCTTCAGACCCCTGTTTTGAGACAAAAATGGTAAAGCTCTATGTGCAGGGTGCTGCTCTTCAGCCCTTCAATGTGCATTTCCCTCTTAAGTGCTAACAAGAGTGGGCAACATGATGTAACAAGTGATAAGATCACTTTAATAATAAACTACACCAAAACACCCAAATATGTATGGGTGTATGAGCGTATCTTGGGTATCTTCAGTACTGCTAGCACACAGAACAACTGCATAGGTCATCACTACAGACCCCAATAGATTTAGACCATTTACAGAGATCCTACCACCAACACCAACAAAAGTATACCGCATAAACTTCCCAGCAGCAAGTAACTGACTGAATACTCTCTCATTATGTCATGTTATTTTATTAATTTATTTACCACTTGTATGCTTTGTCCAGTTCCTTCTTAAAAATTAAATGTTTATTTTTGCAAATGCTCAGCTGAAAGGAAAGTGATTTTATCTAGGCATGACATGAAACATGACACTACTTTGCTGGTGCATTTTGTCTGTTTGCTCACAAACCTCATGTCTTTTGCCACCTTGTACTGTGATATTTTTACTAGCTTGCTGACCATTAGGTGCTGGAAAGCAGCCTGAACCACCGAGTGGCCTACTACCCATATTAGTCTTACGAGAAACTGCTGGTCATGAATATAGTTTTAGGAGGAAAATGCACACTAACCCATACAGCAACATGTTCCAGAGGAACTGGACTTCATTCCATTCTCAACACTTGGCTTTGAGACAAAGGAATGAGAAAACCTGACTTACATGTAAAATTTTCCACTTTTTCACAGTCTCGTTTAAAAGACAGAGACAAACTAGCCGTAGTCATGATTGAGCACATGACAGTAATAAAATTTTCTGTGGCACAACACATAATTCATTTGCCACCTGACACGACTGTCATGACACCCAGTAAACAGCTCACTCATATTTCAAAATATTACTCAAATCTTACCGTCTGGATTATTAGCTGTTGTGAGCAGCACAAGCAGAGAGGACAAGGCTCGAGGTAGGTTTCTAAAGTAAGTCTCCCATTCCCCATTCTTCTTTGGATCCTGTTGATACATTAGACAGCAAAAACTATAATTGTTTCGTCATTTACTTTCATCATTTACATTTTAAAAATCAAGTATTCTGACTTTCAAAAGACAGAACACAATGGAAATGTTCACTTGCAGCAAGAAAATGAAATTTTGCCGTTCGCAACTGTAATGACATTGATTGTTAGACGGAAGATCCACCTCAAGCATGCCTGGGTGCCTTAAGTCTCTGTGTGAGCGAACAGAAGGCAGGGTAAATAATGATTTGATCCATAATTACCTCTGATCTGGGGAAGATCAGCATACCAATCATGGTAAATAAGCACAAGTGTAGCGCCAGAAGCAGGATCACACTATAAAAGGAAAATATAATGTAACATGAAACAGGATTTGGCCAATAGTAGTTTAACAATCAGTTAATGCTGTAACCCTGTTACCTTGCTATCTCTGGAAGAGTCCTCTTGATACATTTTAGAGTTTTCTTCATTAAGGAGGAATTTTGCAAGAGAAAAAAGGGCCGTATCAGTCTTCTGACTCGTATGGTCTGCAGGATCATAGAAAAAAGGGAACATTATCATCCACCAAACCACTAAAGCAAGATAAGCAGCACTCATTTAGCTCTTTTTCCACTGAACAGTGCGGTATGACACCATTTGGTCACAAATTCAGGATCTCACATGTTGTCATAATTTTCTTGTCAAAGTGACAAATACCATTACTAAGTACCTGTATCAAATTTGGTTACCCCTCTTGCCAGGGTGCCAAGCGTACCAAACCAGCACATTTGAAATCTGCAGACCACTGACTGGTCAAATGCAATCGTAACAGAGTTGTCATGCACTGTAACTTGTAAGGAGTGGCTTTTCTATCATATAGCACAGCACAGCAGTCTTCAACAGCAGTGTCGGTTGGTACTGTTTTTACTGCTAAGCCTAGCATGTGTGTGAAACTGTCTCAACTAGATTTGAATATATTGCAGTTTTACATGTTTTGCACAAACTGCATAGCTTGTTAAGGCATTATTTGGTATAGATACACCGTTGAGACCTAACAATATGACCAACTCCTTGTTTCTACACTCATTGTCCGTTTTATCAGCTCCACTTTGTAGTTCTACAGTTACAGACTGTAGTCCATCTGTTTCTCTGCATTCTTTGTTAGCTCTTTTTTTCCGTATTCTTCAGTGGTCAGGACCCCCATGGACCCTCACAGAGCAGGTATTATTCGGGTGGTGGATCATTCTCAGCACTGCAGTAACACTGACGTGGTAGTGGTGTGTTAGTGTGTGTTGTGCTGGTACGAGTGGATCAGACACAGCAGTGCTGCTGCAGTTTTAAACACCTCATAGTCACTGCTGGGCTGAGAATAGTCCACCAACCAAAAATATCCAGCCAACAGCGTCCACATCAGTGTAACTGCAGTGCTGAGAATGATCCACCACCCAAATAGTACCTACTCTGTGAAAGTCCATGGGGGTGCTGACCACTGAAGAACAGGCTAAAAGGGGGCTAACAAAGTATGCAGAGAAACAGATGGACTACCGTCTGTAATTGTAGAACTACAAAGTGCACCTATACAGTAAGTGGAGCTGATAAAATGGACAATGTACTTTTCAACATAGAGTGTACATGAAGTGTTAAATGCTATCAAGATTTTGTGGAAGATCAGATGTAAAAGGTTTGAGCACTGTTTGATAAACTCACCTCATTACAGACCATACTAACAGTTATTGCCCAATCAATGACTGATGCTGCTATTACCACCAAATAGCCAATCAGCCATTTATTGATGCAGAACTCCTCCCATCCAATCACATAACTCTGTGGAATGTGAAACAGAAAGTTCACCAAAAGCATGACACACAACCAAGGTGCTACTACATGCATGTGTATAAATGTTTGTGTAGTTATTCCACTTGCTTAATTTTTGCTTGAGACTTTTTTTATTTACAATTGAATACTTTCAGAAGTGTACCTTGACAGCAACATCTGCGATAAAGATTAAGAGGCAGACTATCTCTATAGTTTCTGTCAGCCCACATGGGGGCTCCCACGGTGTAGGCCGGTAGCGAGGGTCCGACGTGTAAGAGATAGATGAGGGTTTCTCCACAAAGGCCAGAGCAAGGATCATAGCAATTGTGAAACCAAGACCCCTTCAAAACATACAGAAAATGGGTTAAAGTCATCAACAAAGAAAATGCATTCAACAATTCACCTAAAATTGATGGTGATGTGTATCTACATGATTATGGAAAACTACACTTACAAGCAAATGCAGGAGAGATAAAAATATTTGCTGATTAAAGTCAACAGTCATATTAACACAGAATAAAATCATTGGCCTCTAACAATCCTCGTGATCCAAACAATAAATGGTTTCAGAAGTAGATCTGAAATAAAACAATGGAAGGATGTTGCATTTCTTGTGCTGCTTGCTTACCACTGACATATCCTGGAGTAGTACCATCTGTATAACCGTAAAGATCCAGAATCAACCTTGTGATTGATGGACCGATACTGTCAAGAAAAAGACACAATCAACACACCACAAAGACGTACAACAAAGAACAAAATAAACAACCCAAATAAACAGCTTTAGGCTATGCTCACATTACAAGCCTCGTTGCTCAAATCCGATTTTTTGCTGAAGTATGCTCTCTCTGACGTGATGGTTCACACTGCTTTAGGTAAGTGACTCAAATCTGTCATTAATGTAAACAAACCGGCGTCCTGAAATGACTCGCATACGCACATCTTAATCAGTAGTGTCACATGAATAAATTATGTGCATCACGTGTTATCATCAAACAAACTAACGAGCAGAACGAGCTTTGCTGTGAAGATAATTAACTCTTATCAGCTCTCAGCTGTTCATTATTAGAGTGAGACGAAGGAGAAAAAGGTGAGATGTGCTGCTTTTCCACCATTTACAGGCTTTAACTTCTGTTTGGCGCTGTTGCCATGGTAACGCTGAATGATGGTGCACACGCAGTGGAAAAAAAAGCACATGAATTTCGATCTGAGTGTCACATTAAGGTCGCATGGCCAAGAATCGGATACGTATCCAATCTAGTGGCTCAGGTCTGAAAAGATCAGATTTGCGTGTCCACACAGCTCTGAAAACATCAGATCTGAGTCACATTAGGGCAAAAATTGGATTTGTGCCACTTCAACCTGGTAATGTGAACGTAGCCTTAGGTATTTTATTTTTATTACCTGAATGGCATCCTCAATGAATACAACCGCTTGCTGGATATAAAGGTCTCCATCATCTTGCCAAAAAACAAACAAAAAAATTATGCATGAATAAACAGCAGAAAAACGATTTAAGAACAATTTTAATTCTACTACCTTTGAATGCTACCCTACCCTGATAAACACACTCATTTTAGCACTATATTCGATAAGCTAATCGTAACAGTCTTTTAAAGAATACATTGCAAACATTTTTTAATTTGCTTGTCAGGAACAATACAGTAAATCTCATATCCATGTGTACTCTCATATCCATGGCCATAGCTTGTTAGAACGTTTCTGATTCAAAATAAGGGAAAATCTCGGACCTCAAAAAACATTATTGATATTAGTCCCAAAGTTGTAGATTCACTTCCAAAAGTTATTAGGTGACTTAATATAGCCAAGTGACCTGATGCTATGTCTTGGTATAGTTAGGGAAAAGGAAAAACAAACTTGGATAGACAGACAGACAGGCAGATGGACAGATAAGACGATTTCTATAGGGCTGCTGCCAGTTATGGAACACGCTGTGATTGCAGTATTTCATATTACAGCACCAGAGTAATTTTATTTATTTATTTATATATGTATTCATCTTCTCTCCTCCGACCTTTAACTTCAATGATTATATCCTGTCTCAGCCTATAGTTCAATATCTGTTAATAATTCACATCACTGTGGAGGAACTTCAGTCCTGTCTCCCTTGGAGAGCTGCTTTAATTCAGAGACACTGCTCTCAGGTCTTCAAGTATGCACTGCAAGAGAAGGTTTACAAGAGCTGTATTAACTCCTGGATAGCTTGTATAGATCATCAACCAGGATGTCCAAACGCTCGTAGTGAAATCAAAGGCTTTGGTTTAAAAACAGGATGTAACTCCAGGTCTCTGGCATGGTGTTCCTGTAACTATCATAAAACACCGAAACCATGAACTGATCCTTAGAGAACTGCAAATATATCAAAGAATGATGATGAAATGCCAGTGGTAAAAGATCTGAACTCTACAGTTAACCAGGCTGAACCGAGTTCCCGAAAAGCATTCAAGCACAAGGACTGTAAGACAGTAGAGTATGTGAACATTTCCTCTAAACGCCTTCACTGTCTGCCTTCTATGCCTCTCTTTACGCTATGTTCAGAGTTGACTGGTGTGCCAAATTTGAAGGCAGAGTGTATGATGATTTCAAAGTGAAACTGAATTACGTAGCATGCATATGTCTGGCTGTCTTATCTGTCAGATGGGGGCCGGGTTTGAATGTCGCTGTGGTCAGAGACAAAAACCTCGTATCTCCATCTCCATTTTTGTTTTTCAACTGTTGAGATAATTTGATAATACCTGTTGCCTTTTACGTTGTGTGTAACGTTCATGAAGAATGGACCAACAGATATGGACAAAATTTGCTTGGAAAAAAGTCTGGTTCCATTGACTTTCATTATAAGTAAAGTATGTTTTTTCATTCTCCTGTAAAAGTTATCATTTTGGAGATGCAAGGTTTTTTCTGACAGCAGCAACATGTAGAACACAGCATAAAGAGTCTCAGTGCTGCTGAGGCAAAAATCATAACTGCTAGCTTTCCATAAGGCAGGCACGGATAATACTATGCCTCTGGAGGATGAGTAGACAAATCATCTACACAAGCTGCCACCACAGTTATCATTAGGTTTGCCTGCTTATGCACTGCTGTTAACAAACACTTCTAAACACAGACTCTCATCTTACTGTATGAGTCACAGTCTTCCCCCAGATACATACTGGAAGATGTATGACAGAACAGACACTTCCACATGGAAATGGGCGCTCCTCCCTGGCATATCTGTACTAGTAACACTGAGAACTAACCCACAGATAGTAATTCTACCATAAGCCATCATATCAGGATTCAAAAAAATCACCAATAATGTCTCTAACTCTGGTAACTTCAGCCAGAAGTGCAACAAGGTCACTTTATCCAAGTGCACAGCAAAAGGAAAACATGCTAGAAGCGCAATGGGTTCAGTTTCAATACGTAATCTAAAGATTTACTTCATCCCATGTTGCATTTCAGCTGTCAGCGTTCGTTACGACAGCTTAAAGGTTCCTCACTTATCAAATGACCTCTTACAGAAATTGTCGGTCTATTTTTAAACTGGTAATACTCTATCGCCACAACTCAGAAGTGGACACCACATTTCACTTTCGAAAACAAGGAAATGTGAGCCTGCTTGTTGAGGCCTGTAGGAATTATAAAACGATGCTGAACTCAGCTACTCGTTCCACCTTAAACGGTGCTGCAGTTCCCTGTTGGCGCCTCAGGCGTTAGAGTGCAACTGCTGCACCATTTAAGGTGGACCGGAAAATTTGAACGACAAGCTGGTAGATAGGAAGCCAACTTCAGTCTCATAATTAAGAAAGCTTTCCTCTGAACATCAACGTTACGAATTGTTTGGCTCTACAACCAGTGCAGGCGAACTTTGGCCACGTTTTTGCGCGAATGCTAGTTTGAAATAAGAAGCCAGAAGAGAAAGCAAGCTGGAGAGAACGAAACGTTGAATTTGCTCTGTCCGCCAAAGTCTGAGGAGTTCCCTCACACCCGCCGTGCTGAAGGGTACGGTAAGCTTGAACACACCAACAGTTTGAAACCAGTGCCAGGTGTAGTTGAGCTTACTCGCCTCAGGCAGTCTCTTAAAGTGAACTTACGTTCATGGACAGTGGCTGTATAGGAGGGGGTTCTTGTCCTTGGAGGCTCCGCGGACTCCGCGTCGGAATGACTGCCGTGTCGAGACCCATAGTCCACTGAGCCCCGGCTCACGCTCCCGGTCAACAGCGGTTCCGATTCCATGAACTCTGTGAACTCCAGACACCGTCAAACCTGTCTGCAGGTCGAGGAATGTAACAGCGGTCACTCCCGGGCGTGGGACATGTATCGTAAAAAGAGGGAAATATCACTCCTTCGTCAGCTTTCTGAGGAAAGGAGAGAGAGAGAGAGAGAGAGAGAAAGAGAAAGAGGGGGTCCTCACAGGACGCGAACAGTTTCGCTCCTACCTTTGCTGACGACAGCAACTCCAGCTTTCTGTTCAGGACAACAACGGGAGGGCTGTTTTTAATCTACTCCGCCCATGTTCCAGTCTCATATGTCACGTTTGCCCGCTTGTGTTTGTGCTCCTGTACCTCCTCGGTTTTGTGAGAAATCTGGCCGCTCAGTAGTGCTTACAAACGCCGCGTGACTCAGTGTTATTGGCACGCGACCCGTTTGTCCAAGAACTTTTACCGCCTGTCGTAATAACATCTGTGGCTGACAGTGTAGAGAAAAGTGTCTCCCTCCAAAATACTTCTTCCAAAACATTTCAAAAAGTATAGATGTTTACGGAGCCCCTAACGTGACATGGTGATTATTTTTTTAATAAGGCCACAAATTAATATACTGAGGCTAAAAATGACTATATTAAGACCATAAAATAATATTTTGAGGCCATGAGTTACTATATTGAGGTCAGGAATTAATATATTGAGGCCATGAATTACTACATGGAAGCCACAAATTAATATATTGCAGCCAGGGGTTACTATGATGAGGCCACAAATGAGTATATTGAGGCCACAAATTAATATTTTGATGCCACAGATTTCTATATTGAGGCCATGAGTTACTATATTGAGGCCACAAATTACCATATTGAGGCCACAAATTACCATATTGAGGCCATGAATTACTATATTGATTTCACAAATGAATATATTGAGGCCATGATTTACTATATTGAGGTCACAAATTAATATATTGAGGCCATGAGTTACTGTACTGAAGCCACAAATTAATATACGAGGCCATGAGTTACTACATTGAGGCCACAAATTAATATATTGATGCCACAAATTAATATATTGAGGCCACAAGTTAATATATTCAGACCACAATTTACTGTATTGAATACACAAATTACTATATTGAGCCCACAAATTGATACATTAGGGTGACAAGTTATGAGAAGCTTAATTTGTGGTGACGTCTTATTAAAAATAATCTCCATGTCACCTTAAGAGCTCCATAGATGTTAAGTGCAAGTCTACTGTAAAAACTTTCATATAAATAAAATTGATTTGAACTTTGTGTAACCTTGTTGCAAGATTAGCAAGTATTTGTATGCATTTGCAAATGTTATGATGTCTTTACTGTAAAAATGCCAGTAAAGCCTTGTTTGCTTAAACATGAAATTAATAAATTATACATATGTAGAACTGGCCAAGAAAATGAACAAAGAAATAAATGAAGCAAGCCAGTATAGTAGGAAATTATGAAGGCATGGTAGGGATAGCATGACGTTCTCAGGCTGAATGTCAGGGGTCCTGACCGTTTCACACTTCTTTGTGAAGGAAGTCAATTTTAAAACCGCAGAATCATCCACATCCTGAGCACAAACACACACACACACACACACACACACACACTCACACTCACACACCTCATAGCCTCTTTGAAAACCTATTGAGTTTCTACTCAATCAGTGATGAATATGCAAGCAATGGACCAAATAATGGAAACACTAAAGCAAATGAGGTATATAAAAAGCATGGGCTTTAAGACAGAGGTGACTCTCGAGTCACTCATCATAAAGGCCTTGTTCACGAACAGATCGTGGGCTCACAAGGCCCCAGGGAAAGCGTCCTTAGAGGCCCCCTCACCCCCTCACATAGATGGAGAACACTGCAGCTATTTATATTATCTTTGTACAAATGTGGTTTGGAGTCAATCAAATCAAGACTTCCTGCATTCACACTCAGTGTAGATCGTATCTCAGATGAAGAATGTGTGATGTTGACATACATTTGTAGTAAATCATAAATGACCTAACAGAGTTGATAAAGTTGATTAACCACCAGTTAATATTCCTTCCTCTAGAACAGGGGTGTCCAGTCTTATCCTCAGAGGGCCGGTGTGGCTGCACGTTTTCACTCCAACAAGGCAGGAGGTCACCTGATGAAATGTTTGAAGACTGAGGCCGACTGATTAAACAAGTAGAATCAGGTGTGCTTCAGCTTGTTTGGGGTGAAAACCTGCAGCCACACCGACCCTTTGCAGGTAAGATTGGACTCCCCTGCTCTAGAAACATAACTACACATTAAAGCAGCACTATGCAAGATTTTGTTAAGAAAATTGAAAGTAGCATAATTGAGACAAAAAAAGCCTAAATATGGTGTCTATGCGCTCTTGCTAGTCACCCTTTAAAACTAGAGATAATCACTTAAAAGTCAGAGCCAATAGGTCAGATTTTGTGGGCGTTTTTCAGACCACGTCATACGTCTTTACATATCGACGTCTCATGCACGGACTCGGTTCATTCATATCCCCGGAAGACACAACCTTCACCAAGTTTTGACAGAGTAAGACAGAGTATCCCCAAATCTGAGTGTAGCTTCATTTATATCACTGTTGTCGGATCAAAACCTCGTATCTCCAAAATGGTAACTTTACAGGTTAAAAAACCTACTTTACTTTCAATGTAAGTCAATGGAACCAGACTTTTTTCCAAGTCATTTTGGGCTGTTTCTTCTGGTCCATTCATCATAAAATTTACATACAATGTAAAGGGCAACAGGCATTTTCAAATTATGTCAAAAACTGAAACACAAAAAAAATGGAGATACGAGGTTTTCTTCCAACAGCAGCAATATGCTGGTTTATTGCCTATCCTTTTTACAAATCTTTAAAACAACTGCAACCCAAATGTTTTGTTTGTTTGCTTTATTTTGTATTAACCTTGTAGAAAACAGTACAAAAGATTTGTAAAACTGAGTGTGAAGATCAAAGTAAGGACAACAGTCTTAAAAACGTTACATGGATTACAGTTAACAGGATTCCAGTAAATCACGATGCAAGTAGAATCTTAAAATGATCGTCACTAAGAAAGGACGTTAGACAGGTTCCACGTATTCACCCTCCATCATGGAAACCTGTGAAAGAGAGAACATGTTTGAGATCGTGAGGAAAAGTTCCAAACACCAGCAAACATCCATCATCCTTTCAGATCTATGTTGGATTATGAGCTCGCCGGACAAAATATTAGTGACAATGCATCATTTCTTTTCTAATACTTGTACGTCCTCTTGTCTTATAATAGCATCAGTCCTGTCAGGTCGGGATCACATCAGTCTCTTACATAGTCAGTGTCAATTCTGGCCCACTCTCCCAACCTGTAACTGGTTGCACATTTCAGGCAGATTTTGCATGTGACTATATCAGCATTTCACCTGCTGCTCCTAACTGAGAATTGGTCTAGTGATTGTGCTGGTCACTGATTGATTGACTGATTGATTGATTCACCCCCCCCAGTCCAGCTCCACCTCTCCAGCATGCTTTGTACTTTGTACTTTTGTACTTCTTGTAAAAAGCACCTGAAAGAAATGTTGCCAATGCAGGTTTTCACAATATTTCAGTAAGTTAAGTAAAAAAGTCAACATTCATAAAATATTACAGATGATTTCTAACCTCTTACAGCATTTTTGATCTTTTGGATGGAAACATGGTTCTTATGACTTGTTAGCACATTTCTTTGTCCAGTTAACCATAAAATGTGTTAAAATTAGTGCCTTCAAAGTGATGTGATAAAACACTAACGTTTTTTTTAACAGCATTTACACAGACCGAACCATCCTTAATTCCACAGTGAGGACCAGCTGCTCGCGCACTGTATGTGGCTACCACTCTGCGACTGTAGAGTGCCTTCTTAATCAAATATAGTCAAATTGCATGTTTTTTGGTGGTTATCTTGATAAAGCATGAATTGGTTTATTACTAAAGTACATCAAGTGTGAAGTATCATTAACAAGCAAAGCACACAGCTGAAGCTGGCAATAATTCAGCAGCCTGTTCGGGACAGTGCTCGCAGGAGAACAATGGATAAACTAATGTGCATGAATTAGTGCACAGGGTAAATAACAAAAGTAGAGGGCTCCTGAGTGGTGCAGCCATCTACGTGTCAGCCCTATCATCAAGAAATCGCGAGTTTGATCCCTGGTGATGCTACAGCCACAGCACATTTGGCCTCACTCTCTCTGGGTTGGCAGATTCCTCCAACAGCCTTCAGCTGTCCAAAGACGCTGCATCAGTGGACGTTCAGAAAGATGCGGTGGCGCTTCACAGGTCTCGAAGGAAGCCTGTACTAGCTTTCGCCCTCCTAGCGCTGGTGGTATCATGTGATTGGGTGAGTCCTAACAAGTGGGTGGAATGGCTTACGCCTTAATTGGGGAGAAAACTGGAAAAAAAAGAAGAAGACAAAACATTAACATGGGCATATCAAACCTCATGATCGATGCAGCGGAACTGCCAGGACCAGCGGGTGTTGTAGAGAAAGGGACGGAGGTCAAATCGGTTGTCGTCAGGGCCATAGCTCTCAGCATGGTAGGACGGTGTCACTGTAGTCATCTTGTGCCTGTTGACTGAATACATCTTGAAAAAGTGCTTCACTTTGGCAGCCACCTGATAACAGAGAGAAAAGAGTAGAATCAAATGGGAACTAATTAAAAAAAAAGCAACACCAAATTTTGAATTTAAACTTGACTGTATCCCAACAAAATTCTGTCCGAACCTGATCCAATTTAGACCAAAACCAGAAACAACAAGAGACTCAAATTAGAGACCAAAAAACTCCCCATTCATAATGATCGCGCCGGTTAATTTTCATTTTAGCGACAATGACAGCCGTCTTTACATCATTAATGAACAACAACAAAAAAAAAAGAATAGCCTAATTATCCAAAATTCACAATTCCACTGATTTATCAAATTCTGTGCATAATTTAGTCATCAAGATGTTAAAAGTCTTTTAGAGTGGTCTGATGTGAAATTAGATAGACAGAGTAACCTACTAAGTCAGAATCATTCATGGCAGGGGAGATGGGAACCAGACGTCCGAAGCGTTTAATAATCCAAAGTTACATCATAGACAATTATTACACGAAGTGTTCACACATACATTGCCTGACAACCTAAACATTGTTCTCTGATGGTTCTGAGAGGAACTTTTGCCCTAAAATGTATTTTTTAATATCTATTCAAGTCAGAGAGGTTTTCTGCGCCCAATTAGTACCAAAGTAACCACCATTGTACCATTATGAACATTACATATAAAACTTAGAAGACATTTCTACATGTACTGGTCATTTTACAGACAATATAAAATAGTTGTACAGTTGTGCTGTAGACGTCGCAACCTCTGGTTCCTATCAACAACACTGTGAAGAGTTTGTAAGTTTCTCTACAATGCACCATTTCACTTTAAAACACTCTGAATGACCTTGTTTAAATCTCAAAGACTGAATTATGCAGAAATGTAAAGAAAGGTGGAGTTCCCCTTTAGGTTTTAATTCCACTTTAACACATTTATTCATTATCAGTGCCTTCAAACCACATCCCAGCCTGAAACACTTGGCATAATGTATTTATTGTTCTCATGCTGCCCTTGTGGACTTCAGTGGAGCACAAACGATTCCAGTGTGCCAGATTAAAAAGTGAAAGATAAAGCAAGAAGAAAAAACTAAAGCTGATGTACATGCAGGCTATTAATGGTGGGAGAAATCCAAATAGAAAAAAAATGAACCAGACCTCAGCCTGGCGGATGTTTGAGAACTGATATATAAACGTGTTCAAACCCTGACATGAACAGCAGGATCTCATCAGATTTGTACAAATATATCAAACTCCAGTGTAGAGGGGGTCTGACCTGTGAAGGAGAGCAGGTCTCTCTCCACGAGTGAATGAGCTTGCAGAACATGCTGTATGGGCCACACTTGGAGATCTTCCGGAGCCTGCCAATCACAGACAGCTCCGAATACGTCATCCCCATATCAGCCTGAGAGAGATGTTCGAGGAAAGAGTGAATGAGGAAGAGGTCGCATTATATCATCACAGTATCACATCACACACAACGTGTGCAAGTAGACTTGATTTGCACATTCACAAAGAAAAGGAGAAGTGGTGGGTACTACTTCATAAAGGTGTGGGAAAGTCACATTTCATAAAGAGACAACAGACAGCGCAAACCTGAACTGATGGTATAACGGAGACACTTTTTGGAGCAATATTATTGTACCTATGTTACACCATCCTACACTTTGGGCCTGCAGGTGGGTTCTGGATACTTAAAGGGTTAAACATGATCATGTTCAAGTTACAGTGCTCCTCAAAAAATGTAGTCTCCTATGAGGAATACATATTTCTATGTTGCTGCTGTAAATGGTGTTTCAATCCCTCTCGCTCTGTGACTCATCATTACCTCATCAGTCTGAGACACCTGGCCCTCAGTCAGGGGCTCCAGTTCTGCAGTGGGAGGGGCGGCCAGGACACTGCGAAGGACAAAGAACAAGACAGATCTCAGTTTCCAATGGCGGTATGACCCCTGCATTCAAAGTTTGAGCTTAAACTCTGTCTGCCCTGTTTTGTAGCATATAGTACATCGAAGCTCAGTGACACAGATAAATAGATACAGTCATAGATGGATGGATGGATAAATAGATGGACGGATAGACAGATACACAAAACATCCTCTACATCCTCCAGTACAGGGCACCCTGACTGGTCTGCGGCTACGCAGCTCCATAAATAGCAGGGTGCGATGCACTACAGCTAATGACATTCCTCAAATAACCATCATTAAAAATTTCTGTGACCTGTGCCACAGTAGCCCTTCTGACTTTTCGGACCAGACGGGATGGCCTTTGTTGCCTGTTGCCGATTCGTGGTCTGGTCTGTCCCTCTTCTGACCACTGTCAGTAGGTACTCTACCACTGCTGACCGGGAGCACCTCATAAGCCTTGGAGAGGCTCTTACCCTCTCGTCTGCCCAAAATGATTAGGCTCTTGTAAAAGTCGCTCATGCCTGCACATTTCTCCCGCATCCAACATGTCAACTACGAGAACTGACTGTCCGCTTACCTTCTAACATATCCCAGTCCTTGACATGTGACACGTTTATGAGATAATCAACGCTATTTGCTTTTTATTCAGTTAATAATGATTTTTTTTTATTCAGTTTTATTCACTTTTTTATTTCGTTTTATTGGTTAGGTTACATGTTTGATTAGATGTAGTCAGTGTGTTAAACATCGAATAAAAATGATTGTATTCACAGTTTTTGTCTGTTCCAACTTATCTAACCTCAGAAAAACTAAATATCATGACAACTATCAAATATCATTCAAACGTCTTGACGTTATACAGCGTGATTCAAAAAGATTTATCTGATTTTAAAATGATTTATTTACTTGTAAATCATTACAGAACAACGCAGTGAACTGTAAATGGTTTAAATGAGCATAAAGTTTATAATGTAATTGTACAAGTTCTCAGTATGAACCTCCTCCAGCTGTACGGACAACATCAACGCCATGGTCAAATTCATCCCATACTCCATTGAGCATGTCGGGTGTCGCTGCACTCGGCTCTTTCAGTGCGATTTCGGTGATCATCCAGTGTTATGGAACCAACGACGAACGCTCTGAGCTGTTGGAGGTTCATTGCTGATGAAAATCATGCTGCACAGTTATGACGGATTCACTCTTATTGAAGTGGAGAACGCAGAACGCTTTCTGCTCAGGGTTACCATCTCCTCTCAGACTGAAGGGAGACATCTTCCGGGGACAGTCAGAAACTCTGTGGCCCCCTCTTTCAGTTGGTATGTGATTGGTTCCTAGGCACCTCACGGTTTTAAAAATACGGTGCTTTGGAATTGGATGAATCTTTTTGAATCACCCTGTATTTCTGCCATATTTCCAGCCCCTAGTGCAAATTACTGTTGCTGTTATAACAGAACCTCCAAAAGGCCACCTTCATGACACAATGAAAAAATCTGTTTTGTATTAAAACATTCTGATTCCCCTGACACCCCTTCGCTACACTAAACACAGTCTGTCTTCCACTGCATCTCACAGACATGACTCAAAGCTCTGCTGTATTAATGGGTGTGATGACGTGTAGCTGTGTTTCCATTCACCACATACCTCTTAAGAGCAGTGAGCCGAAAGTGTTCTGCGCAGTACTGCAGGAAGCGCTTCAGGTCCATCTTACTGACACCTCCAATGGGGTTTATATCAGCGCTGGAGCAGTCATACTTTGTGAAGTAGCCAGTCAAACTGAGAAAGCAGAAGATGTTTTTTAGGCTTCATTGTGGGTAAATGTGCTGTTGTGGCTTAACCTTTAGAAATATACTTACCACCACTTCTATAAAAACCACAGTGTTTCATTATTAATTATTTCTTAAGTTTAAAACTGAAACAAACCTCTCTTCGGTACCACATTAGTGTTCACACGTAGTGGAGAAGACATAATAATAAATATTTCTAGGTTAATTGTATTGAATTTATCTTTTTTTTTGGAAAGAAAAAAAAACGTTTTAAATTTTTTGCAGTTTTTGTAACTGTCTGAAATAAATGTAAAGAGCAGACTTGAACCTGTTGATACAATAGGCAAAGTGTAAATTACAGATAGCATAATGACTTTTTCTTTGCTGATACCGATCCAATATTTTTTACATCTAAAAGCTTTAAAATGAGCAATTTTCAGCTTTTCCAGCAATCCAGCATTTTCTGCTTATATCTGCCTGATTCCAGTACCCATCAATACAGATATGCCATCTCTAATGTAAACGTAATTTACTGTGTTACTAATAAAAAAGGGTGTAATCATATAATTACAATTAAATAGTATAGCAAAATATCAATAATAACTACATAGTGAATGGGCTTTGAGTTGGCTTGACAAAGTCATTGCTATGTAAGCCTAGATGGTTGCTAAGGCATTTCTAGGCCATTGCTATAGTATCCCAGGAGGTTGTTAAGGTGTTACTAGGCCAATGCCATGTATCCTAGATGGTTCCTAAGGTGTTGCTAGACTGTTGCTATGGTATTCCAGGTGGTTGCTAAGGTGTAGGCTGTTGTGACATTAACCCTGGTAGTTGCTGAGGTGTTACTAGGCCGTTGCTAGGTTCTCCTATATGGTTGTTAAGGTGTTGCTAAGTCATAGCTATGGTAACCCATGTGGTTGCAAAGATGTTCCAAGGCTGTTGCTATGTTATTCCAGGTGGTTGCTAATATATTGCTAAGCAATGCTATGGTGTTGTTAATGTGTTGCTAGGCCTTTGCCATGGTATCTCAGGCCATTGCTAAGGTGAAAACTGTACAAAAAAAGCACAGGACAGTAAGTTTGCTTTGTCAAGCCAACTTAACTAGACTTCTAAAACGTTAAATGAGTTACACCGTCTTTATAAGACAAACCTTTCATCCACATTGGCTGAGCCAAGGACCAGCAGACCACCAGGTTTCCCTTGAGCCCACAGACAGAGCTGGGCAAAGAGGTAGGCCAAAATCATCCTGACACGAGCCTGGGAGGTTAAAAACAACACAAACACACACTGAACCTGGGAGGTTTGGATTAGGAGTCTCTGCAGGTCAATATATAGTCATAATTACACAGATATACAGTCAATGTGTGTGTCAGTTTGGCTGTTGGTTTTCCTAAGTGAATTTAAGTACACATCCTCTACAGAGGATCCATTTTTAATGCACAAATACTGTGTATTTGCTAAACATCTTATGTGGAAAAACAGAAAATGTGGCCTGAGGGGTGAGGGTTAGATTTTATATTTATGTTTCATTTTTTTCAGCTTGTTAAACTCAGCAAATAAATACAAATTCTGCATTAAACTTTACAGGAAAAAGGGCATATTTACGTCTATTCCCTGTAGAGAATGAATTAACCAGAAAATCAACAAAACATGTCATTTGACCGGGGGTGCTCAAACTAAGCTATTCAACATCTTCGACTATTCAAGAATGGTTAAAGTGAGAGTTTGGAGAAAAAAAAATAATTTGCCCAGTTTTCCCCTTAGTCAATCAGCCAAGACACACTGGGTGTTTGAAGTTTGCTTCTTTAGTTTTGCACTGGAGTCTAACGCAGCTAGCAAGTAACATACCCAACAATTAGCAAACAAACAAACTTCTTCATTTTTTTTAAGTCTGCGCTGAAACACATACACATCTCTTTTGCAAATGCAGCTATTACGCCACATTCAAATAATGCTGACAAGCAAAGCAGAACAGACATGTGGTGCACATGTTCCTCCATTTATAGCGCAGCTCAGTATGCTGTGCATGTACAAGTGAAGAAACTCCGCTTGGACACCCAAATCTCTGAGGTCAAGAGTGTCAAACAGACCAACGTCCGTGTCAGCACTGCGGTGTGATTGTGTTACCGAGCAAGCAAACATCCTGAGGAGAGACAATCACTCAGCACAATTTGCCCGGGCTTTTCTGATGGGATACGTCGGATAAAAAAAAAAAAGATAAGAAGATAAGGCCAGTTCAGTGGGGTCAACTGCAGCAAGATTCAGGTCAGATGCACCCTGCAATTAGCACTCCTGATAAACCATGTGAACTTAAAGATTGGTTTAAAGGATATCTCTGTTTCGCTGTGATATGAGAGAGAGAGAGAGAGAGAGAGAGAGAGAGAGAGAGAGAGAAGGTAGCCTATCATAATGCAGCTAAGCATGTGAATGACTATTTGTGTTTTTCAGTAAAGATTCAATTAAAAGTATGTCTTGCATTGATTATTACCAAAATACAGTGCTGTTCAACTACTGTTCAGAGATCTTTCACTAAATAACATGCAACAGCAATTAATACCTTAACTAATTGAAATAATTAAATTCTTAATACGTCTCTGTAGGTAGTAAAGTGATTTTACTCTTTTACAGAATGAATGACAGTGTTTCAGTCAACGTCCCCTGTTCAAATACGTTCTGAAATGACTTGCGCTGGATTTACATGGTGAAACATTTGTGCAATTTGTGCAACAAATGCTTGAAACCTACATGAAAGTAAACTGCACTTGAGTTATTATGACTCATTTTCTTAACAATTTCAACAATGTGTCATTTTTTAGGTTGAAATCTCAAGGAAATCTCATTTTTTCATCGCAAGTCATTATTTTGCTAAAAAAAAATCAGTCAAAACACTGAGAAAACAAGTCATTATCTTGAGATGAAAAGTCAAACTTTGAACATTAAAAGTAAAAAGATATTTACAAACAGCTCCCAGAAACAGAAAGGAAAACACAATTACGAATAAACAGTGATTTTTTTTCCTTCTGTCAGCAAAAAGCTTCCAAACAAAAAAGGATGTGAGCAAAAATGACATAAGCTAAATAAGGGGTTTATGTTGTGCTTGCCATATGTTAATTATGAGCCTCTGTGAAGTTCTTAGTAGATATTTCATAATTCTTAACAGACCTGCTGGACACCGCCACCAACGCAAATCTGCCCTTTGATCTGCACAATGACAGCCTAAACATCTACTTGCTTTATGATGGTTCATTATTCACAATTTAAACTATTATATTCTTCACAGAATATTCACGGCTAGATGCTTCCAAGTTTTATTAAATTCTCTATTTAGAAATGATTGGGTTGGAAATGTTTGCTCCCAAATTCCATAACAGGTAGATGTAATTTTACTTGCGAAGAAATTCATTTATGAGTGGGATTTGGGGAGAAAAACTCAATCACACCTGCACATTCTGCAGAGCCAGGTTCTCCCTGCTGCTCCCTCCGTTTACACGGAACTTTGGCCATTTCCCCATCACCATGGAGAAGATTCCCAACATGCCTTTCACTGCCATGTCAATGTTGATGTTGAGGTGATTGCTATGAGGAGAAAGAAAAACACGGGTCTTCACCTTCTCAGCATATCATCACGGTCATAACAAACGTTAACGTTAAAGGTTTACATTACACAAGTTTTCAAATTGTGCAACTACATGGACAACAATGTAAACTAGTCATGTTATTCTTACGTTATTAAGCTATTCTTAAGTGTGTAATAACAGTGGGGTTAATGTAAGAAGAGTTTTGGACCATTTTTATAAGCCCATGTAAAACTTAAACAATCTATTTAATGTATTTCTAAGTTAGTATATATAATGTTTCTCAAACAACTGAGATCAGTGGTTCTCAATCCAAGTCTATCTACACCCACCCAGCTCTCCAAGTACACGTTTGGTGGAGCTGATGGTGTCATGAAGACCTCGGCAGTTAGCTTATGATTTGGATTAGGTGTGTTAAAAGGAAAAACAGTACAGGGCGCAGCTAAACAATTAGGACTTAGACCTAAGCGATTTTGTCATTATTACTCATTATATTCATGTGCCAACATGTACATAACTCTGGAGCATTAACCCTTTAGCGTGATCCACCTAAATAGTTCCATTCTAGTCTGTCTGACCTTCCAATCTGGGCAGCCAGCTCTTTGGCTCGGTTGCGGGTGTCCTCCGAGGAGTTCTCACTGGCCATGTAACAAGTGGTGAAGAGCCGTCCACACAGCTCTCGGGGGTCTTCTGGCCTGTAGGACGCATCACACACCAGCCGCTGAACATCCTCTAACACCTGTGCATCTGCAAGTGGTGGGAGAAAGAATAGTGGAAACTCTTAGTTCAGTAAGAGGACAGGTACCGCTACTGACGATAAAGTATTAAGAAGCAGTATTACTAATGTTGATTACTTGACAAACTTCTCCAGCAGTTACTTTAAGTTGCTTTTCATTAATGTTGCCTTAGAGAAAGAATGTCCTCTAGGTTTCACTAAGTTTATCGACTACGAAAGTTATCTATTACCCTACTTGGGTATGCTTACATTAGCTAGTTAATAACTTTACATTACATTAGATTTAATAGTGAGCTGCCATCATTCTTAAATGAAACAAATAAGAAGAGAATCTAAGAGAACCTAAAAACACAGTAGTTATTTGGATAAGATTATTTCTGTTTAGCTAAGAGAAGTTCTATTTTGCTCAAGTTTAGCCAACCAGCTAGCTAGCTAGCTTCACCTCTTAGGTTAGAAGTTGAGATTTTTTCTTTTTCTTTTTCTTTTTACTTTGTTATAGTTATTTTAAATACCCAAACCAATACTAGACTTTACTGAAATGTGCTCAAGTACTGTAATCTGTCATTAATTACTCTCCATAAATACGGAAATGCTTACAACAAAAGACATTGTAAAAGACATTGTCCAAATGGGTTGTTGTCCAATGTCTATGGCCTTACACGAACATGGACTTGCAGAATATTTTGTTTTAACAAATGTAGCAAGAAACTGAAGAAGCAAATCGCTGCTGTCGGAAGAAAACCTTGTATCTCCAAAATGACAACTTCACAAGAGAAGGAACAAACCTACCTTACTTTTAATGTAAGTCAATGGAACCAGACTTTTTACCAGGTCATTTTGGGCCGTTTCTGTTGGTCCATTCTTCATGAAATTTACACACAATGTAAAGGACAACAAGTATTTTCAAATTATGTCAAAAACTGAAAAATGACAAAAATGGAGATACAAGGTTTTGTGCAGACAGCAGCGAAATGTGTGTGAGTCACAAAATCCAACGATCACAATTGGTCAATAGAAATATCTTCAAGGCCCACGGACATGCCAGGTGTAAACACCTAAATGTCTTGATGACCACTTGTGATCAGACAACTCGAGACGGTATAAACAGGGCCTATGAGTGTGTAAGCTTGCCATCTAACTTACTGCCGTCTCTGACTGCTTGACAGACCTGCACACACATGGAGTAGACGATGCAGGCTGAGGAGGAGCTGTCTACTCCACCACTGAGAGGAAGAAGGAAGCCAGCCTAAAAGCACAAACAGGTAAAGCCTTTATTTCTAAAGCCAGCAAGCTTTAGAACTCTCAGGAGACTAAACAACATACGTCAGAATTGGGAAGATGTTGAACCACCAAAAAAACTGTATAGGTACTCAGCTCCTAGCATGGGCTTTGTACCTGTTCTTATTTGTTATACATTTTGACTACCTATTCAGTTTTACATCTACTTTTCAGAAAGTTGTTCTGCTACTATATTGTTATGGCTGCCTTTCTTGATTAGGGTCATACAACAGTGTCTGTTGAGTTGTAGGTAATTTTCCCTCAAGCACTTCAAAGTATCTACTCATCTGTCTGTCTGCTCATCTACAGCACTGTGCAAAAGTCAGAGACTTCATGGCAAAATAGCATTCAGTGTGTCCTCCCTTCACCTTTATTACAGCTTGCTTTTAGCTTTAGTTCACACAAATTAACAGGGATATTGTTCCAAACCTCCACAGTTCAGTCTTAGAGGTTGGTTGCATTTTATGCTTCTCATGATCCAAGTAAGCCCAAACACATTTAATGATGCTGAGGTCTGGACTCTGGAGTGGTGAGTATTTTTCTGAGAACTCCAGCAGTTTTTTGTTTGATTTGCAAATTTCTCAGTGAGGTCTTCATGACAGTTCCACATCCTTTAGAGTCGTCTTCTCGCAGTGGAAGGATGGACAGAAACACTTGTGGATGTTTTCAGATCTGAAGCAGCTTGATTTTCTCCTCACTCTCAAAGATGTTTATCTGATGACAGTTTTGGTGGTCTACCAGGTCTTGTTCGGGGTCCTGTTTTCTCTGTATCTTTTAAAAGTTTTTTGAACTACATTCATTTTTCTTCATTTACTTTCCTTTGACTTTCTCCCTCCTTGTGCAGGTGGATAATCTAATAATAGCTAAAAACAATATAAAAAGAGGGTCGTAATCTAATTAAATTAATAAAGGGTGGCCTCTGACTTTTGCACAATACTGTATCCACCTAGAAATGCTCTTGCAGGGGCTTTCATACACATGTGCATGCATATACACAGATACGCACACAAACAACAGACACTCACCTGACCACTCCTCCTTAAATAGTCCCATAACCAGCAAGCAGGACCAAGACTACAGAAGAAATGTAACAATAAATACAGGCATGCAAGCAGTACACATAATCACAGTATACACAACTATTTATCGTGTTTTGACAATGTAATTCAGCACACTGTATGTAGCTGTTTGGGCCCAGTATAATACACCACTTTCCCTCTCTTATGTTCCTCTCACATCACCTCTCTGTCTGAAATCCTCTTCAACCCATACAACTGACAAAGAAGGCAGTCAGGGAGAAATAAGTGTCACACGGCAAATCCTAAACCTCTAATTTGCCTTCTAGTGACAAAAAAAGACTAAGTGCTCATGAAGAACGATAAAGGGAAATTCCACTGATTTTTCAAAATGTTTGCATAATTCCATTGCTGCAATGTAAATAAGGTTAATTCAGAGTGGTTTGATGTGGAATGGCTCTTTCTTTACAGTGGTGGTGATAAAAACCAAGGGTAACAGTATCTACAACACAAATACAGCCACTTTAATTACTATTCGAACCCACCAGTGAACCTACACATGTCCTAAGTTTTATATGTAATGCTCATGATGGTAAAATAGTGGAAAATCTTGTTTTCTCTACAGACTATTTTGCCTTACAACGCCCTGCATGTACCCGTCCACCACGAATGGATTAAAATAAATGGATTAACATGATGTTTTAGGCAAAAACGTCATCACAAATCTATTGCAAAATAACATCTAAAACCAGACAGCGGATTTATAACCATTTTGTGTAATTACTTTCTGTAGAGCAGCTGTTAGAGGTGTTAAACGCTACAGACGTCTGGTTCCTATCACCACCACTGTGAACAATTCTAACTCAAAGTTTCTCTAGAACAGCGCATTTCACATCAAACCAACAAATAACTTTGTTTACATCTTAAAAATTTTAATTATGCAGAAATCTTGAAAAAATTGGTGGGGTTCCCCTTTAGGGGAAACAATCACTTGGCATGGGCAGTGGTAGATATCTTAAAGCAATACTTCTTTATAGGATTTGTTCCTTACTTCAAAGTAAGCCAATCAGCCAAAACATGTTTGGTGTCTGAAGTTTGCTTCTTTAGTTTTACACTGGAGCTTTGAAGCTAACGTAGCTAACAAGTAATGGAAACAATTAGCATTGTGCCAACAGCGTACCTATACTATAAGACACCTTCCTCAAACCATGAAGCCTATATTTTGCCTATACTTTTGCAGAATATGTGCATAAATTTTATCATACGTCACACCTTGCCATGGTTTGAGGCAACTCAAATGATAATTTAGGTATGCGGTTTTCTTGGTGCTTATTGTTTCAGTAGCTCATTAGCAACGTTAGCCTCACAGCTCAGGTCCAAAACTAGAGAACGAAACTACAGTAAAACAACACAGCCACATTATCTCATTAATATCATTATTAGGTAGATTTAATCCAATTTGTACATCAAAAGCAAGATCACTGAAAGTGTCTAATGGCAGTGACAGACACAGAGGTGCTAAGCTAACAAGCCTAGTACTGAGTAATATGTGAGATTACACTGCGTATTAGATGGTTAACCAAACTGACACTTCTGCATCTCAATCATATTTTCTACAAACTTAAACAAATGCACATATTTGCATTTTTCTTGTTAAACTTATGAACATATCAGGCACATCTATGGTACATGAATAATGACTAATCACTCTGTTTGGTCCTTTTCACAGTTTTCAGCATGATAAATTATCATTTATCTGTATTTTGTGCATGTTTGTTTTAGATCTATAAACAAAAAATGATCACTTTTATAGGTCTTTTTGGATGTTGGACAATTTTTGGCATGTCAGTTATGCACTTGAGCCCATGTGTCAAATACAAGGCCCGCGGGCCAGGTCAGGCCTGTAACACGGTCCTGTTTGGACCACAGAATTATTAGCCTGTTTCACCCTGAGATGCACTACAGTCCCCAGCATGCAATGCAACATAGTGTGCGTTCTGACCCCCTTCCCCCCCAACTAGAATCTATGGGCCAGCGGTTACACAACAAGAAAAGATGCCTGGTGTCTAGTTCAAGCAAACAGGCAGTTACAAAAAAACTATTTATTATTATTATTTAGAATTATTTCTGAATAAGTATTTAATGCCTATTTTGCTGTTGCAGTTTTGGCATACTTTGAATAAACAAGGTCCCGTTCAGGTCAAGTAAAAATGGAATAAAAACACAGCTGGCCCACAGATTCGCTGAGATTTTTTAATATGGCCCTTTCAGTGGTTGAGTTTGACACCCCTGCTCTAGAGGAATGAGGGCTGGAGCACCTGATCTCTTCTTCAGGGGAATGGAAGACCCACTCTACAGGCTGGTGGGTGGGCAGGAAGATGTCTTTGCAGTCCGACAAGGAGAAATCGACCTTGATCCTTTGATATGGTTTGTGTTCATACTCCTGCAGATAGAGGAGAGGAGAGAGAGAGAGAGAGAGAGAGAGAGAGAGAGAGAGAGAGAGAGAGAGAGAGAGAGCACAGAATTACTCTAACATTGGCATCTGACAATAACGTGTGACATTTTCTGAAATGCTCCTTACAGGGCCTCACCATGTGTGGGTGACATCTCTCTCCTCGATAGCTGCGCACATCCTCCAGGTCAAGAGTAGCTGTGATGACCTCCTGAACATCAGAAACAAATGAATAAAACACCTGCTAACTAGACTTTATACAAGCCTAGTACAAACCAGAGTATTCGCAATTTTATGTTGAGGAACATTTTTCAAAAAATTTTTCCACAGTTTTTAGACGCAGTTTTTTGCAGGTTGGTGAACCTCTGCCCATCTTTGCTTCTGAGAGACTTTGCCTCTCTAAAATGCTCTTTTTATACCCAGTCATGTGAGTTAGCTCCAGCTGTTTTTAATTAGTACCACTTACTTTTCCAGCCTTTTGTTGCCCCGTCCCAACTTTTTTGAGATGTGTTGCTGCCATCAAGTTCTAAACGAGTTCATGTTTTTTTTCATAAAATTGTAAAATGTCTCACTTTCAACATCTGATATGTGTTCTATGTTCTATTGTGAATAAAATATGGGTCTATGAGATTTGCAAATCATTGCATTCTGTTTTTATTTACATTTATTTGCATTTTACACAGCGTCCCAACTTTTTTGGAATTGGGGTTGTACATAAACATATTAGATATCAGCCCACAGTTCCCACATTGGTGCATCCTTTTGATTTACTAATCTTCTGTTTGCATGACAGTTCTTATTCTGCTACTGGCCACAAAACAGTTTGTGTGTTGAGTACAGCAGTGGGTGATATACTGGTTCATTTGTTATACCAGCTGAAATTCTTCCACAGGAGTTTTGTCAGAGCCGTTACACCAGTATGCTACAAATAAGCACATATAATACAATGTTGGCTGAGACAGGGATGTTTCAGTCACAATTCAAATGAAAATAAAAAAGCAGCAAATTTTCAATCACCTCCTACTGTCAAGTCCAATACATCTGAAGCAGTCCACTTTCTTTTCAGGCAGTGGACATAAAGGAATGGCCAGACTTTAAAGGTTAGCCCGAGCCTAACACAGCCTAACACCAGAGCAACTGCTGCAATTCCCTTTCGTATCGCCTGAGCAGTCACCTGTCCTGGTCCGCTGCATCAGATGAGGCTGCGGTCGAGGCCTTACGCACAAAACAAGCTCTGGTACAGTTGTAGAACTGTAACATTTTCCAGTTTCCTGCACCATCTGCCGGTCAGAGGCGCGAATGTGTGGGACACACGAATGAGAAGAATGACTTGAGAAATTCAACAAAGCTGAAGCTGGGATTTTATTCAAAATTCCTGTTCCACCTTAAATGGTACAGCAGTGACATTCAGGCACCTGTACAGGTGCTAGAATGTAATGGCTGCTTCACTTAAGGTGGAATAGAAAATTCAAACAAAAAAGCTGCTGCGTAAAACTCCAGCATCCGCTTTGTAGAAACACGAAACAACATTTAGCATCACATAGGTTTTTTGCATAATAACATATTTCAGATTTACTTTTGTCGTTAAAAATGAAGGGATATCCCAAAATAATAAGTCACTGAGCACCTAAAATCGTTTTATTCAAAATTACATATCCCAAAACCTTCAGAAATTTTAATTATACAATGATATAAATTTTTGGCTGGAATCAATTGATGATAGTTGTATATAAAATAGAGAATAACATACAGATCAAACAATGTTGTGTCAATGTTTAAAAAAAAAAAAGCAGTTTGGTAGCTCAACACTCTACAAGACAACTTAACCAAGTTTCTTACCACATCATCGAGAGAGAACTGCGCGCCCTGAGCCACAATGTCTCCATTTATGGCAATCATAGAGCATCCATCATAGTACAGGCGATCTCCATCACAGCCTTTCTGATTAGCAAACAGGTAGATCCCTCCACTCTGTAACAAACAAGCTCAATAATTAATCATTCCCATAAGCTTTAAAGTACAGCTTGACTGTAAAATACAGTTAAAGTTGTTCTTTGTGTGGTCAGCAGAGCCAGCTAGTGGTGACAAAGTAAAAACACACTTCTCTCTACTAGAGCAGCCACATATATGTGTAACTGACCTTTGTAGTGGCTGATTTCACCAAGCTGACTCTCTGGTCAGCCTTGCGGAGTTCGTGATAGCTGGCAGAGGAGTTTGTAAAGATCTCGATGCCATCTAAACCCATGTCAACATGAGGACTGAAAAAACATACACAGTCCTCAGCGCTACAGAAACAGCTGTTATAACATTACATACATATATAAACATGCTCTGCACCATTTAAGTATATCACTGCTGTCGGCACAAAACCTTGTATCTCCAAAACTTTACAGGAGAAGGAAAAAACATACTTTACTTTTAATGTAAATCAATGGAACCAGAATTTTTACCAAGTCATTTTGGACCGTTTCCTTTGCTCTGTTCATCATCAACTTTACACACCATGTAAGGGACAACAGGTATTTTCAAATCATGCCAAAAACTGAAAAACGACAAAAATGGAGATACAAGGTTTTCTTCCGACAGCAGCGATATTAATTAGCATTATTAATCACTTGGAAGGTGCAAGCTTCTAGGTTTCATGTGTGCACAGTACATGAGTTTCTGCATGCTACAGTACCTCCTGGCGTTCCACAGCTCAGCACAGATCTCACTTCCTAAACAGGTGTCCTTAGTGGAGAGAACTGCATCTCCAAATGGCACTGTGACCTGAAGGAGAGGATTATTGGACAGAACTTCGACCATTTCAATAAAGATATTAACTGATTACTTCATGAGGCTGTTGTAAACTAACCTTGTCCTTAAAAACATTGTCAAATCAAATTAACACAATTTTCCCCTTAGTCATTCAGCCAAGACATTCAGTTGAGGTGTCTGAAGATTCTGTCCTTAGTTTTGCACCAAGGCCAGTGTAGCTAACAAATTAATACGGTTTCGTCCATTTTTATAGTTTGACATATAGTGTCAAAAACTACATAAGCATTACTATTTAAGATCACTTGACAACCTTTTTCAAAGCAAGTATGCAATGATTTAGGCATGCATGTTGGAGGCTACTAATAGGTGCAGCATAAGCTTTCATTACTTGTTATCTACATTAGGCTGCATTCACTGGCATGTTTTTGTATTTGTCGAAAAAGAATATAAATATCTCTTGCCATTGATTTTAATGCAAATCCTGCATTGCTGCACAACAAACACAAATTGAGGAGAGTGCATTGTGTAATTTTTGTGGAAATCATGCTCTGCTGTCTGTTAAAAAAGCCTGACTTGAGTTCTCTGACGTACCCATGCATCAGCTAATAGTTGATAGTGTGGGGCGGGGCTTCAGTCACTCACATTGATGTTAAAAATGAAAAAGGAACTAATTGCTGCTGTCAACTCACATCCATACCTGTACAATACAGCTCTAAAGATATATAAGTACAGCAACTGATTTGATTAAAACTCATACCAATCTTTTTTTAATGTTTGTAAGATAGAGGTAAGACTTAATTTGAAGGCTACTTACATAGGAACTTCATAGCTCATGCATAAGCCTTAAATAAAATGACATTATATTGATATAAGTGTCCTTAAAGCAGCACTATGTAAGATTATTTTGTAAAAATTGAAAGAAGTAGCATTACGGAGTCAGGAGAAAAAAAACACACTAAAATATGGTGTGTGCACTGCTGTAAAGCCGATGTCGGAGTTTTTCGAACCACTTCACAAGTCTTTACACATCCAAATCCCCAAATTGTACATAGCGCAGCTTTAAGTAATATTTTACCAAGAGTATTTCTCGTTTATTCCAGTACTGTATTTTGTAAACTAACATGTCCTTTCATACATATGACCAAAAAAAACGTAAGAAAATGATCACTTAAGGCCAAATGCTTCAAAATCTCCAATAGTACTGATATATGAAGCTTGTAACTGGACCATAATCAGTTTTAACAGTTGTATAAATGGAACAAATATCCGTCACTTCGGTTTATGGCCCCTTATGACAATAAAATGCCATTTTCTACATAAAACATCTTATGTCATCTTGCGATCACTGGCTTAAGTTGTTCATAAATATCCAAGTACTGCTTTATAAATATTCTATTCAAATGATTCATGGATTCTCATAAGTTCCGCTACATGGTAAATGTCTGTTAGTTTAGTTTAAAGGCACTTATGTCAATATAATGTCATTTATGTAATATCTTCTGTCGTCTCTTGATTACCGGCGTATTCTGTTCATAAAATTTTTAGTCAATGCCCATGCATGTGTTATGAATTCTGTATTTAGGTAGCCTTCAACTAATAGAGAAGCAACTGACAACAGTTTTTGCTTATGACATTGATCTCCACCCACGAACATATGCACAATTAACCAGCAATGTGTGTCAGACCAAAATGTCCTTTATTCAAATTTTTATTTTAGATGATGATTATTACTATTATTATTATTATTATTATTATTATTTATCTATTCTATTTGGTGGTTTAGATAATGTATGTATGTATTCTATTTGGTATGGTATAAGCTTCCATTACATTAGCCTTGTAGCTCCAGTGCAAAACTAAAGAGGCAAACTTTGAACAGCTCACACGCCCTGGCTGATTGACTGCATTAGGACTAAAAGGAAAACCGAGTACATTTTTAAAGCCGAACCTTTACTTTGAATCTCTTTTCACAAATAAGCCACAGATCATCAGTCTTTTTTGCTGAAATACTGCAAGTCTTTTCAGTGTGGATAAAAGATCCTCATGCAGGCTTTGCTCCTAACATTATTAATTGCACAACGCGCTTTACTGAATCCTCATTGTTACCACATCGCCTACAGTGGAATGGCATACTTTACCTGTCCAGTCACATCCTGGATCATTCTAGGCAAGAAGTACTCCTCAACATGTCTGTGAAAATAAAGGACAGGCACATTGCTCAGGCTGGATGATTCTTTAAGAGTCCTGTACTCTGGTTATGCTAAACAATGCTGCCCTAAAAAAGTGCTGGGTAAAAAATAATCAGTGCATAACACTGTTTATGTACCTGGGCTGACTCCAGGGTGAAAACCAGCGGAATTCCCTGTTGTTTCCATGATTAGCCAGAAGCATTTTTGGCCGAATCAGTAAGATCTTCCTGTCACAACAGCAAAAGTACTGTTTACCTCGTGTAAAGCTTGACCTATATCGGCTTATGGTTATAAGCGAAGTAATCGATGAGATATGGTGACATTTTTTAGTACTACAGAGAATTTATACTTATTTGATTTGTCAATACCAAAGACTAACTTGTTCAGGAAAAGGACTCTGCAGTTATAGCGGACATTGTGGTGCATAACAGGCCTGCGGAGAGAAGAAATAAGCATTACTTTGCATTGATCTGTAATCAATTCAGTGATGCATTAAAAGGTGTCATGACTCAACTAGGGTTTCCACGATTAATCACGATTCATCACAAATCAAATTGATTACTTACTTTAATTACTAAAAACAATAATGAATGTAACACTCTGGGGCTTTTTCCCAATTTGTGCACATGTTCTTAAATTCACCTTTAACGGCACTTGCATATAACATGATACCCATATGTTTAATATCAAAATGCAGTGTTTTTTTTTGTCGCTACTTTCCAAAACCGCTGCTGAAGCAACTTCAAAAGCTATGAACTTTTATCACACCATTTCACACGTGTCTCCAGTGTCGACTGAATGAAGAATAAAGGGTTTCTGACGTGATGGTCAGCCCTTAGTGATTTCCTGAGTGTCCATTAGTCAATTTTACACAGAATGTAGATACATAAACAAATCCACCAATTACAGACAGTGAGAGGCAGATGACGTGTTTCTCAACCCCTTATCATAGCCTCATAACTTTGTATGTAAGCCACATAAGATCTCGCAAAAGGGCGACTCTACAGATTCGAGAATCGAAGGACAGAATTTGAGGCTGGGGCGAGTTTGCGAGTTAAATTGACCTTCTTAGTGAAGTGGCAGTGACTACCAGGCAGTCTGTATGATAATAATGTCTATATCTTAAATTCTACAAACTATTTTTACAGTAAGAAACAGAACCCTAGAAACAGAACCATTTGTGTGTTTTTTTTTTTGTTTACATATTTTTGCCGATAAAGTATCCTGGAATTTCCAAGGCTATACATGGTTTGTTACTTATAAGTCCTTTTTATTATTTGGTCTTAAAATGAATCAATTAGCCAGTAATAATCAATAATCCATCAAACGTGACAGGTAGATTCCACGATTATTAATATACTCAACAGTAACAACCTTAGACTCAATAAACATTTTGATATAGGTTTGACACTCACATGCCAACATCACAGATAATGTCCTGGGTCACTGGGGACTCCAGCAGCTGTTTGAGAACTTGGAAGCAGTGGAGGAGCGTATCCGATTCATAGAAATGGTCAGCACATCCGTATCCACTAATAATACAACAAAACAATAACAAAACAGAAATTGTGCTTTTCATTGTCAACAAAACAGGCAATCAGAGTTGCATTTAAGTCTATTCTAGATATTCCAAACAGACTCATCATCAATGAAAGGCTATGTCCAGCAAAACTGTTTAAACCAGTGGTCACCAACCCTGGTCCTGGAGATCTACTTTACTGCAGAGTTTAGTTTCAACCTGCATCCAACATGATGCCCCTCCCTTTTACCTGATGCCATTGCATCTGATCCAGCCAATCAAGGCCTTCTGAAGAAGTTAATTAGCTGTAGAATGTGTGGCAGATTGTGGTTGGAGCTGGACTTCGCAGGAAAGTAGATCTCCAGGACCAGGACTGGTGACCACTGGTTTAAACTGTGACTAAATACAAACTGTGTCCAGAACAAAAAGCATTCACATGCCATCAATCTGCAGTCACTTCTAATACGTAATCATGAACAGTATAAACATCCATAAACTAAGCTAAAACTAAGCTAAACAACAGAGCTGGACACTGATTAACCCACTAATGTCCACATCAGAAATTTTAAATGTCCTTTTTTATGTTCTCTGAACTTGCCTGAGCAAAATCTAACATATAATACAAATATAATACAAATATTAAAAACTGATCAAACCAAAAATAAAAAGTGAGTCAGTTAATATACCATATTGCATTTGATTTTTGATCATATGGGATCATATGGAATATGCATCAAATTTACAGGGGAATACCACCGATTTTTCAAAATGTCTGCATAATTCAGTGGTTGAGATATAACCAAAGTGATTGAAATTAGTTTAATGTGAAATGGCTCCTTTCTAGAAAAACTTCCAGGCTCTGATTTCTTTTCAGTGGTGGTGACAGGAACCAGGGCTCCCGATGTGCACAACACAAATATAGCCATTTTATGTATTCTTGATGGTAAAAAAATGGTAAATCTGAAAAAAAAAATAGTTTTCTTTGGGGACTATTTAGCCTTAGAACACTCTTCCACCATGAATATATTAAAATAAATTGATTATAATACATTTTAGACACAATACGCTTTTTAAACATTTATCACAAAACTACCGTAAAACAATGTCTCAGACCATTTCAGGTAATAACCTTCTGTGGAGGAGCTTTTAGAGATGGCCATCTGGTTCCTATCACCCCCACTGTGAACAATTCTGACCTGACACGTTTCTCTAGAACGGAGCTTTTCACACCAAACCTCTCTGAATGACTCTGTTTACATCTTAACCATTCAATTATCATTCAAAAATCGATGGAGTTGTCCTTTAAAATTAGCACTGTTAGATGTTCATCTGAGACAAACTTTGCACCTTAGAGCATTCAGAAAAAAGATTTTTTTTATTATACTAAACTTAGTTATTGGACACGGGACGTGGGTGATAAGGCAAAAATATAATAAGGCAGTACTTCAAGAAATTCTCATGATACACAATATCTGAATATTAATTTTTGCACACATTTGATCATTTGGAACAGAGACAAAAGGATCAGCAGCGCTACAATTTGAAAATATTATCAAAAACATGTACACAATGATTTTTATTCAGTATCTGACATGCCGCGTTGCACAAAATCCAATTCAACGGGACGAATTTTGCTCTGTTTATAATGAAACATGCAGTTGGTCAGTGTTTTGATGTACTGATGATGTGCATAATATGTTCAGGAAAGCATATTACATCGTACTGTTACATAATTTATCACAATAACAATATATATTGTCATATTGCCCAGCCCTAACAGGACATCAGTGGGTTAACTGAGCTTTCAGGCATGCACAGGAAGGCTTTCTGAAGTGAACAGGAGCTTAGAGAATTGTAATAATAAACCTGTGGATAATAGGTGTAATCATATACTATTAAGTTAGATAATAAAGCAACTACCAGATTTCCAGTTCTGGTCCCAGTCTGTATTTGGCCCCATTGGCTTTGGCTATCTCAATACCTGTTTAAGGAGAGCAAGGTCAAAGTTAGCCAGGTTAACCAGGTCAGGGTGCTCTGTTATATTCCCACACCTCGAAAATGATTCTCTTATAATAATGCAGCCAAATGAACGTGCAGTACTGCAGCATGCAAACCGACTCAGCCCCAGTCTTTTCCTCGCAAAGAACAACTTACGAGCAAAACTTACTTTTCAGTATTCTCAGCACATTTCCGTCAAAATCTAAAGCCCACTGATTTAAGGAGCACGTGGCTAATGTAACCTTGCGACCCATGCTGTCGAAAAATGGACCAGTTTAGAAAGATTTAAAGCGGAGCATAAACCACAGAGTAACGCTCAGATCCCCTCTCACTGTACCAGCAACACTGTTTCTCCAACTCTACGGTTCCGTCAGTCGAACGCCAAAATAAAAGTCTTTCTGCTGGTTTATATGTGAACGGTTTTTTTTTTAATTCTACATAATTAAATGGTTGAGATGTAAACAAAGTGGTTTGGTGTGAAAAGCTCCGTTCTATAGAAATTTACAGTCGGAATTGTTTATTGTGGTGGTGTCTCTGAAAGCACCTGCATAGAAAGTTGTTACATGACACGGTTAGATATACGCTGCCTGATTTCTGATACATTGTTTTGCGATTGTTTTGGTGTAAAATATATTTTAATCTACTTTTTTAATTCATTCATGGAAGGGGTACATGCAGGGTGTTGAAATTTATTTTAAATGAAATTTAATTATTTTAAATTAAATGTATTTGTTCAGATTTATGACCATTTTAACATCGTCATCATTACATATAAAAACTCAGAAGACACGTGTAGGTTCACTGATGTTTTGGGATACTATATAAAATGTCTATATTTGTGTTGTAGACATGGTGACTCCTGGTTCCTATCACCACCACTGTAAAGAAATCAGTCTGTAAGTTTCCCTACAATTAACCTTTTTCACATCAAACCACTCTGAATGACTCTGTTTACACCTCATCGACTGAATTTAAAAAGAAATGTTGAAAAAATTGTGGAATTCGCCTTTAAATGTTATTAAAGTTTGTCTGAGATCTTCAGAATAATTGATTTTCTGTGTAATTTATCTGAAATGCTGTTCGTGCTTAGACACATTTTAATTGGGATGACTAGCTATTCTTTGAATACAGAGTTATATATGTGCGCAAAATATTAGAGCTGTTACATTTTCAAACTTAACCAAACCATTATCATGACCCTAACCCTGACTGTCAAGCTAGCCACAAACTTAATGACCAAAAAAACAATCAATCAATCAGTAAATAAGATCAATTTAAATTAAAAACAGACTGTTAAAAATATTCCCAAGTCAGCACAACTAAAACAAAGTTGTGCTGACATTTTCACACTTTCAAGAAGAATGTTTATGTAGGTTCTTTTTAATTCTCTGTATTATTATTTTCATTTGAGGCTAATTCCACGTGAGAGAATCTGTGTTAAAATTCTTTAAAACAAAAAAGGAAGTTTAAAAGCCTACCTTTCCAGCACTGTTCTCAAAATATGGAGTACAAAAAAACAAAAAAAACTACTACTACTACGAATCATCATCATCATCATCATCATGAATAAATAAAGCATTTTCAGCATTTTTACTTCCAAGAATAATAATATCTATTTTATTGTAAGCTTTTATGGTAACTTTTAAAAGGGCTTACTGGATAATGAGAATAAGAAAAACATTTTTATGATATTTTGTTTAGGGACTTTTTAATTTCAATGTAGAGGTTAATTTATCAGAATTCATGTGCTATTAATATATATATATATATATCAATTAGCATAGCCTTCAGGACACGTTAGTGTAGCTGTTTTTTAATTATTATTGCACTGCGTAAATCTAGCGCAGATGGGCGCTCTTGATGAAGCAGCGCAAAAGCCTCATCAGGTGCTTATGGCTTCAGGCCATCGCTGTCCAATCACAGATGTTGATGTCAGCTGCGCTTTATCCTGATTGGACAAAAAAATCCCTCCTCCGCAGTGTAAGTGCGGAGCAGGAATTTATGTCCAATCCTTTTTTTGAGTTACATCATCAACATCTGGGCAGCACTGACATCGACGGACCTGCAGCCCGATACTGCTACAGAACAGTGAGTAGGATTATTACAGTGTATTAATCATATAATAACGTTGAAATAACATTGTTGTAATGCTTTGTGCTGCTGATCTGAGGTAACATGTTTCCAGTCACTGTACTGCGTGCAAAGGGGAGCCGTGATGTTCGTATGGACTGTTTATAGACTGTGTAATAACACAGATCCATCACGACTTGTGCAATAACATGAACATGAATGGAGGTTGCAGTAAATGCTGTCAGAGTTGGAAACTGTCGGATAGTAATGAAAACGCTGAGAGCAGGATGGGGAACTCCGATCCTGAAAGACAAGATTCCTGCACAGTCTGGTGTTTTTCCTGTTCATGTTATCTCTAGGTTTAGTTGTTGTGTCAGAGCAGATAAAACAGCAAACTGTGCTGGACTCTGATGCCTGACAGCATCCAGGGTGAAGGCTGGACAGCAAAAGGCACATAAGCCCATATAGGTAGAGGTGGAATTTCCATACAGGTTACACTTCAGCTTAGAAGCTTCATTTAAAGAGTTAAAAGTTTGTGTGGGTTGATCAGCCATAACATTATGACCACCTCCTTGTTTCTACGCTCATTGTCCATTTTATCAGCTCCACTTACTATATAGGAGCACTTTGTAGTTCTACAGTTACAGACTGTAGTCCATCTGTTTCTATGCATACTTTGTTAGCCACCTTCCACCCTGTTCTTCAGTGGTCAGGACCCCCATGGACCCTCACAGAGCAGGTACTATTTGGGTGGTGGGTCATTCTCAGCACTGCAGTAACACTGATGTGGTGGTGTGTTAGTGTGTGTTGCGCTGGTCTGAGTGGATCAGACACAGCAGTGCTGCTGGAGTTTTTAAACACCTCAGTGTCACTGCTGGACTGAGAATAGTCCACCAACCAGCCAACAGCGTCCTGTGACCACTGAGGAAGGACTAGAGGATGACCAACACAAACTGTGCAGCAACAGATAAGCTATCGTCTCTGACTTTACATCTACAAAGTGGACTGACAAGGTAGGAGTGTCTAATAGAGTGGACAGTGAGTGGACACAGTGTTTAAAAACTCCAGCAGCACTGCTGTGTCTGATCCACTCACACCAGCGCAACACACACTAACACACCACCACTACATCAGTGTTACTGCAGTGCTGAGAATGATTCATCACACAATTATGGGGTTCTGAGGGTGAAAGGGGGGCAGATGTAAACAAAAATAGATGCAGTTTGGAACTCAGTTCTGTAAGCAGATCTCCAGAAGGAGTGTTGGTGACCACTGGTTTGGGGGAAAGTCCTTTCAGGAGCTTAAATAGGTTGTTTTCTCTTATTTAGTTTATCTGTGGAAGTAGATGTGATTTTAAAATGGCCTTAATGAACAAGTTGATGCTGTATCTTAAAGAAAGATTCACTTTTAGACTCATTTGCCTTTGTTGTGGCCAGGTGCCATAAACTTACCAAACAGCAGTGTACACAGTGCACACTGGGAAGGACAAACTTTGTCAAAGGTGAAGGGATTGGAAATCGTGAAGCTAAACAGGCTGATATTTCACTGTATTGTCTGTAATACATCAGAATGCTTTACAACCTTATGTTCTGGTTCCTGGCATTGTCAGTCTCCTAAGCCCAGTGTCTTTAGCTGCATGCCATTTATTAGCTTTATAGCTATTTATTAACTATATACATACTATGTTCTAACATGCTGACATGTGTTATCTTCAATTCTCCACCCAGTGCCCTTTGATTTCTCTTTACCCCGGAGAGTGTTGTAAAAGTTACCCCTAGATAGATAACTCTCTCTACGCTTCTCTCACTCTTTCTCCACTAGACACCCATGACTGCAGCGGAGTCCGTTAGGAAGCGCAATAAGGCGAGGTCCAATGGCGCTGAAACTGGCCCGAAAGGGAAGAGAGAGGAGCTGGGGAAGTGGGGAAGAGCATGGTAAGTCACTGTGTTGGGCAGCATTCTTTAACAAGGAGTGGTGGCTGAATGCAGAATACACTGTCCATCACAATACATAAAGTTACATATTCAGAATACATTTATAATACATGTTATAATAATGGAAAAACTCTGCTGTTGTCATTTTTATCAAATTCACACTGATCCTCACTGTTGCTGATTGGCAGTTTTCTTCATGCAATTCTTCTGTTAATATGTTTCATAAAAAAATGACCTTACTTTTATGAAATCCCAAGATTATTTTGTGTCTCATAGCCTGTTTCAGTCCACTGCCGTCTCGTGAACTAAGCTAACAAGTTGTCGTGTCCTAATAACAAATTCCGACTATAAATTGGGTGCCTACGTGATTTCTAGTTAATGGTTTGTATGTAGCTTCCCACAAAATGCAATCTTGTGTCCAGTGCAACACTGATGCTAAGCTTATCACTCGTGAACATGTCCACTACTGAGGAGACTGTTCAGCTCTATCATCGCTGAAAGTTTAGTTACCTCTGAAATTAATAAGTGATCATCACATTGATTTATCAGTCTACTCAGGCTTTAGCAGAGCTCAGTAACACTGAGATTAATAACTGATCACATTGATTTATCAGTCTACTCAGGGTTTAGCAGAGCTCAGTAAGACTGAGATTAATAACTGATCATCACATTGATTTATCAGTCTACTCAGGCTTTAGCAGAGCTCAGTAAGACTGAGATTAATAACTGATCATTACATTGATTTATCAGTCTACTCAGGCTTTAGCAGAGCTCAGTAACACTGAGATTAATAACTGATCACATTGATTTATCAGTCTACTCAGGGTTTAGCAGAGCTCAGTAACACTGAGATTAATAACTGATCACATTGATTTATCAGTCTACTCAGGCTTTAGCAGAGCTCAGTAAGACTGAGATTAATAACTGATCATCACATTGATTTATCAGTCTACTCAGGGTTTAGCAGAGCTCAGTAACACTGAGATTAATAACTGATCACATTGATTTATCAGTCTACTCAGGCTTTAGCAGAGCACAGTAACACTGAGGTATTCAGGCTTCAGCATGATTTAAAAAAGTTCATAAACAAGCACTGATGGTGTTTCTTTTAAATATGGAATTGTTATTCCAATTATTAATGTCTAAGGTAAATTATTGTCTGCGGTAATTAATCATATGCCTTTTAAATCTGCAATGTTCATAGTTTTTTACAAGTCTAACAGTAATAATCATGGAATGAATGAAATTCCGCTGAACCAGGAACACCCACAGGCCTCGTTAAAGGTTTTATAGCAATTTCTTCCAAAAAGCGTTTACATTGTGCAGAGCTTCTTTAAACTTGAAAATGATTCCTTACCCTTGTACATGTCATTGGACACAAAAATAGTCCCCTAAAGAACCATACATTGAATGGTTTTTAGGGAAGCAAAAGTGGTTCTTCTATGGCAAAGTGCTTTTTAAGAGTGTGCACAAACAAGGACTTGTAGGATTTTTTGACTGACAACAAATGCCAAAAGTGACTGCCATATGTGTGGCACCCTTCCTCCAGACATGAAATCTGACGATAAGTGGTCCCAGAGAAATGCCAGGAGTAAGCCACTATTTGTCTCACTATGCATAGGTGATCGAGTCACTAGAGAGAGGTGTTAATACCCTTAGTAATAACAGTCCTGTTTGAGTCAACCTTACAGCAATTTAATAATGTTGTGTCCATCATGGAACACCTTGCGATCTGGGAATCTGGGGGAATTACACAGACACATTATCCCATATGAACAGTAAAATCCCTTACAAATTACATTATAGAACTTATTCTGGTGGAATTAATCCAACTCATTTATTGCTTAAATTTGAGAATATTTGCTGTTCTTGTTCATGGAAAAAGTATCATGAAAAGGGTCACTAAATACATTTTAAGAGAGTAGAGAGATGTCTCTATTGCACAGAATGCTCATTGTATCTCATTTAAGCCTCTTTCATCATCTGTTTTCTTTTGACATGCCAGGGAGGTGGACTGGTTCTCACTGACTGGGGTGGTTCTGCTGCTTTGCTTTGCCCCCTTCCTCGTTTTCTTCTTCATTATGACCTGTGACCAGTACCAGTGCTCCATCAGCCACGTTCTCCTGGACATATACAACGGAGACGCCTCCCCACTGAGCATCTGGAGCCGAGCCCCTTCCTTCACCTGGGCCGCTGCCAAAATCTACGCTTCCTGGGTTACCTTCCAGGTATAGCAGAATTATGGGAAATACCACTATGATGGCAATGAAAAATGACTGTAATTTGAAACTTTGAATTGGGCCTCTCTCCTCTAGGTGGTGCTGTATATGTGCATTCCAGATGTTACCCACAAGTTCCTGCCAGGCTATGTAGGAGGGGTTCAGGAGGGAGCACGTACGCCAGCAGGTGAAGGGTTTAGTCGTCTCATTTTCAACCGTGTTTGGGAATGAAACAGTAAGGAAATGTGGAAATTGAGTGTTTTTAGGCTGGTTCTGCAATCCGAGAATCATGAGGCAACATCCACACTTGACCAAGAGGGCTTAAAGCCGTAATGTGGTAAAAAAAACCCACCATAACCCAAATGTAGACGATCAGCCAAGACATGGTTGGTGCCCAATGTAATGTAAGCTTACACCCCACAGCTTAGCATTGTGCCAACCTCAAACAGTCATGTTTAGTTTATACACCACTGCACAAAAAAGCTTCAAGAAGGTTGCTGCTGTTTTAATTTTGTCCATTTTTATAGATAATAATAAAAAGTGACTGTTAATTTATGAGATATAAGCTTCCATAACTTGTTAGTTGTGTAGCCTTTTTGCTCCAGTGCAAATTTGATTGATTACATTTGAGATAAAAGAAAAACTATGCATTTTTTTGCTGTACTGTACCTTTAAGTACAACCTCATTACCAGTGCCAGCTGTGGACATGAGAGAATTAACGGTCTGGGATTGGTTTTCATCTGATTGGTTGTAAGGCTGCTCAGTTTGCTCAGGTTTGAAGTTAAAACTGATAACTTACATCACCTGTACTGCTTTCTTTAGGCCTGATAAATAAGTATGAGGTCAATGGTCTGCAGTGCTGGATCATAACTCATGCTCTATGGGCGGCCAATGCTTACTACTTCCACTGGTTCTCTCCAACCATCATCTTTGACAACTGGATCCCGCTGCTGTGGTGCACCAACATCCTCGGCTATGCTGTGTCCACGTTTGCTTTTGTCAAGGCCTACTTGTTCCCCACCAATCCAGAGGACTGGTGAGAATTTTATTTTATTCTAGATGGTACCATCCAGTTACTATGTCAGTGGAGGGGAATTCCAACAATTTTCCAACATTTCTACTTAATTAAGAAGTTGAGGTGTGTGATCATAGAGAAACTTACCGAGTCAGAATTATTTTTGGAATGGTGATGGGAACCCGACGTCTGAAGCGTTTTAATGTCTCTATGAACTCCCTTACATAAAGTTATAGTATGAAATGGTTATGAATGCACTGTGAGATGCCTGAGACATTGCATTAGTCCATTCATGGTCAACAGGTACACACAAGGCATTGTATGGCAAAATAGCAAAAATATTTCTGATTTAACACTTTTCACTCTTTTCAACATTACATATAAAACTCATACAAGTCAGCAAGTTTCTCTACAGTTCACAATATAACATTGACTTTGTGATAAAGTTATGCAGAAGTACACAAATAAATTGCCGTAATTCCCCTTTAAAGACTGACTAATTTACTCTTTTGTTGCCTTTTGCAGCAAATTCACAGGAAACATCTTCTATAACTACATGATGGGGATTGAGTTCAATCCGCGTATTGGAAAGTGGTTCGACTTCAAGCTCTTCTTCAATGGCCGGCCTGGTATTGTAGCCTGGACTTTGATTAATCTGTCTTATGCTGCCAAACAACAGGAGCTCTATGGCTATGTGACCAACTCTATGATCCTGGTCAATGTGCTGCAGGTGAGCCATTCTGCCACTAGATGGCACTGTGTATTCAGTTGAACTGGCTTTACCCAACACTATGGGTATGGTAATGACAGAGAAGTATTGTTATGTGTCACCCGTTCATACAGGACATTTTTAATTGATTAGATGAGTTGCATTGGATAATATGCATCAATAATGTCACCATGATGATTCCCTGAATGCTTATTGGCTGTTTTCTTAACTCAGATGAATCTCTCTTCTACAATAGGCCATCTATGTGTTGGATTTCTTCTGGAATGAAGCCTGGTACTTGAAGACTATTGATATCTGCCATGACCACTTCGGCTGGTACCTGGGCTGGGGCGACTGTGTGTGGCTGCCGTTCCTTTACACACTACAGGTCTTGCTCTGCTAAATGTTTTAAAGCCTTGAAGCAATGTCACACAGTTTACCTCCACATGTAGTCGATCAGTTAAGACATGTTTGGCATCCAAACTGTGCTTCTTTAGTTTTGCTATGAAGCTAATATAGAATTGACAGAAGTATGTCAGTAGTAGCCTCAGTGACTTGAAACTTGAATTTTGTCCATTTTTATAGATAAAAGTATGTAATACAGTGTCAGAAACCACATAACAACTCTATTTATGATTACTGTCCTCTTAATTTTGGACATATTGATTTTAGTTTGCTTGCACCAAAGAGCTCGATTAGTTCTTCTAAAAAATTCTTTGTTTTTATTGTGTTAGGGGTCAGATAGCTATAGTAATATATTGGTTATGGGTATAAACCACACCATAGAATTGTCTGTGTTCAGCTTGATAAACGAAGCCCTTTTCCTAAATATCAACTTTTCAATCATAGCTTTGAGCAACAACAGAGTGTTGGGGAATCAGATACACAAATAATCAAATTTTACTAATTTCCTGTGTTGAAGACAATAGGAAAGGTGTAGAACCCAGATTAAACAGTGTAAAGGATCACACTGCCTGTTAAACTGGCCAAAGGGCTGTGGCTAAAATAGCCCACTAAGTCTGGCTAGCTAATAAAACTTTTCTTGTCAACTCGTTAGATTTAGTGTCATGGATTAAACCCATAATGTGCACAAATTCCAGTGAGCTTTAGAGCGTAATTGAGGACGGGATGCTTTCTGTCTGCTCCTTTCTGAAATTTTAGCTATACTGCTCAAAACATAGGAATTCATGGGGGAAACATGTACCCTCTCCACTGAAAACAGTTCACATGACAGCCTAGAAAGCTTGCCAGGCAGAGCAACAGTAGCCAAAAAGGGGGATTCAGTTAGTGTATTTTGTTTTTTTGGTTTGCCAATGTTATCATGTTATTTCATGCAGCTGATATAAATGATTCCAGTCAGGTCACCTGCATAGTTGGTCAGGTAGGACAAAATATGATTCACTCTTTTATTCCATTCATTCTACCCTGTGCTGGTCCTGGTTAGATATTTTAGACGTTCAGTTTGCTCAATGCTAATTGGCGAGGTGTAGGTTTCCATTACCTGTTAGCTACATTAGCCTTGTAGCTCTAGTGCCATTTTGGACACCAACGATATCTTGGCTGATTGGCTATATTTGAGCTAAGGGTTAAAACAGTGTAAATATGATCATTTTCAAAACTATCCCTTTGAACTACACAATAATACACGAGTTTTGCTTTTGTTTTGCAGGGCCTCTACTTGGTCTACAACCCAGTCCAGCTCTCCACCCCTCACACTGCAGGGGTCCTCATCCTCGGCCTGGTAGGCTACTACATCTTCCGCTCCACCAACCATCAGAAGGACCTGTTCCGCCGCTCCGAGGGCAACTGTAAAATCTGGGGCCGTAAGCCCAGTTACATCGAGTGTTCTTACCGCTCGGCAGACGGCACCGTCCATAAGAGCAAGCTGCTGACCTCAGGTTTCTGGGGGGTGACCCGCCACATGAACTACACAGGTGACCTGATGGGTTCTCTGGCCTACTGCCTGGCCTGTGGTGGCCAGCACCTGCTGCCCTACTTCTACATCATCTACATGACCATCCTGCTGGTGCACCGCTGCATCCGAGACGAGCACCGCTGCAGCAACAAGTACGGCAAGGACTGGAGACGCTACACAGATGCTGTGCCCCAGCGCCTCCTTCCAGGCCTCTTTTAGAAACAGTGGAAATGGAGAAGGAGGTGTGGGGGTGCTTAGTTTTTCTGAAATTGTTTTTCTTTTTCAGGTTGCTATAGAAAATTAGGGATGGGCGAACCACAATCATAGAGGATCAGGTTAACTATATGCAGATGCACCAGATCAAGATTAGGTTTAAGAATGTTGCCTTGTTTCAATGAATTTGATGCTGAAAAAATAAAAAAGAAAATGATTGTAGCAAGTAAATGTATGAGATATTAACATAATGCATCATCCAGGTATGTAGTGATAAGATTATCACAAATATTGGGTTATTTTATTCATTTAACACGAGCAATTTCTTAAAACGCACCTGTTTTTTCTGGAATAGCACAATTTTTACAACAATATGTTGAAGAACAGGCTTAGATTAGAGAGCTTATTTAAAACTAATGCAAATATACTTTTATTGATATCTGCATTTAACAGTTTGTGCTCAAATATTTTCCCCTTTAATGTGCTCAAGAAGACTTTTAACAGTATCAGTATGGGGCATTCAGATGCTAGCTTTCATATCGCTCTGTGTCGGATCAAAAAGAAAGTCAGTGGTATCGCCCATCCTTAATGGGACCCATTTAAGTCACAAGGTCCTGCACAGTCTTGGTGATTTAACCACATCAACATAGTCAACTCAACAGTTAATGACCAGGTTCAGTGTTTGCACAGGGAAATCACTAAACTGTGGTGGACACTGGTCACCCTTACAGAAGAGCATCAGTGAATATTTGCCTTTTGATTGCCCTGGAATTGATGCTGCTGATTTCATTATTGTGAGTTGCTCAGTAGCAATCAGAATGACTTTTATTTAGGTTTTTAGGTTTTAGTGCAGTTTTGTTTAAAGCTGTCTACCTCATTGAATCTGCCTGGTGTGACTTTTCAAGCTTTCACAGAAAATAACACTGACGATATGTAGGAGTCATACTTAGATGACATATTTTTATGATTACTTTGTAATATGTGTGCAGATGTGTGTTTCATTACATGCTTATCAACATGACGATTGGCACTTAAAGGCAAAATACCTTTTTATATACACAGCTTGCATCCATACTGTCTCTACTGCACTGGTGAATGGTTGCTCAAATTTGCTGAAAATGCATTGAAGAACTCACTTGGAGATTTTTTATTTAACCTTTTACACCTTTTCTACTTTACATCTGATATATTCCCCACTTTTGTGGTCACAAGGGATGTAAACATTCTGGATGAGGAGCTACAGGGGCAAAACTCACTTTGTATGTATCCTTTATTTTTACATATTGTGGAGTTGCTATTTTTAACACCTGAACAGAGAATTTCCAGGCTGTGAACATTTTGCATTCGCTACTTTTGTGTGTTTAAACAATAAATCTATAAGCTGGTTCCAAAGTCTTAAACGAATCTTATTTTATAGTTTCTTTTTCTGGCCTTTCCTGTTTTACGAGTATCATTTGCTGAGTGATGAGTTTTACCAGATATTGCCAGCAGGTGGCAGAAGGGTATAACTTATAAAACCTGATCAAATTCAGTGATCTCAGTCTGGCCAGAGTGAGAGGTCCTAAAGTCATCTAGAAGAGTTTTTTACCTGTATCCACTCTGCATTACCGCTTACGTCACATAACAGTGCAGGAAAAGGTTAAAAATAGAGCTTTTTTACCTCTATCCACTCTACATTACTGCTTAAGTCACGTAGCAGCACAGGAAAAGGTTAAAAGTAGAGCGTTTTTACCTGTATCCACCCTGCATTACCTCTTAAGTCACATTACAGTGCAGGACAAGGTTAAAAGTGGGGCTTTTTTACCTCTATTCACTCTAAATTTCCACTTAAGTCACATAACAGCGCAGAACAAGGTTAAAAGTAGAGCTTTTTTTTTACCTCTATGCAGTCTGCATTATCGCTTAAGTCACATAACAGCACAGGAAAGGTTAAAAGTAGAGCTTTTTACCTGTATTCACTCTAAATTACTGGCTAAGTCACATAATAGTGCAGGAAAAAGTTAAAATTAGAGCTTTTTTACCTCTATCCACTCTACATTACTGCTTAAGTCACGTAGCAGCACAGGAAAAGGTTAAAAGTAGAGCATTTTTACCTGTATCCACTCCACATTACTGCTTACGTCACATAACAGCGCAGGAAACAGTTAAAAGTAGAGCTTTCTACCTGTATTCACTCTAAATTACTGCTTAAGTCACATAACAGTGCAGAGAAAGGTTAAAAGTAGAGTTCAGATCTGTCCACTCCGGATTACAGCTTAAGTCACCTAACAGTGCAGGACAAGGTCAAAAGTGATGAACTTTAAACATAACAGTGCAGGAAAAATTTTAAAGTAGAGCTTTTTTTTTATCTCTATCCACTCTACATTACTGCTTAAGTCACATAACAGTGCAGGAAAAGGTTAAAAGTAGAACTTTTTTACCTGTATCAACTCTACATTACTGCTTAAGTCACATAACCCTACAGGAAAGGGTTAAAAGTTGAGCTTTTTACCTCTTTTGACTCTGCCTTACTGCTTAAGTCACAAAACAGTACAGGACAACGTTATAAGTAGAGCTTTTTTCCTGTATCCACTCTACATTTCCACTGAGGTCACATTACAGTGCAGAAAAAGGTTAAAACCAGAGCTTTTTTTTTTTGTATCCACTGTACATTACTACTTAAGTCACATAACACTGCAGGACAAGGTCAAAAGTGATGAACCTTAAACATAACAGTGCAGGAAACATTTTAAAGCTCTATCCACTCTACATTACCACTGAAGTCACATAACAGTGCAGGAGATGGTTAACAGTGATGAACTTTAAACATAACAGTGCAGGAAAAAAGTTAAAAGTCGAGCTTTTTCACCTCTATCCACTCTACATTACTGCTTAAGTCACATAACAGTGCAGGAAAAAGTTAAAAGTGACGAACTTTAAACATGCAAGAACAATACTAATTCTGGTTATTAAATTTTGATCTCCCAAAAGATAGTAATTTAGGTCTTTCCTTGTTGGCAGAACATCCAAGGATATCTTGCATGAAAGCTACTAAATGCTTCAAGGAAAATTCTTGAAGAACTTATAAATACAAGATGCTGTGAAGTTTTTCAGTCCATCGACTACATTGTGCTCCAGAAGGCTCAGTCACGCTGTGCAGAGTGGGCGACTGCTCGCAAAAGTTTGTTTCTAATCGGCCTTGGGTTCACTACACAACTTTCAAAGTCTGAACAGATTATGAAAAGACTGGGTATCTCACACTAACTGACTGGTTTTTTGCAGATTTGGCCGACTGAAATATTGGGGATCACACACTAAACGATTAGGGATCACACACTGCTCAACTTTTAAACTGCTGAACTGAACAGAATACACGTTATTAGGAAACCCAAAAACTCAAAGGTGGAGCTCCTGCTGCTGCTTTCTCTGCTGTTTGCGCTACACAGTAAAGAAGCAGCAGGTAAACACGTTTAAGCGAGGATCGCTCGTTTAAAAACATGGTCAGTTTGGTGTTTTTAGACTTTTAAATGTACATAAACTCGATTGTGCTCGTGCCTGAAACTCAGCTCATTAAAAAGCTTCGCTCCACAAGTGAGAGACTTTTCGGCATTTTTCCTATATTTTCTTCTTTCACGCTCTCTGTTTTCATTGGTTGTTGCAGGAATCCATTCAAATTGAGTCGTTGACCAGTTTACAGTAGATTGCACTCAGAGTTGGGGTGGAAAAATCAGACATGTTTGATAAACTCCGACTGGTCTGAAACGCGATCGGGAGGCAAAACTCTGAGTCTGCACCCCTCACACGCAGCTCAACTATCTCTCCAACTGTCGACTCGGACTGACCTAAAAATCTGCAGACTAGAGCCAACTAGCACAGACTCGGCCAGACTGAGATTCGGAGCTAAAATCAGGGTAAACGTCGTGTAGTGTAACCCCAGCTTAAGACAAACATGAACGGCAAATTGCCATATTTGCTGCATGTGATAAACAAGACTTGCTTATGTGTTTTCTTATGCTGTTATCTGTAACAGTGGATGCCTGAGGCAAGCGTGATGATTTAGGAATGCAGTTTACACAATGCTAATTGTTGTTTATGGACTACTATTCTTAGCTGTCAGCCTCCAGTGCAAAAGATTTTTTTTTTGTTTCAGAAACCGTTCCTTGAAATCTCAAACACATGGACAAATATTTTCATATTAATTCAATGAGCACTGAGTAACATACAACACATTCTCTTTCTCACCAAAGCAGACACACAGCGCACCACTTAGACACTCACACAAACAGTGTTCAAGATCCACGACTCCCTCTTCACACATAAATATACTCTCCAGCCCTGCCCACTTCTCATAAATAAACACGTGTGCGCTGGCCACAATGCATGACCGATCAGATCATAAATCAGCAGCCTGCAGTTTCACTCTGCCTCCTTTTCTAGGACAACGGGGAAGCACTTACCGCAGGTCCCTGATGCACTGCCAAGCTTAGTGATGGACAGCACTGACTAGACATACTGCAAAGTAGGGCTGCATAATATATCATTTGTGAATAGTTATCATGATATTGCCTTACAATACTGACACTGTAGTTCTAGATGATGGTTTCTTTGGGTGTTTTGATGGATGAAGGTGTTCATGTACAACAAAAGTAAGTTATTCTGGTCAAAAAAATGTGAGCCAACTTTTAATCATCATCATCATCATCTTCATCATCATCATCATCATCTTAAACCACTTAATCCAGATAGTGTTGCGGTAGCAGTCGGGAGAGCAGAGAATCCCAGACGAACCTGTCCCCAGCTACTTCCTCCAGCTCATTCCAGGGGACTCCAAGCCGCTTCCGGGCCAACTTGGAGATATAAACCTTCCAGCGGGTCATAGGACAACTTCGGGGCCTCGTTCCAGTAGGCCGTGACTGGTAAACCTCAACTGGGAGGCGGCCAGAGGGCATCCTAATCAAATGCCTGAACCACCTCAACTGGCTCCTCTCAATGTGGAGGAGTAGTGGCTCTACTTTGAGCTCCTCCTGGATGACTGAGCTCCTCACCCTGTCATGTAGGGTGAGTGTAGCCCACCGCCCTGCGAAGAAAGCTTATTTCCGCCGCTTGTATCCGCGACCTCATTCTTTCGGTCATTACCCACAGCTCATGACCACAGGTGAGGGTTGGGATGTAGACCAACCGGTAAACAGAGAGCTTTGCCTAATGCCTAAACTCAATCTTCACCACTACAGTTCTGGTGTAGTGACCGTATTACTGATTACCGATCTCACAATCCCTCTTCCCATCACTCGTGAACAAGACCCCGAGATACTCAAACTCCTCCATCTGGGGCAGATCCTCTCCCCTTACCTGGAGTGGGCATGCCATTTCATGTCACATTCATTTGCCAGTGTATTTTAATGTACTGCAAGTTGTTGCAAATTGCAATATATAGCAATTTCTAAGCAATTTACATAACATCTGGTTGTGAAGGCACAACATGTTATTTGTGGTGTTTTCACAATAACTCTACCATTCTGCTGAGCACTGGTTACTAAATAATGACTTGCTTTACATTGTAACTAACCATTACTAATTTTCTATTTAAAAAAACAGTAATAACATTTGATCTGCACCCCATTATGAGGCCTACAGCAAATTCCGAGCCTGTCCCATCCGTGGCCTGGAGTCCAAGGGAGCACAAATGGCCTCACTCTCTCTGGTTGGGTAGGATGGCCTTGCTTCTACTCCATTACTCCGCTCAGTGCAAGCCAGCATAGACATCTGTAAGCTGACATAGTTAGAACTGGCAGTTAGTGTTCTCCTCCAAGCATGTTGAAGCTGTCCAATGATGTTTTGCTTTAGTGGTTCATTGCTCACTAGCAGAGTCTATTACAATAATCAAAAATATCCGAGTCAATTTCCAATGGCCTCTAGAGGGCCTGCAGAAAGAGGTTTATCTGAAAGGTACTGAAAGAGCTGAGCTGAATGTGATATTGCGACAGTTTTTTCGACTCTGTAATGCAAAAGGCTACCACTTTTTTGGCAGAAGGAACTGCGACTAAGCCAATAAATTTGCTAGAACATTTGGGGCTTTTTTTGCTTTGCTCCTTAAAGTTGTGTTGCTGTAAATACGTTATTCACGTGAATAATGTTCATAGTTCACGTTAATTTTGCTTAAATATTCACAATACTTCTTTTTGTCCATACTGCAAAACCAGAGTAAAAACTGCACTTGATCAGCCCAGGAACGCATCTTAACTCTCCATTACTCCCTGTAAGTGCGCAGCTTCTGACCAGGCCAAACCACTGATAAGATGCTTCACACTGACCATAATGGACATAAGTGGGTTATGGTAATAGAATATGTATCGATTCGCCCCATTTTTTTTACAAAGCTAATGCTAAATGTAGCAAATCCATCTCACTACACTGCATTACACCAAATGGCTGTCTGGACTTTGATGAATGTGAATGGAATGAGTGAAAAAGGGAGACAAATGCTAAAATTAAGTGTGTCTTCATTTTGGTCATCTGGATGATAAGACGACATTGTGGCTGTCGTAACAAAACTTTGTCTCCAAAATGGTAATTTTACAGGAAAATGAATAAACATTCTTATTTTAAATGAACATTAATGTAACATACTTTTATTCCAAGTTCTGAAGGACTAGAGGATGAGCAACACAAACTGTGCAGCAGCAGATGAGCTACTGTCTCTGACTTTACGTCTACAAGGTGGACCAACATGGTAGGTGCATCTAATAGAGTGGACAGTGAGTGGACACAGTGTTTAAAACTCCAGCAGCACTGCTGTGTCTGATCCACTCGTACCTGCACAACACACACTAACACACCACCACCACATCAGTGTTACTGCAGTGCTGAGAATGATCCACCACCCAAATAATACCTGTTCTGTGAGGGTCCTGTGGGGGTTCTGACCTATGAAGAACAGGGTGAAAGGGGGCTAAGAAAGTATCAGAGAAACAGATGGACTACAGTCTGTAACTGTAGAACTACAGAATTCACCTATATGGAAAGTGGAGCTGATAAAATGGACATTGACTGTAGATACAGGGATGCTTAATGAAGTGGCCGGTCAGTGTTTAATCGACACATAACCACTACATAGTTTAGCACTAAGTCTGTTCATGTCCATAATCTCTGGTTAGGTTAGCAGGTTCCTGTGCCTGGCTGTGGTTTCGATGTGAGTGAGTCATTAACTGACACACTACACTACATACAGTAGAAGAGGACGAAGGTCACTGTTGTTTTTCCTCCACTTGCTTCCTCCTTTCTAATGTATCTGCCTTTTATTTCAGCTTAATCAAACATGATACTCACACATGTTTACTTAGCAGAGGAGAGATCAAATGAGAGAGAGAGACAGAGACAGAGAAAAAGAGAGAGGGAGAGAGAGAGAGAGAGAGAGAGAGAGAGAGAGAGAGGAAGACAGAGAGACAGAATCAGAGCAAAGGAGAGAGAGAGCAAAAGAAAGAGAGACAGAGAAAGAGAAACAGAATGAGATAAAGAGAGAGTAAGGGAGACAGAGAGAGACAGAAAGAGAGAGCGAGGGAGAGACAGAGAGCAAGAGACAGACTGTGAGAGAGAGACAGAGAGCAAAAGAAAGAGAAAAAGTGAAAGAGAGAGGGAGGGAGAGATGCAGTGTAAGAGAGACAGAAAAGCAGAAGGAGAGATAGAAGGAGACAGAGAGAGGGAGAAAGAGAAAAAGAGAAAGAGACAGATGAGAGAGAGAGAGAAAAAACAGAATGAGAGAAAGTGAGAGTGAGTTCGAGAGAGAGACAGAGAAATAGAGAAAGGGACAAAGATAGAAAAAATGAGAGAAAGAGAGAGTGAAGGAGACAGAAAGACAGAGCGAGATAGAGAGAGAGAGAGACAAAGACAGCAGAAGAGAGAAGAAGAGATAGAAAGACAAAAAGAGAAAAAAACAGTGAGAAAGAGGGAGAACGAGACAAAGAGAGAGTGAGGGAGAGAGAATGAGAAAGAGAGTGAAAGGAAAGAAAAAAAAAGCAATAAAGAGAGAAAACGAGAGAGAAAGACAAGGAGAGAAAAAGACAGAGAGACAGGCCAAGGGAGAAAGAGAGAGATTGTGCCAAAGACAGAGATGAGAAAGAGTGAAAGAAAGAGAGCAAAGGAGAGAAAAAAGACAGAGAGAGAGAGAGAGAGAGAGAGAGAGAGAGAAAGAAAGAAAGAAAGAAAAAGAGCAAAGGAGAGAAAATAAAGCGAAAGAGACAAAACAAGTGAGACAGAGTTAAAGAGAGAGAAAGTGAACAAGATAGAGAAACATGTATATATATATATATATATATATATATATATATATATATATATAATAAAGATGCCTAAAAGTTCCTTTTGTTCACTTTTGATTTTCTAAAATAACCTTTAACTGAGTTTTAAGAAACATCAACTGAAAGGTGTTTTTTCTACATTATCACCCCAAAGAACCGTTTTTGGCAGCGTTATTTTTAAACGTGCATGTAAGAGTGTAAAATCTTCACAGTTTGGCTGGATTTCAAAAAGGAAAGAGCCAAAGAAAAGGAAAAATTGGGAATTCAATGAAAATTCTAGACGGTGTTGTGCAGGCTTTCTGTGTGCATTCCCATGAGGCCAGTGTGCGTGAGGGCAGAGAGGGGGCTCTACTCCACTCTGGTGGAGGTGAGTGACCTTGGTATGTCAACACACACACACACACACACACACACACACACACACACACACACACACACACACACACACAGAAGTATACCCTCTCTCAGTGTAATCCACTCTTTGTTATTTCTCTGTGTGTGGATGAGACGACTGACTGACTTTCAGCTCAACGTAGCTTCACCAGCACTGACCATTTCAAAATCATCCTGAAATCAATGTTGACCTTTTTGACCTTATTAGTCACCTTAAGAATGATTCATCATATCACACCATTTAGAAGGCAAAAATCTTCAGTGTTTTAATTATGTCACTGTGCATCAGCGAGCAGGAAAATAATATTAACCAGTAGCATTTTGTTTCACTTCCCACTCCCACCACTCCCACCTACCATCAAGACAAACACTCCGCCAGCTCAGGGACCCTCCCTGACACTGCGTTATGAATGAACTTATAGGGCTAGTAGAGCATTTAAATCTGTTTATCATAGAGTTTATTAATCAGTCAATACACATACTCTCTTTTGGTATTTCTCTCTCTCTCTCCAGCATACCACTTCTCTTCCCCCTCTCTCGCCCTTTCTCTCTCTCTTTCTGTCCCTCTCACTCTCTGTCTCCCTCTCCCTTGCTCTCTTTCATTCTCAATCTCTCTCTCCCTCTCTTTTAATTCAATTAAATTAAATTCAGTACTATTCAGTTCAATTCACTGCAATTCACTTCAGTTCAATTCAGTTTAGAAAGCTGTATTTGCATGACCGTATCACACGACACTGCTGCCAAGGTCAGTCTATTAAACAGTTACACACACACACAGTTCATACACATAAAATTCACAAGATATTTCATATGCTTAATTTCACATATATTAACAGTATTATATACTATATGAAATGATATATACATACATGTATATATACATGTGACTAATAAGGTCAAAAAGGTCAACATTGATTTCAGGATGATTTTGAAATAGTCAGTGCTAGTGAAGCTTCGTTGAGCTGAAAGTCTCTTTCTAGCAGATCAGTCAGTCATCTCATATAATTTCATATATATATATATATATATGTCATTTTGGGACACTTCTGTAGGTCCATTCATCATGAAATTTACACACAGTGTAAAGGGACACAGGCATTTTCAAATTCTGTCAAAAATTGAAAAATAGAAATATGATATTTTGTTCCATTTTTTCCTGCCTCCTTCTCTCTCTCTCTCTCTCTCTCTCTCTCTCTCTCTCTATAAAGCAATGAACAACTTAGAAGTGTTTGAATTTGAATGGTGCTATAATGGTGTTTTCTTCACTGTGGTGGAGGGTGAGTTAGTCTTTGCCAGTCCTTGGGGCTGACATCGTTTAAGGGCAGTTATATTACGTGTGAAGCATTTGTGTTTATGATTTGAAGTGACAGGATAAGTCTGCTCAAAATCAAATCTCTTACACTCTCTATCTTTCTCTCTCTCTCACTGTCTCTTTTTCTGCTTCTCTCTCTCTCTCTCTCTTTTACACTTTCCATCTCTCTCCTCTCTCACACACATACACTCTCACCCTCTTTCTCTTTCTCCTTTTCTGCCTGTCTGTCACACTCTTCACCCCCCTCCCTTGTAATATCAGAGCATTTCTGAGTTTGTGAAGTATGAAGAAATGTTGTATTGATGGAGTATTTGTATCAGTGTTGTTACTTTTTAATTGGTGAATTTTTCTATTTGTATTCTGTGTCCCCCTCACTTCTACTCTCTCTCTCTCTCTCTCTCTCTCTCTCTCTCCTGGTTAAGGAGGTGTGGAAGGGCGATCAGAGCAGACAGACTAAACACACCTGACCATGCGACCCCAAAGGTCACTGGGCCATTCCAACCATAGTCCACCCTCCATAAAACAATGCCACACACACACACACACACACACACACACACACACACACATCAGACGACTGATGTTGTACTTGACATTGAAAAATGTTTAGCCTGTAATGGTCTTGGACAGACTGGGTAAACTGCTGGTCTGGGGGCAGATAGTGTGGAATCCTGGTCAATCAGTCAGCCTGACCAGAGCTGAGGTCAGGCAGTAATGAGTGGTACCTGGCAGAGGCTGGTGAGTATGAAGGGAGAGTGCAGCAGGTCTAACTAACAGGCTGACTAGGGCTTTCTTATAAACACTGGCCATTAGGTCTTTGGCTAGCACTCAAAATGACTATCTTGCCTTACATATGGTTGTGCTGGTGGTGTGAATATCTGACCTCACAACAACTGGAATCAACAGCGATTCTTTAAGAAATGAGCGCATTAAAACAAGCAGAGAAATCCTGTGGAAAGTGCAGATTCTAAACATTCGATTGATTATATTAGTATGTAGCAGAGGAATCTATTTTTTCATGTATAGGATTCAATGAAAAGTTTCTCTTGTGTGTTGTCTTGTTTTGCAGAAAGAAAAAACATCCTTCACAGTTTTGCCATGTGTTTGTCAAAAGGGTTCCTCAAGGGTTCTTTATTAAAGACAATGTACAGAACCACCATATATCAATGTTGTCGGAACAAAACCTTGTATCTCCAAAATGGTAACTTTACAGGAGAAGAAAAAAACTACTTTACTTTTAATGTAAGTCAGTGGAACCACACTTTTTTCCACATCATTTTGGGTCATTTCTGTTGGTCCATTCATCATAAAGAATCATTTAAACTTTCAAACGATTCCCTGAGAAGATGTATATAGAACCATCACAATTCAAAGAATCATTTAAACTTTCAAACGATTCCCTGAGAAGATGTATATAGAACCATCACAATTCAAAGAATCATTTAAACTTTCAAACGATTCCCTGAGAAGATATATATAGAACCATGACAATTCAAAGAATCATTTAAAACTTTCAAAAGATTCCCTGAGAAGATGTATATAGAACCATCACAATTCAAAGATTCATTTAAACTTTCAAATGATTCCCTGAGAAGATGTATATAGAACCATCACAATTCAAAGAATCATTTAAAACTTTTAAAAGATTCCCTGAGAAGGTGTATATAGAACAATCACAATTCAAAGAATCATTTAAATTTTCAAACGATTCCCTGAGAAGATGTATATAGAACCATCACAATTCAAAGAATCATTTAAAACTTTCAAAAGATTCCCTGAGAAGATATACATAAAATCATCACAATTCAAAGAATCATTTAAACTTTCAAACGATTCCCTGAGAAGATATATATAAAACCATCACAATTCAAAGAATCATTTAAACTTTCAAACGATTCCCTGAGAAGATGTACATAGAACCATCACAATTCAAAGAATCATTTAAGCTTTCAAATGATTCTTAGTGGTTCTATATATAGTGGTTCTATCATTGCCTTAAAGACACCCAGTGGCATTTAGTGACTATTAGAGCTAGGCCTTCAGTTCATGTCATAAATGTCAAAATTAGGAAAAAAAAACAACAACAAAAATGCTAATGTTGGCTAGCGTTCCCTATGGAATTCAAGTAGTATGTTAGCGCTAAGCTAACAGTAATTAATCAATTAATTGATTCATTAGTAATTAACATGAACACTTTTGGCTGTTCTAGATAAAATGTGGACATTTGATGCTGGTAAAATATGTTCATTGCTGTTGTTTTATATTTCTAAAACTGACTGAAACACTTTGGTTAGTCTGGTTCTCATTCACAGTCAGTGATGTATCTAAGACTTCCAGAAGACCTAGACTAAAGTTTTTTTTCTCACAAAATTGGTCCCACCTACTGAAAATGAAAACACTGGTTGATTCCACTGTCAGCACCTAATTTTGTTAGCGGCCAATCTCAACCAATAGGACAGCTAGCTTTATCCTTTAACTGGGTGTTAAACCCTTTTGTTACACAACAAAATAGGAATATTACTAAAATACATGAGTTCAAATGCAACAAGCATGATGATTATGTCGCATAAAAAATTAACTAAAAATTAATTAAAAATTACAGACATGTATCCTTTTTATTTCACAGAACTTATTAGGCCTTCTCTGAAGGTCTAGAAGGCCTGAGGGCTCCACACTGACTGAACCCCTTAAAAAGGGGTTCTTCAAGGGTTCTTTAGAAAAGGCAGTGACTTTATATAGTACCATCACCAGTTAAAGAACCATTTGAAAACTTAAACGAAGTGGATGTTTATTAGGTGATGTAAAGGATGACAGACAGATCAAACGCATATGTGTACACACACGTTAATGGCTGATTTATTTTGGTTTTCCCCCACGGCATGAACATATGTTCATTCACACACCCCCCACACACCCCTACACACATTTATACACCCCCTCCCTCCAGCACACATTCCATTACACATGTTCACACTGACTGCCCTGACTGTAACCTTTCACAGAGCACTATCAGCTGCCTCAACAGCACAGCGCAGCACACCTCACTCACTGTGCTACAAAGGGTCACGTTTAGGGTGTGTTCACACGCGAGCTCGGGTTATTCCTGCTTTTTCCATCCCTCCCTCTCTTTATCACTCTTTATATCTCTCCATTTCATTCTCTCTCTCTCTCTCTCTCTCCATCTCTCTCAATTTCTCTCTCTCTCTCTCTCTCTCTCTCTCTCTCGCTCTCTCTTTGTCCCTCTATATCTCTCACCCTCTCTCCTTTTCACTTTTTTCTTCCTCTTATCCTCACTCTCTCTCTCTCTCTTGCTCTTTTTTCTCTATCTATCTCTGTGTCCATTCCCCTCTCCATCCTTTTCTCTTTCATTTTCTTTGTCTCTTTCTTTCTTTCCTCTATTTCTCCATCTCTTTCTCCCATCTTTCTCTTCCATCTGCCCCCTTAACATCTCCCTCCCCCTCTGTTCATCCATCATCCATCCATCTCTCCTTTCTCTCTCTCTCTCTCTCTCTGACTCTCTCTCGCTTGTTCTGTTTATTTTTTCTCTTTTACCCGTCACTTTTTCTTTCTCTTTCTCTTCTTCTCTTTCTCTTTTCTTTGTCTCTTTCTTCCCTCTCTCCCCCCTCATTCTCTATCTCTCTCACCCATCTCCCTCTCCCTTCTTCCCCCTCAACATCACTTACTCTCTCTTTCTTCTTTCTCACAGACTTTATTTTCATCTCTTTTACCCTCTTTATATATTTCTCTCTCTCTCTCTTTCTCAGACTCTCTTTTGCTTTGTCTGTTTTTCTCCTTCTTCTACCCATCACTCTCTCTTTCTCTCTTCTTTCTCTCTCTCTCCCTCTCTTTTTCATTTCCTTACTTTGTCTCTATCTTCCCTCTCTCCCCCTCCTCATCCACTTCTCCCTTCTTCCGTCTCAACATCACTTATTCTCTTTCCTCTTTCTTTCTTTCTTTCTTTCTTCATCCATCTCTCTCCCACATTCCTGTTTCTCTTTCTCTCAGACTTTCTTTTCATCTACCTCTCGCTTACTCTTTCTTTATTTCTCTCTCTCTTTCCCTCTTATCTCTCCATCTTTTGTCTCCATCTTTTACCCATCACTCTCTGTCTCTCCCTCTCTTTCTCTTTTCCTTACTTTGTCTTTCTTCCCTCTCTCCCCCTCCTCATTCTCTATCTCTCGCCCATCTCCCTCTCCCTTCTTCCTTCTCAACATCACTTACTCTCTCTTTCCTCTTTCTTCATCCATCTTTCTCCTTCATCCTTCTCCCTCTCTCTCTTTCTCTAAGACTTTCTTTTCATCTCTCTTTCTCACCCTCTCTCTCTCTCTCTCTCTCTCTCTCTCTCTCTCTCTCTCTCTCTCTCTCAGTAGGGAACAGGTGTGGAGGTTCCTAAGGGAGGTGGTGGACTGACACGTCTTCCAGTTGCCGTAGCGACTGATGGACGGATTTGTTCTGGAATGGGTGTGCGGTGGGGTGGAGTGTGAGGGGGCGATGGCCAGCTGTTCACAGGGCTAGTAAAGAAAGCAGAGCACAAAACCCACCCGGACCGCCTGTCAAACTTGGCAGAGAAAGCGGCTGTAAAGGTCAGTGCGGCCCGGGCCAGCGCACCTCTCAGCCCAGAATAGCAGCGGCTTTGGCAAAGGCATAGAACTTGTCACTGACAGAGCACAGCTACACACAGCAACATTAACCCTACCAGGTCCCCCTGGGGTAGACGCCACAAAACACCCCTCCTCACATTTCCCTCCTTCATATCTCACTAGGAACTCAGGAAGCAGAGATGTTGGCGTCTTCCATTCTTTTTGAGAGACTTGATAATAAACCTGCAGGGATATTTTTCCACACCTACAAAGTTCAGTCTTAGAAGTTGGTTGCATTCTCACGGTCTAAGTGATTCCAAACACATTCAGTAATGCTGAGGTCTGGACTCTGGGGTGGTCAGTCTATAGTTCTGCAAAACCAGCAGCTTCTTTGCTTGATTTGCAAATGCCCTTTGTTGTCTGTTTCCTTTTCTCAATAATGGTTTCTTGACAGCTTCACATACATTCAGACCCATAGTTCTCTTCTCACAGTGGAAGGATGGACAGAAGCACCACTGGAGTTTTTCAAATCTGAAGCAAGAGTGGAGCTTTAAGTACTACTTAAACTCAACCACTATAAGGGCCACAGCAGAAAATCTAAACGAATCCGAGGTCCAGACAACGTTTATATTTTAATACTACAAAATGTCAACAGCACTATATCACTTGTAGAACACCTTCAAATATGACATATGAATACTTCTTATATTTAGGCTACATTAGCTACTGATAACTGTTAATCTCTTTAAATGTCCCCAGGATGTAGGTCTTTTAAACCTACCTGTGTGTTTGGTCTCAGCACCTGACATCTTTGCTGCAAGTTCATTAATTCTTACTAATTTTCTGAGCTGCTGAGTCTTTATAGTGTTTATAATGTTTATGCTGATTGAACTGCAGCTGCCATGGTGATATGATGTTTGCAATTGGGTAGAAACCTGCTGTCCCATAGATTGCTGTTGGGAGTGGGGTGTTAACGCGAGTTATGTTGCAGTGCATGCTGGGGATTGTAGTGCTGCTGATTGTGAAATGGGCAAATATTAACAGAAAATCAAAATATTCTAGGGGGCCAGATTGGCTTGTGCCACGGGCCTGATCTGGCCCACGGGCCTTGTGTTTGGCACACGGGGTTTATCTGATGGTGGTAGTTTTGATGATCCACCAGGTCTTGCATGATTGTTAGGAGCCTTATTTAGTCTGTTTTCTAATATTTTTTTGAATTCTGGTTTTGGAAACTCTTGTTTTTCCTTTGTGTAGGCCTTGCTTTGTGAAAAGAAAATCCATTCTTTACAGTTTTGCTGTGTTTTTGCAATTTTCTGACATCAAAACAAACAAAAAGGCAGATTTACAGACTCGAACATGTAAATATATTACATGCAAATTGAATGTGAATGTAATTCATTGTGTTACTATTTCTATGCATGTACACACTTATAAAAGATGGTTCTTCAGGGGTACTTGCGCAAAGAAAATAGTTCTATATAGAACCACAAACACTCTTCAGATTGATTGAGAACATGCTGTGAACAGTTCTTTGTAGAACCTTTTTGAAAAAGGTTCTATATAGGGCCTAAAAAGGTTCTTCTATTGTTACAAGCTTGACATCGAAACACTAGAAGAACCCTTTTTGGTGCTATATAGAACCCTTTTCCAAAGGTTCTATATAGAACCATCTACAGCACATTCTCAATCAATCTGAAGAACTCTTTCATGATGAAAGAACCCTTTAATCATACAAAGAGATGTTTGAGTTTTCATAGGCCTACATATGATCATTTTTCTTTACTAAAGAACCCCTGAAAAACCATCTTTTTTAAGAGTGTATGTAATTAATTAATTGTGCAATGAGGTAATTATGTATAAAAATGATGAGATGTAAATTGAATTATTAGCAAAACGAGAATAACTCTACACTAATCAGGGTAAATAGATTTAACAGAATGAAAAACAGTTCTTTAAATCTCACAATCCCTCACGTGGGCTGCAATGGCGTTCTGCTTAATCAACAGTTTTCATTGTGTTTTCTCTTCTCTCTCTCTCTCTCTCTCTCTCTGTCTCTCTCCCTTGTTCCCCCTTTTCTCTCTCACCCCAACACATAAATACAAAAAAAGAACCAAAAGTTAAACGCACAGCAGAAACACTCACACCATCCGCACAATAATCTCAAACCCCATAAGATTCCCTCCCCAGAATCCTCGTTAAAACACTGACGTCCCACAAACTCCGCACCTCTGTGGCCCAAGCCAAGCCATTAGATCGCCACACTAGGAAACCATTACACATCTATAACTGCAGAAACCCTGGAGATCCCCTACATTTCCCCTTACTCAGCTTTCATGGCTTTCACATGGCTCTTCCTCACTCCTATCACCATCATCATCGTCACTCCCACAGTGCTTTGTTTTACAGGGCTGTTTTTCCCCATGGCAACTCCACTTTGTGAGTATTTGACAAGAAGTCTGAGAGTCCATAACCATGAGAGTGCATACAGTACCTTCCTTCTATTTCACAGTATCTTGATTTGACCCACTTCTAAAGGGCCTGAAATGAGAGAGAGAGAGAGAGAGAGAGAGAGAGAGAGAGAGAGAATGGGTTCAGGTCATCTGGGGGAACCTGAGTTTGCATTTGCAAACCAAAAAAAGAATGAAAAAGGAACAAAAATATTAGAAAGAAGAAGTAAATGGCCTGAAACAGACTACACAACTTTAAGGATGTTGGGGGTGGGGGGCTGAAAGATCGAAAGCACATGGAGATGATAAATATATGTGCTCTATGATCTTATACATGCAGTATTTAGGTGTGTAGCAGGATACACGTACAGAGTAGCTTTCTTTGGATGTTTCCAACACATGGTCATTGTAACACGCTAAAAAATAGAGCAAGAGTCAAAACACTGGATAGAACAAAAAAAGAAAAGGACTATTTAGACTTGCACTCTGACTGACTATCCCTACCGCAGTGTTTTTGCACTTGCATGCAGTGATTTAATTAGTTAGATGAGATGCAAACTTTTCTTCAAGCAGTTCTCAAGCAGCTACATTGAAAAAAATTGTGAATGTCATGGCATCATGACTTTAAAAGTTATTCGACTTCTGTGAAACATTAGATGGTTAGTAAATGAGATATCCTCGGGTTTGCTAAACTTTGTTTTGTGGGTCTGTTTTTGTTGTAGCACCATTTTGATAATTGCTTGTTTTCATTTTTTATTACCGACGTCCAGCGCAAGCAACAGTGCCTGCATGTTCCAGCCAATGAGTGTATGTATCGTAGTGTTCAGTGCTGGTTTAAAAGCAATTTAAAAGGGCTACAGTCGCAGATGCTATCATAGGAACATTTAATATATGAGCAGCCAGGCTTGGGTCTGGGTTACTACGGAGTGTTTAAAGGGTCACATATCGCTGCTGTCGGACCAAAACCTTGAATCTCCAAAATGGTAACTTTACAGGAGAAGGAAGAAAGCTGCTTTACTTTTAATGTAAGTCAATGGAACCAGACATCTTTCCAAGTAATTTTGGGCCATTTCTTTTGGGCCAATCTTCTTGAAATTTATAAACACTATAAAGGACTGTAAGTATTTTCAAACCATGTAAAAAACTGAAAAACACCAAAAATGGAGTTACAAGGTTTTTATCCAACAACAGCCATATGTTAACAGCAGTTAAAATGTGCTGTTATAATGTACAGCATTAACATATTATTAACCATTAATTTTGACAGCCTTAATATCTACAGTAGTTATAAGAGGTTAAATTGGAATTGAGAAGCTAGGAAAATGTTTGCTAAGTTTGCTAAAGGTAGCATTGTAGCTGTAGTGAGCTAGAGAAATTGACTTAGCTAGCTAATCGCCAAGCTTCAAGTTACCCAACACCATGTACATACCTCTAGCTTGTTAGCTAATTCCATTTACACATAATCTGGCACAAATCTGGGGATTATGCTGGTTGAGTTAAAAGTAGAATTACCAAATACACTGATCAGGCATAACATTACGACCACCTCCTTGTTTCTACGCTCATTGTCCATTTTATCAGCTCCACTTACTATATAGGAGCACTTTGTAGTTCTACAATTACAGACTGTAGTCCATCTGTTTTTTTGCATGCTTTGTTAGCCCCCTTTTACCCTGTTCTTCAGTGGTCAGGACCCCCATGGACCCTCACAGAGCAGGTACTATTTGGGTGGTATATCATTTGCGTATATCATTATTATCAAGGTTTGGTTAGGTGGACTCCTCAGATCATGGTTAGAATTAACTTGACTTTAAGCAATCAAACACCACACAATGGGCAATGAATGGGCACAATGAAACCTGATTGGCCCTCCATTTTTCCCCTGAAGCATAATCAGACCTTATTTTTCTCTGTTGCACAGCAACAGTGTATATAGTTACTATGTGGAGGTTCTTCAGACTTTAAAAATGTTCTTCATACTAACATCCTTTGAAAAAACATGTCCTTAAATGCCTTTAGGGAACCAATGGTTCTTCAGTGGCATCACTCCAAGAACCTATCTTGTCAGATTTATTTACATGGAGGGTGCTGGACAGCTGTTCTGGTTTGTTTTGGCCTCATTTAACCCCTTGTAGTTACTGAATAATCAGTAGATTAATAACTGGCTAAAAAGCCTGCAGTTAAAGGGGTTAAATGCAGTGTGAATATGAGGTACACAAAGTAACATTAGACACTGTGATTAAATCTCAGTGCTGGGGAATTCATCGTTGTCAGCAGAGCTCAGAGGAGAGCTGCAAGCAGAGCTGCTTCATTTGCTTTATGAGCAGCCAGGCCTGCTCTGTGCTGTAGGCCCTTGGAAGGACAAGCAGACTGGACGATTTATTCAACATGAGCTAGAAATAAAACATCCCTGTGTCTGCTGATGAACAAGCGGCACATCGATCAGTCAGGACTGGGTCTGTGAGCTTTACAGAGGCATACGTGAGGTCCATTCTTAAACAGCCTCTTACGGGACACTGTCTCCATGCATTACCCCACTGCCCAGGGCTTGCCAGTGCCAGCTGTAACTTTGAATCATGGGCCCAGGCCAACTCTTAACCTTTGAAACTCTAATAATGAAACCGGGCCTTAATCTCAGCGAGGCCATGTAGAATAACCGTGCTGTAACAAAAAGCAATTAAGTAGCCAAATGTATCCTTTTCCTTTGAATGCCATACTTTTTGTAGTAGGCTATAGCATTACTGTGCGTGACTTAGTATAGTGGGTGACATTTTAAAACATATCTGTAGTAAGACTTTAATTATGCTATCTTATGTTAGCTTTGATTTGAAATGTTGACATTTCAAGTTAAATTTACAGTTAAGTTTTTTATCGTGTGAGTCTATGTGTCCATTGAAGTAGCAATGCGGTAGCATAGCTTGACTGGGCTGTGAGCTGGAAGACTTTTCACTGTGGTAGCGCAGTTTGACTGGACCTCGGGCCAGGAGACTTTTCACCATGGTAGCAGAATTTGACTGGGCCGCTAGCTGAGACTTTTCACCATAGTAGCGGAGTTTGACTGAGCCTCAGGTTGGGAGACTTTTACTGGGGAAGTGGAGTTTAACTGGGCCGTGAGCTGGGAGACTTTTTACCATAGTAGCAGATAGACCCATAGTGGGCCTCAGACTGGGACACCGTGGTAGCAGAGTCTGACTGGGCTGCAAGCCGAGACTTTTCACCATGGTAGCGGAGTTTAATTGGGTCTCAGGTTAGGATACTTGACTGAGCTTGGGTTAGGGAGACTTTTCATGGTGGCAGCAGAGTTTGATCGGACCTTGGGCCCGGAGACTTTTCACTGTGGTAGCAGAGAATGATCAGACCTTGGGCCAGGAGACTGACAGGGCCTTGGACTGGGAGACTTTTCACTATAGTAACAGTTTGACTGGGCCTCGTGTTGGAAGACTTTTCAGGAAAGTACCGAAGTTTGCCTGGGCCTCGGGCCAAACAACATTTTAGGATTGTATTGGAGTTTGACTGGGCCTCAGACCAGGAGACTTTTCAGTATAGTACTGAAGTTTGACTGGGCCTCAGGCCAGGAGACTTTTCAGTATAGTACTGAAGTTTGACTGGGCCTCAGGCCAGGAGACTTTTCAGTATAGTACTGAGGTTTGACTGGGCCTCAGGCCAGGAGACTTTTCAGTATAGTACTGAAATTTGACTGGGCCTCAGGCCAGGAGACTTTTCAGTATAGAACTGAAGTTTGGCTGGGCCTCAGACCAGAAGAAATTTCAGTATAGTACTGAAGTTTGACCGGGCCTTGGGCCAGGAAGCTGTTTCGGCATAGTTCATAGTTCAGCATAGAGTCTGACTGGGCCACAAGCTGACAGACTTTCACAGTGGTAGTGGAATTTGACTGGGCCTCCAACTGCAACAGTAAGAAAGTAAAATAGCTAAATAACTACAACAGTAGACCAAGTTTGGGAGGAGAACCATGCCTAAAGCTCCTCCTCTTTCCATTCCAATGTCTCATAAATTTCTTAAAACCCCACCATCACCTCGACTTCTCCCTGTTTCTCAGTCCCAATCTCCTAGGCCTATCTTTGTTCATTAAAGGTTCTCCGAGTTCTCTCCCTTTCCTACAGTCATACAGTCTCTTCTTCACAGTTTTTCAATCATATATTGAAGGCATGGTCTGGACTTGCAAAATAACGTATAAGGGAGTGGACATACAGTAAAAGGAGTAAAATAGAATTGGAAAAGAAAACTCTACTAATAATCCAGTGAGAAGGTCATGAAACTATGCAGTAAATATTTTTAAACCAGAAATTTCGCAGAACCAGTTTGGCCTTGCTGATTCAGAGGCACACGGCTTTTCTCAGGGTCCTGGACCCCTCTAGGCCCCAAGGTACTCACACACTAATGCTGAGGCCTTCCTCTGCCCGCTCCCATACACACACAGACCCTCGACTGCATTGTTTCAGACTGCAGTTCACTTCCTGCTGTCCTATCACACATCCTCCAAATGTGGCACACTAACGCTGCCACTGCATTCCTTCTGTTTCATCACTGCATTTCCATAGTTTACTGTCAGCATGTACGTGTCTGACTGGAGAACGCTGTCCCAGTATGTATGCTTTAAATGTGTGCATGCTTGTTTGGTTATCAGGGACATTGCATATTAATCAACCTGACAAAGGTACATGTGCTAACAGGCTATTTTTTAAATGTGGTCCCTGAGATCTAATGTTATAAGCCAGAATGTGTGTGTGTGTGTGGTCATGTTTTAAGTTCTTTATGGGGACCAAATGAATGCAGCTTTGACTTAAAACATTAAATAGCTCAAGAATTTCCTTAATACGATACCAATGCCAAATGAAATATTCCAAAAACTTTGTAGGAATTTAGCCACAGTATTGCAGAAGTCAATGGCAGCACCCCCACAAGAACAGGAATACAGGTGTGAGCATGTGTGCATGTGAGTGTGTGATTCCCCCTCATACACCTCCAAAGCCTCTCGTCTGATGACAGGGCTAATCCTCATTGATGAAGTGTGATGCTGCTGTTAGTTCAGAAAGCAGATTTGTTCTGGTGTCAGTGGTGCCTGGCTGGAGTTCCATGCAGTGCAGCATGTTTCCATAAACAGAACTGGTTTGGACAAAAGTGAGCTGTGAAGGAGGGGTAAATGAAAAGCTTGGCAGGGGAATAAATGTTTGGTGAGTAAAACTCCCTCAGAGCTCCTTTCAAGTTTACGTTTTTTGAATTTTTATGGCGGTGTCAAGAACATCAGAGAGAATTATACATAACAGCAATCGGCAACTTTGCTACTAACCAGACATGGTGAGACACCAAAGACATGAGCGAAGGCTGAAACCCAGAAAGCACATTCACAGCTTAGTCAAGGCGGCCAGCAGTCACTGTTTTGTACTTATACCCATAGGCATAGTTTCCACCGGGGATACTTTTTAAAATCCAGTAGTCCCCCCCTCCTCACTTTCAAAGTTAGGTACAGGTTGCAAGAGAAATTTCTAAATAGGGAAGAGATCTACTCTTGCTGTCATCTAGAGTAGGCAACACAAATGATATATGCACCAGTGGGCTACCCTCATGGTTGCGCTACTCCCATTTCCATGGTTACGCTCAAGAAGAGTTATGAGTTCTGACAAGATACGAACCAATATGGGCTGAAAGTTATTATTGCAAAGATGAAGAAGCAAAAAAATGTGCAAAAAAGCAAAAAAAGATAATCTGTTCTCTTGGGACTAACAAAAATGTTAGTTTCCTAACGTACCAAATAAACAGCGAAACCAGAAGACATCTGGCGTTTTTCCACTTGGAAGTGTGGCAGGGTATTCCTACACATATGTGGTGATGCATTTTGTTATTGTTTCCTGGCAAGTTAACTGTACCATACCTTAGTACTGATCCCTGATCCTGAATTTGGTTACCCTCCTCGCTGAGGTACAAAGTATGCCAAGCTGAATATGGGTGGAGCTAATCATGTTGCAAATGACCAATTGGTCGTAGTCTTCATAGAACCACAGTCACTGTCACTGACCACAGATGACTGCTAAAAAAAATTAAAAACTAAAAAACCAGCCAGAATTGCTGTCAGTGTGACAGCTACTCTGAACACCTGTACACCTACTCATTCATGCAGTTATCTAATCAGCCAGTCATGTGGCAGCAGTGCAGATATGGGTCAGCAGCTTCAGGTAATGTTCACATCAACCATCAGAAGGGGGAAAAATGTGATCTCAGTGATTTTGACCATGGTATGATTGTTGGTGCCAGACAGGCTGGTTTGAGTATTTTTATAACTGCTGATCTCCTGAGATTTTCACACACAATAGTCATTAGTTTTTAAAAAAAAACAGCCAGTGAGCAGCAGTTCTGCAGATGGAAACACCTTGTTAATGAGAAAGGTCAATGGCCAGACTGGTTTGAGCTTACAGAATGGCTACAGAAACTCAGATAACCACTCTATTAAATTGTGGTGATCATCTCAGAATGCACAACATGTCGAACCTTAAGGTGGATGGGCTACAACAGCAGAAGACCACTTCAAGTTCCACTTCTGTCAGCCAAAAACTGAAAACTGGGGATGCAGTGGGTTTCTCGATTTCTGCTAAGGCACCCAAATGGTAGGGTCAGAATTTGGTGCCAACAACATGAATCTATGAACCCAACCTGCCTTGTATCAAAAGTCCAGGCTGGTGGAGGTGGCGTAAAGGTATGGGGAATGGTACTTGGCACACTTTGGGCCTACAAATACCATCAATCATCGCTTGAATGCCACTGCCTATTTAAATACTGTTGCTGATCGTATGCATCCCTTCATGGCCACAGTTCACCCATCTTCTAATGGCTACTTCCAGCATGATAATGCACCATGTCACAAAGCAGAAGTCAAACTGTTTTTTATGAGCATGTTAATGAGTTCAGTGGCCTTCCCAGTCACTGGATCAGAATCCAATAAAACACCTTAAGGATGTGGTAGAATGGGAGACAGCATGAAAGTGCACCTGAAAAATCTGAAAAAGTCCTACTATCTCAATCGATATAGCCTTTTATATTAGGCGCAGTAGCAGAGTGCACAAAGCTCCCATAGAATTCAAAATTATATACGCTTCACTAATGTGTTCATGAATTGTGTGAGTGTGCATTTGTGGAGTCCAACTCCAAAACTATGCCCTTACTTATACACACCTTTATGGTAGGTCTGGAAGTGCTTTTACTTCCACACTATAACTCATGACAGATCATATTCCTTTATTTTTACCTCTTTAAAACGTCTAAGCAGTGACTTTTAAAGGACTGTTCAAATGAATTTTGGCCGCTTGGTCTCTAACGCTCCCGTAAAGTGGGACAGCAACTTTAATTATAGACCCAGGTGAAGAAAGCTTCAGTTTTACACCCTCTGTCTGTCACCCCTTGTGTGACAAGCAATCCTGATTCATAGACATTAATAGAATTATCAGTCCCTAAATTAGCAGATGCTAAAAGACGAACAACATCCGTGAGCATGTGTGTGTTCTCGGGGGGAAAGAAAGTGCTGACAGGATAAAAGAATGGCCTTCACACACCTTTAGTATCCAATTGCATGCCAGTGTGGCTGACTAAGGGTGACTGAAAAGCCAGGCTCCCGGTTGACTCCTCACCATAACACAGAATAACTCACTCTTTGTGCTACAGTGAAGTGCATGTCTATGTCTAGATACACATACGTAACTAGATCTCATAGGCCCAAGGAAAAAAAAAGCATGTGTACCCCATCTGAAAAAAATCAACAAACAAACCCCCCCCCTCACAGTTTTCCTGTTTACTCACTATTGCTATACTTCAACAAAGTAATAAAGGCTAATGACTGAAGATACATTATTTATTATTATCATGGCTAGCAATGAATCAAGGGTGTAATATTTAACAAGAGTGAATAAGCTGTCCTTAAAAGACTTTTTAAACTAATTTTTCTGTCTTGATGGTTCATATTTGTGTTTGTATGAAGTTGTATTAACATTTTTGAATATCTCAATTCAAATGACACGTTTTGTTGATTTTCTAAATGAAGATAAGTTAACACATCCTCTACAGGAAACAAATATACATGGCATTTGTCTGCAAGCACGTAGGAAAGGAAAATAACAAAGAGACGTCCTTAATATCTCAGAAGATTCTCCAAGACAACTGTGAGATCAGATGAAAAGACAAAGGACACATTTGCTTAAATCTCCTCCTGCTCAAATATTTCTCCTGAGCAAAATATCCCAGTTATGTCTCAGAGAGCTCAATAAAGTCTTACATTGTGCCCAGATTTGCCAAGATAATAACACTCATCTTCATCTGCATCTAAACACTCACTGGCTATTCCTTGTTGGCCAACTGTGATTTCATCCCAAAAGTCTGCAAAACAACATCCAGATAAGCAGATAACCAGAGGCATTTTTATAATCTAGTCCTGTAGACTGATAAAAAAATTGAATCCTTTGACTACAGTGACCAAAGGTAAAAAAGCAGCATTTGATGAAAAGAACACCGTACCAACTGTTAACCAGTTTAACTATAACCAGTTTAACTGTATAAACATCTGTGTTATGCTTGGGGGAGTGGATCTGTTATGCTTTTTGGATCTATTATGGGTTATGTGGCAGCCACAGGCACAGATGTTGTGGGGATAGAAGGAAGAAGGGATTCTACTAAATCTCAACACATCCCGGAAGCTAATATCTCACAGTCAGTGAAGAAACTGAAGAAACAAAGTTTGATATTACAACAAGACAATGATCCAAAACATATATCAAAATCAACCTTGATCTACTTCAAAAAAGAAAAAAGCAAATGATTGAGGTTTTGAAATGGCCTTCGCTTCCCCAGCCTTACAATACCATTGAAAACCTGTGAGTAGATCTTAAACATGGTGTGCATGCAAGACAACATTTGGAGACTGACTGAAAGGGTACCCAAACTTATGCACATACAGCACTTATGTTTTATTTTTTTTCCCATAAATATGTTAAATTTATGTAGTAAATCATCAAAAAAATGTGTCATTTGACCAGGATATATATATAGAAGCATATAACTGTAGCTCTATACATATATGTATATTTGCAGACGAGGTTGCTGGGTAAATACATGAAGATGACCAAAAGCACATTCTATTTGAACTGGTTTAACTATATAAACATTTGTGTGACATTTTACCCCACTATTCAGGTTCTGCCCCGCTCTTTCCTACTGAGTCGAGTGCTGCTTTTGTGCAAGAGCATGAGAAAGGGTCTAGTCATGGCACCAGTGCCATTGTAGTCACTGCATAATCTATCACTCACCACAGCAGAGTGACACTCTTCCCCTGAGTCACTCTGTCCCTCTCTTCCCTCTCCATGATCTCTCCCTCATCAAACACACCCTAATATCCCTCTGTCTCTTCATCAGTGAGCTTTGTGTGGCTGCCAGCGCTGGTGTCAGGGAGGAGGGAGCCTTTATGCGCTTTATGCTCCATCTACCCAGTTTCCAAAGGACCCATTTTATTGCCCCCAAATTTGATCCCGTCCTCGAGTGACTCTGTCAGTTGCTATATGAACACTGCTGTGTTTGTTTGTTGAGATCACCATTGCCATCATTAACAACAGTAACCTAGCGGCAAATAGCAGAGGCAGATTTCTCGCATGTGTGCCTGCGTGTATATATGGGCCTATTAGTATATATCTTTGATGCTCTAAACTTGGCTGCACGTTGACTGGAAGGACTGCCTCATGGAGAGAAACGGAGCGACGGTTTGTTACCAGGGTCACCCACGGCCTAACAAACAGATTAGTGCCAGAGTTATTCAGCGGAGAGCTTTTGCGTAGCTTTTCCAAGCCGCTGCCTGACATTCCCCAGCTGACTCTGCAGAAGAGCGGCACAAAGGCAACGGGGATTGCCCCTGGCTAGCTAAAGCAGGTCAGCCCCCTGACTCCAGTGGTGCAGGCTTTCTGTCTGTCACCTCCGTCTCCAAGAGCCTGTGGTCTCCGTGTGTGTCCTCGTTCCTCAACCGGACAGGGGTCACTGATGCTGACCTCAGTTCTCCCATAGTGCATCACACTGCTTGAGAAAATGAGCTCTCCAAGTTGCTGAAGCTCACCAGAACTGGTCCAGGGACTTAACAAGTTGAAATGCTACGTCTCTTGAGAGTTGAAGGTCATTGACAATAATGGTTTGAGCAAACGTGGAGTTCCGATGTTGAAAAGAAAGATGATCAACAGCAGAATAATAAAAAAAAAAAACGACTAAATTGAAAATGCTGCAAAAACTTATAAGAGTGAGGCCTGGATGTCAGGCCCATGAATGCTGAGAGGTTAACCATCTCAGACCTAATAGCCATCAGGTTTCTTATACTTTTCCATGTTTTGCATGCTCATGTTGTCATTAATGACAGCGAGATTTATGTCTTGTACACCATAATATGCCATAATAGTCCATAAATGAACATACAACCAAATAAGGTGCTTAAATATGTATTTTATCAAAAACAAAATATATTTATTACAAATCTGTATGTCAAGAACAAAGATACAAATCTAAAACAATAAAAACAATGCAGCAAACAACTCACCAGTAATGTTTTACAATGTACTCTTAAAAAAAGGGATTGGTGACACGTTTGTCATCAAAAATGTGCTTCCTTAGTTCAGCACTGGAGCTACAAGGCTAACATTGCCTATGAACACTATGAATAAATCAATAGTCACCCAAATACATCCCCAAAACTTCTTTCAATCCTCTCAAACAGCATCCAGGTCTTCATTAGGGTTGTGCAGATTTGGCAGTGTGTTAAGACTTACTGTGAACTATAAAAATGAATAAAATTTTACAGCGTAGTTGAACACTGTGGTCAGCCAATTTAGATGACAGGTGTTGTGCCAAGAGAGGTTAACCCCGTAACTCCAACATCTACCATGTCTTGGCTTATTGACTACATTTGGGGTAGAAAATTGTGCAAATTTGTTTTTTTTACCAAACAATTTATTTAAACATAAAGGTGCAAAAAGAGCTCCTTGGATCGATGCTATGAAAGTAATTTTCAGCTGAGTGGTCTCAAATCACTTTTTTTAAGAAATACTTGAAGGGTTTCAATTGAAAACCAAAAGTGGTGGAACCTTTATTTTTAATATATACAGTACAGATAAGGCCCAATTTAGCCAAGTTCACAGGCAAAAAACTACACTTAAATAATTAAGGAGCAGTGACATTTAACCCAGTAAAAATGACAGCACAGCTTTTTTCTCCAGAGGTTCCATCAGATAATATACGACTCACACAGGTTCCTAATCTTCCACCACTGGAAACTCCTTCTTGAGAGTCTTCACAGATGTCATAAATTCTGGTAAATCATTGGGACATATTAGAAAATACCTAAATTATGTTCCCGACAGTATTTGTGGTTTTCTCTCCATATATCTCTCCATGTGTTTCATTGCACAGCTCTGATTTTGTACTGAATGTGTGTGACCCTTTCTCTGCTCTGGGGTTTTTGGAGCGTTGCTGTTTTTTTCTTTTGTCAGCATAAATCCTTAGAAAACACTAACAAACTAGTAATGACCACTCTTTCATTTACACATTCCAGACAAAATGGCCATTTAGCACAACTTCTCTATCTTTCAGTGTGAGAGGCAAAAAGCAGAAAACATACACATTTAACAGGTTAATATAATGTGTGAAGTGTAACATCAAATCTATCTGTATTTTAATTTTGAGTGTAACTTTCTGTTTGACATTACTTGGATTAAGAGAAGCAGAAAATGCAACCAATGTCTGAACTTTGGAGCTGTTTGAAAATGTAATAAAGGCAAAAGGTGGACAGACGAAATATGCAAAAAGTGATATTAAATTTGGTTGTTAGGGCTTCTGTTTCAGATTGATGGAAAACCATTTTATAGATGGTTTAATATGGCACCAAAAATGGTTCTTCTACTGTTACGATGTCAAGCTTATAACTACAGAAAAACCCTTTCTGATGCTGTATAGAACCAAAAAGGTTCTATATAGAACAGATACAACAGATGTCCATATCTACATTTTTTTGTGATTTTTGAATTTCATGATGAACGGACCAATAGAAATACTCCAAAATAAATGTTCATTACATCAACTTAGAAGTACAGGATGCTTTGCCTTCTCCTGTAAAGATAACATTTTGAAGATACTTGTTTTATTTTGGATAGAGATGTTGTATGATATATATATATATATATATATATATATATATATATATATATATATATATACAAAACTAGGCAGCAATTCAGTGACACAAGTACTGGACAGAGCCACCCTACATCATTCACACATAGCACTTAAAGACCAACAGTGAGTGATTCCCTCAGCGATAATTACTAAGTGCTTTCTGTGTGCTATCTGTTATGCTCAGGATAAGCACAGCTTTTGTAAGAATGACAGAAATCGGTACGGACCAAATGACAAATTATGTTCAGGCAAGGAAGGAAGTCAGTGTGATAGAGGTTCCTTTAGGCTATCTACCAGAACATGAAGGGTGGTAGATATAAGGGAAAGCAGGAAAGGTGCGGAAATGCATGAAGAAGGAAAAGTGTTACTGCTCAAGGACACATCCTATTCTGACGCTTGACGTGCTCCCAGATTTCCGCACTTCCTCTTACCATGCTGTAAGTCTTCACCACCAGTCAGGCGTAAACTGACATTTTATCATATGAGGCACACAGAAGGAGGACCAGATATTAGTCATCATTTGATTTCATTCTGCACTCTTAAAACTTAAGGTTCCTCAAAATTCTTGGCTTGAATATACAGTTCTAGAGGAAAACCTTTAACTGCTGTAGACACTTTACACTACTTTGAGGTTCTTTAATATTTAAGAAGGTTCTTCATACTTATACAGCTTATTTACAGCAATAATTGTAATCATCTATTGAAAGGGTCTACAAAGGTCTATATAATGCAGTGGTTGAGATATAAACTAAGTCATTCAGAGTCTTTATGGTTTTCTTTGCAGTGGTGGGGATGGAAACCAGAGGATGCGATGTCTATATAAGTCAAATATAGCCATTTAATTTACTATCCAAAACCATAGTGAACCTACATGTGTCCTCTGAGTTTTTATGTGATGTTGAATTATGATCATGAATCAATGACTCAGGCATCAGGGTGAGTATTCATAATCATTTCATGTAATAACTTTCTGTGAAAGAGCTTTTAGAGGCATTACACTCTTTAGATGCCTGGTTCCTATCACCACTGCTGAGAACAGTTTAGTAAGTTTCTCTTAAACAGATGATTTTACACTTATATTCCACACACCATTCTGAATGACCTTGTTTACATCATACCAACTGAATTACACAGAAATTTGAAATAAATCTGGGTTTCTTCTTTAAGTAACCAAGTGCAGTTCCTCTATGACACAGCTCTGTTTCTCACATTATGCACGCCAAACCAACTTTCTTCCTGTTTTTTTTCTTCTTCTTCATCCCTGCCCCATTCTTCGTTCTCCTTCTCCTTCTCTTTCTCGGTGTTCGGCACTCTCGTTGAGCAAGCGAGCTGGGAGCACATGCTGATGAATGTCAATAGGTTCCCATGGTGCTCCAGTAGAGTGGATTGGAGGAGAGGGAGGGGGAAGGGAAGAGCCTGGTCAGTCCACATGCGCTGGCTCCATTAGCCTGATGGGATTTTTATTAAATTAGCCAAGGCATTCTATGGACGACTCCTCGTTCACCAGGGAGAGAAAGAAAGAAAGAATGAAAGGGAGAGAGTGAGAGAGCTAGAGAGAGAAAGACTCAATCACATTTGTCCTTATCTCATTTGTAAAGGCAGGCCGGAGGGAGGGTCATTATCCTTTATCAGCAGGAAAAGACAAGGACTCATAAGGGATGTATGGTAGAGATGAGGACAGGCAGCTGGAGGTGGGGGGCAGCGGGTGGCAAGAGTGGCAATTTGTCGCCAATGAGGCGGAGTGACAGCATGCTACAGTCTGCTCGCTGCCAAAAGGAATTTCTAAATTGGTCTCGTGTGTTTCGGACCCCGTGTTCTTGTCAGCGGGTGTGTGTTAATCTGGCTGCGTAGGTGGGGAGAAGGTGGAAAGTGGGCTGCCGAAGAGTCGTTTTTCCGGGAGAGGACCTATTCTTGTCCCAGCAATGTACAATGTAATTGTTGCTTAAATTAAAGTTATGTCTCATTTTATATCCTTACTTGACCATTTGTACTGAAAGCCTTCATCTTCCATATTAGTTACATGTATATGTGTAATGTGTCCAGCGCAAGACCCTCAGGGCCTTCTAGGCCTTTAGAGAAGGCCTATTGATTTCTCTACAAGTATTATAGGAACATGCTTATTTCACTATAAAGTTTTGATTGGATACATAAGGGTTAAGATCTTGAAATGATGGAAAGTTGTCCAGTAAGGCTTTTTTCCCCATGGTCTCCGGATAGAAGCTAACTCTTCCACTGGTTAGGCCTTCAGGACCTTAACTGAAGGCCTTACATAATAGATTAACAACATAATTAGGAAGCAACAGTGGAATCAACCAATCATGTTTTGATTTCCAATGGATGGGACAAATTTAGTGAGAAAAACTGTTTCTCTAGGCCTTCTGGAAGTCCTGGACACATCACTAACTGTGAATGTGGTAGAGAAAGTGGTAGCATAATCAGGTTTCTGTCAGATGTTAGAAATGGAAAACAGCAGTGGTCATTCTATGTCAGGAGTCTTTACTGAAAGAGTTACAATAACAGTGCAACATACATGTAAAATATATATTAATATATGCAAGTAGAACATAAGGGATGTTAAGCCAAAAAATGTTCATGTGCACAGTGTTATCTTAGCACTAACATATTATTAGTAATCCCATAGAGATGCTAGCAGAATGTAGCTTTATGATTTTCAGTTATGGCCTAGCTCTAATAGTCACCTCTATTTACTGGTATTTATGTGCATAATAATTATACACATTATACACAAGGTATCTTCCACAATGTCAAGTCAAGTCAAAGTATATTAATTTAATGCTTTTTACAAAAGGTGTTGTCACAAAGCAGCTTTACAGAAAAATCTGGGTCTGAGCCCCTGTGAGCTTTGCCAGTGGTGATGGTGGCAAGGAAAAACTTCCTAAGAGCAAAAGGAAGAAACCTTGAGAGGAACCAAGACTCAAAAAGGGAGCCCATCCTCCTGTGGTCGACACCGGATAGCAAACAATAACTTAAGCCATCCTCATACCTAAACCTATTTACCTTTCAAGGAATTACTTTTCTCTTTGCCACGATGATAGAAAGCGTCTGGATGAATCCTTTATATTTCCCATGTATTTAGTAAGTGCACACTTTTACTGCGGTTTCATTCAATCAATATCAATGCTTTTGCAAAGTGCTTTCCAGGATTACCAGAACTTGTGTTTTTTTTAAGCTTAGGTAGCACAATAAATCTATATATTCCATTTGCAGATGCTAAGCATCATAATTGGGACGCTGCAAAGTAAAATTTTTTTAATAATGTATTGTGGTAGAAAATGAGGGTCGCTTTAACAGGTAGCCAGGCATGCTCAGCTCAGGAGAATAAGATGATGCTACAAAGGAAATCATGGTCATTAGATCACAAAAGAAGAATCTGGATCCTTGGATGGAGAGAGAGGAACAGTGAGAGAAACAGGGAGACAAGCAGACAACAATGTCGCTGGAATGTATCATTATCGGTACAGACAATGTCTGCGTGTGTGTAATTTGCAGAATGAAAGCAGCGTCTTTGAGCCTCAGCGAGTGACACTGCCTTGCTCAATTAAGACAAGGACAAACAACAGAATGACAGCAGACAGGGTTATGTAGAGGGTAATAATGACAGCCTTGCTAGCAAACAGTCTAACGTTGGCGTCTGTGGCTTGCACTGGGGGGCTTGTCTGAGGCCTGCATTCCCCCTTGGCGGGGTGAGCGACAGAGACTGTGAAACGCTAGACACACCAGTTCACTAGGTTCACAATGTATACCCCAAACAGGCCAGACACTACAGGCTAACACCATTTGATAACGTGCTGCTTGCTAATTTCCATACAATTCTTCATTAGCGAGCATTAGCATGCTAACACATGTATCTCATGCTCGCCTGCAGGTCAGGTCCTTCCTATCAGCTCGTCAATCTCACCCCTTTCATTCGTGAGTCTGAGAGTTAATGACGTTTTGAGCTTAGGAGGTGACATCATCTGTTTCTGCATGACTTAAAGGGTAAATAGCTAACTCATGTGCAGGCTTATTAGCCATTAGCGTAATTCATGTAGGCTTGGCTTTTAGAAGCTCCTTCTTGCTTCTTTGGTTCTTTCCCACCTTTCAGATCTTTTTTTCTGATCTTTATTGCACTCGGTACACAATAGCAGAGCCTGTTCCTCTACAGGGTCGACAAGATACGGTTCAAAGAGCATCAGAGTGGACACAGCACAGGAGACGTAAAACCACTCAGTGTAAATACCGCACGCCGCCATGGGAAGGGACTCCAGGGTGCATAATCAAACGGCAGCTGGATTTTGCAATTCGCCATGGCTCCTCTCTGTTTGTCTTTTTGTTTTATGAAGGGTCAGCTAGCTTTAGCTCGTAGCGAGAGGGGTGGTGGGGAGGACTGGCTCCTTTGAAAGCAGGATCAGAGAGAGACAGGCTCCGTAGGCCTGAGTGGAAGCATTAAGATCCATTACACTGGCCGTGACCTCACAGGCAAAGCATGGCATGTGTGTTATTGCTCCATTAGACAGAGCCAAGACTCACGTGCAGGCTGTTATTGAGAGCAGGGCAAAGGTCAAATGCCCGCACATCAAAAGCACAGCGTTCTCCCCACCCCTGTCTTTACTGCTCACCGCCTCTCTTAAGTGAGAGAATATGTACGCATATGCATGTCTTTGTAGGTGGGGGGAGGTGAGATAGAGGTCAGGTCCTATAATTAAAGTGATTACCGAGAAGGTCTGCGATTTTAATTCAGCATGAATCTGCAATGTAGGTAGTTTTACAGCTCTGACAGTCATAATTCCAGAGAAAACTGCTCTCTATTACTTGAGCTCCTTCAGTAATGGCAGTTTTGTTCAAATTGAATTGACACACAGGAATGTAATATAATCTGGTAATAGACTTGGATATGCGTGTTGTTGCATAGCGCTGACGTGCTCATCTGGGCTATGGGGAAATTACACAGATACTTTATCCTGTATGAGTTGGCCAGTCAAATATATTTTAGTACAGACCTTGCTGTGGTAGGATCCATTCTTAAGAAACTGAATGCGATTTGGATCGACTCCTTGTAAAAAAGTTATGGACAAATAAAGACAAAAATGTTGAGCAGCTTCTCATTTAGGGCCCATAATCATGGAAAACCAAAATTTCGAAAAGTTTGATATAGTTACAAAGTTATATAGTTATAGTTTTAAAATATACCATTTACTCCCTCATCCATACAGTCCATATATGTAAACTAAGTGGCAGCCAAAGCTGGTTTGAATTCATTGTTTTTGTGATGTCACAAAACCAACACATATATCCTCCTATTGAGCCTACAGCACATCCACATTGCAGTTGTAAATAGCATTTCAGCCCAAAGTGATTTTTGAATGAGGCACTGCTTAGGCAGCCAATCAGAATGCACACAGTAACACAGTAACAAAAACAGTTATGAACAGTTATGTGGTACATAATCCAATGCAAACATCATAAGTGGACTTCTGGGACAGCACTATGCTTATCTTTATACTGTAAAACTTCAATGGAAATTTGGTTATTTTGGAAACCTATGTGAAACCAAAGTGCACTTGAGTTGCATAATGTAAAGCATCCTGCATCTTACTTGAAAGTCAGCTGCAACAGTTGCAGGCATCTCAACTTCATTGAACAAGTTTCATGAAACAGCCAATCAAAATGCTGATAATGAGTCATGGCTTAACATACACAGAATACATGAGATTAAAAAAACACATACATCCATATAGTAAATGCTAATAGATATGTACAGAAAAGATAAATCTATAGGAACAGGAAACAGAATGGAAATGACAAGATGGAAAAAATTATACGAAGGCGATAAAATGCTGCATTTTTGAAAGTTGCAGATGACTTTATTGATATATTAAAAAATAGGAGCGACTAATTAGCAAATTAGTGAGGTATTTAAAATGTTGGATGAAACTTTGTTTTTGAGTTGCTTTGCGTAACCATCAAATTGCACTGAAATTATGTTGCGGGCAACTTACAACATGCAACTAGTTGCATGGTAGTTTCACCGCATAAAGATTCACCAACTTGAAATACAAAAGAAAATGTAGGATATGGGCTCTTTAATTTTATGGCTCTATTTTACAAGATTGGCAGCAGCCCAGGAAATGTTGGCTGTAGGCGCCTTATGTCTGCTTACTGAATAATAACTTTAATTTTTTGTTAAGATAAATCACATTTCGTTTTATTGGCAAAAAATACATCCACCTCAAGTGAGCATAGAATCTTTTGTGCAAAGTTTAGCAACTTTTTTAAAACTCCTTTTATTGGATATGCCAAATTATGCTTAAAAATTGCATGGGCAGAAACCCAGTTAGTGTATGGGTGTTTCTAGATTGGCCTCCACTGTTCAGCCTATTGCTGACCTAAAAAGGAGACCTTTACCTGTTTAAATCAATAACAATGAATAAGAGCTTCAAAGAGCCTGTGCCTGACCTCAAACCCAAATCTGCCTGACAGGAAAACTATCAGCGTGAGTCAGCTCACTCAACACCATTACAGGCCCCACTTCTATCCTCAAGTGTGTGAACAGGACAGATAGATTATTTTTTGACGTATTACAGTTTACGGTACACCTTCTTACCCAGGACCACTCCCTCTATCTGGCCCAATGTCATTCGCAACCGTTCCCAAAAAGCCAGAAGTGATGTCACCCATGACTCTTCCGACCGGATGGTCAGATCTGTGGAGTGTGACCCCCTTTCCTCCCTTGCTCGCTCTTTCCCTCGCTTTTCTGCCTTCCTCCAGGGCATGAGAGGAGATGCCGCTGAGACAGGAACAGGAAGCCCATTGTTCTGGGGGCTTTTGGTGCTGCTCCCACTTCACACGCCCCGGCCCCACCATCCTGGTAACCAGAGTGTTGATGTAAGCGTGGCAGCATTAGCCATCACAAGAATTGTGCTGGTCGTTTGTCTTCACTCATTCTTCCTGTGGCTACATCACCACATCTGTCCACTACATCTGAGCTCCAAGCTAAAAAAATAACCTTAAATATTCAATACTGTTGATAATATTACTATTTTAAAAAATGGCACACAAAATACCTCTATTTTTTTTTTTTTACCTCTACTAGTGGGCTGCAACAATGGCAGCCCACTAGTAGAGGTAAAAAAAATATATATATATTGGTCTTAAATAAAAGGGTTAAAATCTATAATTTTCCCAAAAGAAAATTATCCAATCTGGTTTTTTGTTCGCTCTAGCAGTTCAGGAGCTGTACTGAAGGCCTAATGTGTCAGATTAACCACCAACATAATTAGAAACTGACAGTGAAATCAGTCAGTCATGTTTAATTTACTGTAGGTAAGAGCAATTTTTTAGATCTTTCTCAATGGACAAGAGAAAGAGCAGCCTTTTAAAGTCGCAACAAAAACAGCAACTTACTAGTAGAGGAAGCTATTTTTAATAATGAATTAAGCACTTTGCTTGGTTTGTATAACATATTTCAACATTACTGAACATATTCATTACACTGAGGCTTACATGTCTGAGAGGCCAGGGTTCTCTTTAAAAACTTGCTTACAGCTTAACTTGCTGTTAATATATATAAGCAGGTGGGCACTGCTGTTGGTTGAATATGTAAATACACATCACAAAAGCAAATCATTTGAAATGATCTGTTTTTCAGGCTTAATTCAATTCATATATGATCTGTTGACTGGAGAGTGAATGTTCCATTTTGAAATTATAACAATGTTTACATACTACGTCGAAACACTATTGCCTCAGAAAAGTGAGGGAAATCAGTTTTTTTTTCCGTGATATGGGCCCTTTAAGCCCTTACAATCCCAGGCTCATTATAAATTAAGGCTTATTATTCAGTAAGCCTCACCGATGGGTGCTGGCTATTTAAGTGTGTAAATAATAAGAACTGTAATCCCATCAAATTGCATGGCTAGAGCCACAAGGCAATACATTTTTTTGCACTCAGTTAAATCTAGTCCAACAAACTTGATTAAGCACATCAGAACCCAAAACATTTGGGCAACATTAATATGAGAGCCAAAACAGGTTTTTTTTTTTTACATAGAATTTAGGTTTAACTGACTACAACCACAGGAGTTATTATAGGATGTTATTTAATGTATCCTAATACTACACAAACTAGCACAGTCACTATGAAAAGCTCAAAAGACATCAGAGAGAAGTTGAGGTTGATCCTACATGACCGCAGTCATGAGAATGGTGATCTATGCCCTTTGTCTCTCTTACCACTACACATCTACTGTTTACATACAGCTGCCAAGAGGGAAAATCCTTCAGCAGTTAGGCTAAAATGGCCCACCAACAGGAACACACCACAGGGGAAATTCTGTGACAAACTCAAGCACATCATAACAGAAATTAGAGGAAAGTGAGTGCACTTATAAATCATCATGTGAAATAACGTTTTAATAAACTACATAATAATAACAACACACGAGCGATATGAATAGAGGATAGGATTTACAATTAATATACAACATTAAATATACAGAACAAGAAGAAAACCTGCTTGTCATTCACACCGAGTCATTAAGCTCATTCAGAGATCAAGGCTGAAGAGATCAGCACAAGAATAGAAAAGCTCTGACTCATCACGTCGGTAACAAAAGACGTCAGATAGCCCTCATTACCCTGCGGGCTGGACTGGACTGGACTGTCATTAGCAAACATAGCTTCATGTGGCCTCACATGGTCTACAGCACAACTAGCTCTTGGATCAGTCGCCCATACAGTTCAAGCCAAGTCAAAATGTGTTCATACAGCACTTTTTACAACAGATGTTGTCACAAAGCAGCATAACAGAAAGTCCATGGAAAAGCTCCCTAAGAGCAAGAGGAAGAAACCTCGAGAGGAACCAAGACTTAAAAGGGGAACCCATCCTTCTATTGTCAACACTGGATAGCAAAATAATAACACAAGAGCGATATGAAGAGAAGCTAGGATTTACAATGAATATACAGTATTGAATATAAAGAAGAAGAAAAGAAACCAACTTATCAGTGGACAGAAGTATTTAGATTAACCTATGATTCTGAGATCATGACCCAAATATCCAGTATCACACATTACTGTTTTAGCAAAATTTAGTCTTTAAATTATCCGTTTATTGTTTTATATCACATCAAATGTCTCTGAAACATTCTGGGACAACATGTAGTGGCTTCATAATGACTCCAACAGAAAACAGTAGTTGTTATTGCTATTCAGTGAATTGGCAACTGAACATGAAAATTCTTTTTTAACTGGTTTATACTTTATCCTCTTTTATAACTGGATATATTCAGCCCTCACTAGAGTAGGCTGAGCAGGTCAGCAGACAGCTAACAGGCTAACATAGCAAAAGATAGACTTCAAGTTGAAACCTTATAAGAATGAGTTCGCAGCTTAAAAAGTAAAGAATATACAACATGGCCAAAATTATGTGGACACCCCTCCTAAGTGTTGAGTTCTGGTTGTTTTTTAGCTCTACCCACTGCTAACAGGTAAATCAAGCACATAGCCATACACTGTTAGAAATAAAGGTTCTGTGTAGGTACATTTTCATTCATTAAGGTATAAACAATGGTACAAAAGTGGTTTTAAGGTACAACTGTGGACCTTAAATACGTTTTTCCCAGTGAAAAAGTACATATTTGTACCTTTTCACAAACTAAAGTTGAGAAGGCGAGACGGGGTGTGTGGAGTCAGTACAACTTCATCATTTATTTCAATGGATTATGGTACAGTTATGTTCCCTGACTAAAGGTACTGAAGGTACCAGCGCAGTGACAAGAGGGGTACTGCCCCAGTGACAGTGTACAATCTCCAAAGACAAACATTTGCAGGAAATGGATCATACTAAGGAGTTCAGTGACGTTAAACATAGCCAGTCAGTTCTAGATCTGCTCCACTCAACTGTAAGTGCTACTATTGTAAAATACAGCAACAACAGCTCAGCCAAAAAGCAGTAGACCATGCAAAATGACAGATTGGTTCACCAAGTGCTGAAGCGTGTAGCGTGTAAAAATGGCCTATCCACTGTTGCATCACTCGCTGCTACTGTAAGATAGTAAACAGTACATTCTCAAACTCTTTAATTTAGGAAAAGTGGGAAAAACTCCATGACAAATTCATGATTTAGGACCTGTAAATAGAAAGAATTCAAATTCTATCCAAATGAAAAGAGCCACAAGCAGCACACTCATTTACATGCAGTCAAATCTAGTACAACAAGTATTTATTACATATCATTTATTGCTGTGTAATAAATGCTTATCTTTTTTCAAAACATTTTTCTTTCATTAGGAAAAGATGACAGTTTAAGCAATTTTTACATTTACTCAGCTAACAGGCACTGAAGTTGCATAAACTTGACTGATTTTTAGCCCACTTGAGTGAGAAGCCTGAGAATTCCTATAATTCCCTATATTCTTCTTCATATCAGTCAGTCAGACTAACCTCGCTGCTAGAGTCAGCGGAAAGGGACAAGCGGAGATATTGTGGTATGGGTGATGACCCCAGCTACCAAGGAGGCCACAACTGTAATGAATTCCATTAATTCTACACCTAACCCTACACTCTTACTCAGTCTCCACACATCACATTCATGCCTCACCACACGCATGCTCACTGTCAAGTCAGTCACAAGACAAGCGCCTTACAGCCAGGGGGAAATATATGGTGTTAATATATTCTTAACTGCTGTCCAATATATTTTTATGTGGCTCAGTATATTTCACTAATTCGACTGTGGCATGACAGGGACACACAAATAGTTCAGGCCATACAGAGAATATTCAGGCCTATGCAAAAACTCTGGGCTATCCCTGAATATTCAGTAAATCAGGCCTAAAAAACAAATAACACAGACCATTCGAAAGCCTAAAAATAAATGACATGGTATAAGAAAACACTGGACTATAGACGTTATGACTAGGTTGCATCTTAAATGGAAACTCTTATTTCATTTTATATGTTATTGAGAACCTTTTATTACACTTTTTAAGAGTGGCTGACTCAATTATCATGACAACACCCCACACGCTTACAGTCACATGCAAAACTTTGACACCCCCAGTCAAATGACATGTTTTGTTGAAGTTGCATCCTCTACAGAGAACACACTGAAAATGGCATTTCTACAAATTTTAGTGGACAAATTCTATTTAATTACTAACTTTAACATATAAAAACATGAAACATAAAATATAAACTTTTGCACAGGACACATTTTATGTTTTTGTTTTTGTTTTGTTTTTCAATGTGCTAATTTCAACAAATAAACAGTAATTCTGCATTAAAATGTGCAGAAGTGCATTCCCTGTATTTATTTTCACAACGTTCACATTACCAGGTTGAAGTGGCACAAATCTGATTTTTTGCCCTCATGTGACTCAGATCTGATGTTTTCAGGGCTGTGTGGACACGCAAATCTGATCTTTTCAAATCCGACCTGAGCCACTTTCATATGTGGTCCTAGATCGGATACGTATCTGATTCGTGGCCATGCAACCTTAATGTGACGCTCAGTTTGGAATTCATGTGCTTCTTTTTCCACTGCGAATGCGCCATCATTCGGCGTTACCATGGCAGCAGCGCCGAACAGAAGTTAAAGTCTGTAAACGGTGGAAAAGCAGCTCATCTCACCTTTTTCTTCTTCGTCTCGCTCTAATAATGAAGCTGAGAGCTGATCAGAGTTAATTATCTTCTCAGCGAAGCTCGTTCTGCTCGTTAGTTTATTCGCTGACGATGCACGTGATTCATTCACGTGACGTTACTGAGTAAGATGTGTGCCTGCGGGGCCTTTCAGGATGCCGGTTCGTTCACATTAATGACAGATTTGAATCACTTACCTAAACAAGCGCAAACTATTGTGTCAGAGAGATCGGATTTGAGCAAAATAATCGGATTTAAGCAATGAGGCTTGTAATGTAAACACAGCCATACTATGTAATTTGACTAAGAGCGCCGAAACTTTTGCATACAATTGTATGTCTGTAGTGGAAAAAAATAGAAGAAAGATCAAAAGAACTTGAAAATACTGATGATATCAAAAATATAATGATTTGCTATGGTTTTTCGTACCAAACTCCTCCATGTGACGTGACTGCTGGCGCAAATTTGCTACTTCACTCTGCTAGCCTGCTAGGACAAGGACAACACAGTTAGCAGCAAAAAAAGAAAGCTTTGCGCTCTGGTTCTCTTTCGAACCCTGATGCTTAAGCCTGGCAAAGCTGTGATTCAAGCAGTACATGTACATTTCACTTACATTTTTCAAAAACAGTTTGCATTACAAATATTGCTTCACTTGCGAATCAGCTAGGCTAGCCTAGCTGATGGTACGTTTCTATTGAAGTCTGCTTGTTGTTGTCCCATCCGCTTGTGCTGGGAAAGGTCACTTGTTATGTATTCATGAGTGGTGAGGTGAAGTAAGTGAGGGCATTAAAAGGGCGAACAGGGGGATGTCTGGTAGCAGGAATCTTTTATTTGATTAGACTGGAATCTGTTTGGGTTCGATGGCTCCCATCATCACTCTGAAGATCTAAGCAGAAAGTCTTACCTAGAGCCCCACCCAGAGAGTTTACCCCTCAAACAGACCCCAATAGCAAGTCGTGTTAGCTTTAGCCAAGACATATACTTTGCTGGCTTGCAAAATTTCTCAGATATCAAATAGATAATAACAGATAATAAATCTGGAGTGTTTGTTTTAGAGATACATCATATTCATTTGATTATCTTGACGAAAGAGATCCAACATTTTTGCTTACTGTTACTGATCTTGGTAGGGCAGCAATTATGGGGCTACGTGACACCTACATAACCCTTATAATCGACTGGGACTTCAGATTAAAAACCTCTTGATTTGAGTGACCCTGTATCTTAATTTTGCTCATTTTATTAAAACAAATTGTTGAATGTTCTTTTTTTTTGTCAGAAGCTGATTCCTCAACTGTGGCTTTGAGTTTTACTGAGAGAATCTGAGTCGACCATGAATGCTATGATTAGCTGGCTAGTTAGCTAAGAAGGAACAGACCTAATAAACACAAGAAATCTGCAGTTTTGCGCGAAAAGAAAAAGCACAGCATAAACATCTACCAGCTGCACACTCTGTTGAATTACACAGCTATGAAATATATTTTAGTATTTCAGAGAGAAGAATCACACTGTGCTTTTATGGAAAGCACCAGGACTGTGTCAGTCTGACACAGAAACAAAAGCCAGAGCTAAGCTTGACACATTGTCCGGCCTGTCTCTGTGTAGCTTGGCATCTTTGACCTGCTTCAGAAAACCCTCCCTTTAATGTTAATCATGAGGTCACGTACAGTGACAGGGCCAATTGTGTGCTGTCGGCTCTGAAAGTCAATTAAATTTCCCTGGAAGTTGCAAGAGAGAACAGTGTTTGACAGCTTCAGACAGCCTTCCTTTCTGTTTGAGGAAACACATGAATGAAGCGAAAACAGAAAGTGCAGGATCTATATGAAAGAGTGCAGTATGAACAGGGGGAGTGGTGACCTGTCTGTGAACTGAAGCTTCTTCCATGCTGGCATCCTTTATTTGCAGTAACTGCACTCCTCCACAGGCCAGCATCAAGCCTGCCTCTCGGTGCTAATAGCTGACCTCATCAGTATGAGGCCAAACATGATGGCAAAATTGCACTTTTGTTTGCCATGGCTGCAATCAGAAACAGTGTTTAGAGAGCGTTAGCGCTCGCCGGGCATTCCCTCCCATTTCAAATGTTAGTAATTTTCATGATTGGTCGAGTTCGGGTCCAATATGAGAGGCTTTGCTCATGTCTTGTTTCAGAAGAGTCTTTAGATATTATCAGGGATAATTGCAGGAAGCCCACCCCACAGTGCGGATGCTAGAGAGGTGAGCGGGGGACAGGGGAAAGCGCGTGCGTGCGTGTGTGTGTGTGTGTGTGTGTGTGTGCGTGCGAGCTAATTTGGAAGCCATTTCAATCCGAAAGCTTATGCTGTAATACTTAAAATTTGCATCCAAGACAAATATAAACACTGAAATTGAAGCATATGCATGAATTCATTTCCAAATCAGAAACAAAATAATTGTAATGCAATTTCCTTGAACATGAAAAGGCTTGTTTGGCCTGTGCGGATCGATCGGTGCATGATTTGATGTAATGCATGCCGAACGCTGCAGTTGCTCTCCAAGGGCTGACCGATCAGTGACACAGCTTGATGACGACACAGCTCAATCCTCTTTGACAGGAAGTTTCACCCACAACCATGTCACACTGGCTTTACACGGTGCAACTCCCATGAAACTTGTTGTTGCATGTTGCATGCAACCTCATTTCTCTGCAACTTGATAACTACATTAAGCAATTCAAAAACCACCAGAGATGCATATAACACATTCCACCGCTCGACTAGTTAGCCAATTTAGCTTGTATTTTTCAATACATTGTGTAGTTTCATTATCATTTGACATGTTTATATTTGCATACATTTAATATGTGATTTCATATAATTGCATATAAAGTCTCCTTGCTGTTCTTTTCTATATCTATATATTGTAGCGTTGGCTTAGAAGAAAACATGGATAACATTGTGCTTATGGGCAAATGCTCTTTATTTTGAGCAGGCACTTCTATAGGCATCAAGAAATGCCCAGACCCAGCGCTATCTGAACATGAAACACAGGGAGGGGATAATGCAGGAGGACACAACATCTAAGGAGGGTAGACACTCCAAGACACTGTAACCCACCCTCCTCCATAAGAATTACTCTAATTAACTACAAACTAAATCACCCAGTGATGACCACAGTAGTCACAACGAACTGACCTTTTTAACTGGGAGTATGGCACGCTCCGAGGGCCACTTTGCATGGCAACACCCCCACACCACAACACCTTTTATCTTTTCTATATATTTATCTATGGTTCTTTACTGTATTTGAGTTTTAAATCTGTCCTATGTTAAGCCTTTTAAAAAGAATGTTAAAGTAGCCTTTACAGTTATACTTGATGTCTTGCTGATTCTGTCCTAGAAGCACAAGTTCATCATGGGCTGCATCTCATTTTCCTCCTCTGAAATAATTGTTATCATGTGTTATGTGTAAAATTACAGGGTGTAAAAAGAGGAGAAAATGAATAATCTAGCTTTACAGATCACAATAACAGCAGCATAAAGAAGAGGAATGAACGCTGGCACAAGCGGGTATGCTCATCATTAGGGGTAAAATTGACACTCAAATATGTATTCAGGGAAAGGTCATTGTTTAGCTTGCTTCACCCATGAAACCTCTGTCTTCTGTCTTTAATATTCTAGGGCTAACTAGAGATGGAGCACTGATCTGCCTCAGGGCAAACTGGTTTAACGTATGGAGGACCCCATCACCAGTCTAGGAAAGAGCTTTTACAGAAGAGGAATTGTTAAACCAAACACTTTGTTGCCACTGAAGCTAGTATCAGCGCCAATGTGGCAAATGAGTTAGCAGCCAACATGGGATCCCCCCAAATACACATGGGGTATTTTGGTTTCATGTAAGTTTCGCCATGTTAAGCCAGCCTTCCCGGCCTGCTACCCAACCCGAACCCAATGGGGCCTGACAAAATATTAAGTTTTGGGCTGGGTTTGGGCTGATATTCATGTACATCAGGCTCAGGGCAGGGACTGTTTATGTAGTTGACTTGTTTTCGTTTAAAACGGAATATGCCTGAGTAAATATGCCATGCTTACTCTCTCTCTCTAGGGTGGTCTAGTATGTGCACAGTCTTACTAACTGTTCGTCACGGATGAAATGAAAAAAATCTTGCTAAAGAGGAAGTGTTTAATTCTCGAAATGAGTCCCGGATATCTTGATTTGGGGAACTTCATGATCTGGTCATTACATCATATTAAAAAGCCCACTGGACAATGTGAAGTGTGCAATGGTATTTTGGGTTATGTGTCACTGGCAACAACAGTTGGGCTTTCAGATGAGAGTGTTGAGATTTATTTTCCATTATCAGTACTGTAAAACTGTGAACACATCTCTGTTAGAGTTTGTGATCAGATTTGGGTCATGCCTGAGTTTCAGATTTAGAACTACCAGTTGGGTCTGGTCGGTGGGGTCTCAAAGTTGCAGGTACAAGTCAATTTCGAGCTTCAATCTCATACCTGTGTAGACCTCTAAACCACATAGACACATACCAACCATATTGCATAGAGTATGTAGTGTCTTATAAAGTGTTGTGTTGGTGGTCATTATCTTCACATGTACAATTAAAATGGACATAAAAAAAAAAGTTACTTATGCGAATGCTGTGAAAGCCGCTGGCTCGTGGGGGATGCAAACAGTAATGGCTGGCTTTTTAACTCCTTCCGACAACTGGCTGCTCTCAGTGACCACCAAGATTAGGCACAGATCAACCTGAACAAGCCCAGAGTCTAATTCAGAGCTGGAAAATGCCAGAACCACAGTCATTATTTTGTCCTAATTACTATTTGTACCTCGTTAAAGCTTAATTTGTCTGTCCACATAATGCATTTGAGTCAATCATTTATTATGATGATGTAAGCTGGGTCTACAAAGCCCTATGTGGCAGCAGGCCAGTATTTCTTATTGTAGTAATTTCATAGTTCTGATTGTCTTCATTATTGTTCTAAAATAATTAACAGTAAAAAATAAAGGCTTTCTATGAGTAGTTGTGTCCAAACTTTTGACCGGCTCTGTATGTCGATGTTCACGGAGCATTACTGGCACAGATGTGCCTCAACCAGGGCCGGCTCCATCTCTCATTCACTTTAATAGAGCTCTGGGCTCCGCGGTCCTGGCGTTTTGTTCCCATTAGCGGGCAGTGAGCCCAGCTGGCCCTGCTGCGGTTTGTGCTCCAGCTCCAGAGCCACATGTTCGGAACGGAGGGAGACTGGCCCGCACTTCCGAAATTCTGGAAAACCCATACCAGTCATCATACTCAGTAATGATGATGATGATGATGGCTATGATGACGATAATAGGCCATTACAGGGACGAGGTCAGGACCGTGTAATTTACCCTTCTCCGTCTTTTACCACCTACTGTGTGCGTTTGTGTGTGTGAGCGAGTGCGTGTGTGTTAGATTATACTGATTCAGCAATCATTACCAGCATTAGCACCCTGGGTCTTGGTATCCATCCGATGTCAATACTGACGCAAGCTCCTGATTCGCCAGGACTCAAATCGTGCAATTTGTACCCCTGGGATTAATTTTAACAAGGCCTGACTCCGCATACAATCACGGATCTCCATGTGAACTTACCGCTGGCTTGGAAACGTACTCCTCAGAGAAGGCCTGTTGAGAATTGTTGCATATGGTGCCCTAAGCCCTGCAGTTCTTCTTCAAGCGGGCACTTTGATGATGTCAACAGCGTGTGGACCTATGGCGCATTAGTTCCTGCGGATGCTAGGTTTAAGTGCATGCATATGTGACAAACCTGCAGAATGTTGTGCCATGACATATAGCCATGCATGCATTATCAGGCATGCAGGAAAGAGGAGGGAGCTCAAATTTGAAGCAGCTTAAGCCTATATGGTGTACACATCGACGTCATGTAAAACATGCCTTTTTTATTTATATTTTTAGATAACATACATCAAATAGAAAGTGCCATAATGTGCATAATAGCTTACAACTCTGTATAGACTTTGCTTGCTTGCATTTTAGCAACATGACCCCAAAGCAGCCAGCAAGGGAAGCGACTCTGCCTGCTGCAAAATATAGCATTAACTTAACCCCTTTCACAGTGGTACTTGTTGATTTCCATTCCACCAGGCAAAATGGCCACTAGGACTAGCAGACACACACACACACAGGAGACACACACACACACACACACATACACATATATATATATATATATATATATATATATATATATATATATATATATATATATATATATATATATATTTATATGTATGTATTGCATTTTCAATTTTATATATTGAATATTCAAAACTCATTCAATGATGCTGATTTGGAAATTTCTTTTTCTATTTATTTTTCTCAGTAACTGGCTTCCTGACCGCTACACTTTCTTTTAGATTCATGGCACAGAGTTGTGTCCTCACAGTTAAATCATGGACAGAAACACTTGTATTTAAGGGCCGTTTTGACTGGCAATTAAAGAAATTAAGGGTCTGTGACTTTTGTATGGCAGTATATAATAAAACATAAAATGACCCTAAAACAAGTACATATAGGTCTTTACTATGTTCAGATAATTTGATTATTTTTAGTAGTTTTAGTTAAACAATTCTAACATCTGGGGCTGCTGCAGCCCCTCAGCACTGCCATTTCCTGTTGCAAATTGATGTTATTAATTATATTTTTTATTAGGGATGCATCAATATCAGTTTTTTCAGACTGAGTGTGAGTATAGTATTCGCCGATAGGAAAGTTTCTGGGCGAGTGATTAGAAACTATTTTACCTTTTCATTTTAAGCCATTTAGCTCAATTCCCCCCTGTTCACTGAGGACTCGTAAGTGCCCTCTGCTGTTTTGCAGTCCTGTTTTTGATATAATGGGGGAAATAGGAAGAGGCCAGACTTCTCATAAACCGGCTCTCGTTATAGTCAATTAGTGTTATCTGCAATGCCTAAGATCATTCCAAATAAAGTGTAATTCCTAAATGGTGGTTAGGGGGCAGTGTACTGAAAAATTGGAAATTTAGATGTCATTTTCTGCACTCTGCATGCCGAATATATATTGGGCTGAAGCAGCAAGTAATCACGTACTTCCTGCTTATATAACATATTGAGTAGGGAGGAAAAGTACTGTGCTGGGCTGTAAAGGTGGAACAGAAGAGTCGAAGAGGCTAACTTCAGCTTCGTCATTCATCATTTTCACCATCGTTTAGCTGTCTGTTCTGTAAACTGTTCAGCTTTGTCCTTTTGATTTCTCTTGTTGTCTAAATTCTATTAAAACTAGTGGTTGTTTTTAATTTGCTGAGCTAGTTTTAGTGCTAAGCTGGTTTTTAATTGAATCCTAAGCTCCCAGTGTTCCAAAAATCATAAAAAATTCTTTGTATCATCTTTATATCATTCTTTATATATCATTTTTTCTTGTGTAGTTGCACTCCTCTTTGTATATACTCTTAAGTCTGTCATGATTATCCATGCACCATGTATTTTGCATTTTATTTTAAAGGGTAAAAGAGTAATATAATTATTATAATATATTTATTATTATAATATAATAATATTACATATTAACATATATCAACATATTGTTATACAGCCATACACTACATACATGCTGTCATTAAAAGGCTGTATTACAGTTGCCGTCATTTTTGGTGTTCATTGTTGAACTGGCCTCAAACTGGCTTAAGAATACATACTGACTTGTTTAAGACTCGAAAATTAGGACATGGGACTTGACTTAAGACTTGTCTGTATTGTCTCAGGACTTGAACTTAGACTCGGGACTCGGGACATGACTGTCAAGACTTGGGACTTACTTGTTACTTGCAACGTGACTTGTTCCCACCTCTGACCCCTAGTCCTTCCACAGCAACTGTTGTGAGGTTGGACAAGCCTCTTTACCTAATGGTAAATTATCCAGTCAGGATTTTTTCTATGGTATCTAGGTAGATACAGCCAAGCAAGCTCTCCCATTGGCTAGGACTTCAAGGGCTGAAATGAAGGCCTAAGCTGTCAGATAAATCACCAACATAATCAGTGTGACTGACAGTGGAATCAACCACAGTTGATTTACAATGTGTGTCAGCCAGTTGTTAGAAATGGAAACAGTAGCAGCTCTGTACCATGGTAAAACATTAACATGTCTGTTACAAACTTTAAATAAAACGTAAAATGTTGCTTAGAAGCTTCCGATCTTAGCATTTAATCTAGAATGACTCAGAAACGTTTACGTGAATTACTGTTAGCTTAGTGCTAACAGACTTCCAAAATTTTAGAGGGCCGCAGGCAGAACATAACATTATCGTAGAGGCAATCTATCCTAACAACATGATTTTTTCACACACACACACAGTTGTATCCTACATTTTCTCATTAATTTGAATGATATTTTTGCTAGCTTTCTGAACATATTTGCAGGATAGATCAATTAGGACAGGGCCCAGCAACTGTCTTTGGTTCTGTGTTTTGGCGTCACAATTTTCCTGCCCGCTGCCCTGCTCTGAGGTCATCCTCTGGTGCCAGGCCTTTTTGCCTTGCAACTCTGCTAAATTTTGTCAGAAGGCTCTCGCGTGCCATGTGGTTTAATGATATCATCTCTGCGTGCCCTCCACCCACATGCTAACCACAGCAAGTCCTGCAGCAGATACTGTACAGAGCACACAGACTATAAGGGGAGACTGCACAGCTGAGTTAAGTATGATCTAACCTCCATGGGTTTTTCCTTTTCCCAATACATTACACCCCGACAGCACATGTGTTTAGACTGCATGCTTATACACATGTGCTTTCGGTGTACAAGCAGACTTATGAAATATGCTTTTTCCAGCGTGTATGTGTGGGTGTGTGGTGTGACTTGGTTCCTGATGTGGATTTGCTAAGCATCATCATCATCATCATCATCATCATCACCATCATAATTAATGTAGAAGTGTGTCTGCGTGTTTCATGTATAATACATAAATCATATTCTTGCTTCTTTGTACAGCTGTGTGCTCCATATATAAAACGTGTGGGCAGCTCTGTGTAGAAATGACAGTGTTGTTCTGTTCTAAAATGTGTATTCTGATCAGCTGGAGTAAACCACATCACTCAGTGGCGTAACTGAGCCGTCCGTGCGCTGCTTTCTTTTGTAGTTATTACTGCTAGGCTGGACAAGCCTTACTGAACATTGGCAGAAACATCATTCACCCCGATGAGAAACTATAGCACATCACTCATGACTTATTCATTTCAAATGATTTTTTAATTTGTGTGCTTGTAAAAAAAGTCACACTGGTAAGGCAGATCGGATCGTTTTTATAATGTAAATGAAGATTTTACATATAAACCTGCTGCATTCAGCTATGCAGTGAAGTTTTCTTCACTTTTATAGGTCACAATAAGTCATACTGTGTCTTAAACCACATGAAGAACTCTGTGTGAAAACCAGGATATCGTTTGAGCGAGTTGAGATTTAAGGCATGTATTTACAGAAAAGATTTGGGCGACTATTGATTTCTAGTGTTAGCAATGTTAGCCTCGTAGCTCTAGCGCTAAACTAAAGAAGCAAAATTTGGACACTAAACACGTCTTGGTGACTAAACACTAAACACAACTCCATGTTACATCTGGGGTAAGTGTAAAATTACAGAGATTTAATGATGATAGATTCCCCATCATATGTATTGACATTACAGCAAAAACAATTCTTTAGATCCTGACAAAACTCGATAAATCACACCGCATGTCTATGAAATCAGAGAATAATTCAGTCACGGATTTTTGCTTTAGCTGTAAGACAGCATGAGATTACATGACAAAAAGTGCACTCGTATAAACAGTCACTTAGGGCCCTGAGCTTGGGGGCGGAGCATGGACAGGTTAGATATCATCGGCTATGTCTGAAACATAACAAATGCCTTCTCATACAGTATTCTGAGGCAGGAAGGCACGAACGGTCATGTTCGAATCAAATGTTTGTAGAAAATGCTGCCTGCTGCGGTTCCTCCGTTTGGCCATTTTTTGGAATCAGTGGATTCTTCTCTGCCTACATTTCCCATAATTCTATGTGTCAGTGCCAAAGCAGCACAGTCAGGAGTGAAAAATGCAGAAAGGAGCCATGCAGCCCCAGCACAGTGGAAGAGAGTGACCGGTTTGTATTCAAATACAGATTTTATGTCTGGCAAGAAATAGCCAGTGTGCCTTGATGTAAATAAAAGTTATTTTTTAAAAAGTGTGCTTGCGTTTTGTTGTGTGAACATCTGCACAGTAAGAGCACTGTATTCCGTACAGTATTTCGGCATTTTTTGTGTTTTATTAGTTATTGCGGAAATACCCGAAGTCATACATGATTTAATGATTGGTTGGACTCTGCAAAATCTGCCTAGCAACCAATATGCACTTTGATTGGTCACATTTGGGCCAACACTTTTAATGAAATAAGAAAAAAACCTCATCTGCGTCCGCAGTTTGTACCGTCAGTATTCCGTACACCAGCTTCCACAGAGGGAGTGGTTTTCCGTACAGTGTTTTCCCTGCATTTTATTTGCAGTTTTATGAAATCTAATTGCATAAAAATAGACATTAACTGATTATACTGATTTTAAAATTGAATTATTATAAACAATATGTGCAATGAATGAGGCTACCATGGAAAGAAGCCCAGTAAAGTGAGGCAGTGCTGTGAAGCTGCGCAGCTGAATCTGCTAAAGTAACTTAGCTGACAGTGTAAACTCAGATTAACAACTCAGTACTAAACATACTGTGTTTCATGGTGATGATATTTATTTTATTTAATATTCGTTTTAGTGTTAAATGTGATGTTTAATCGTGCTTAAATGCATTTTAACTGGCCGTGAAAGTTTTCCCCACCCCATTCACATTCGCATCCCTGGGTTTCCCCACCCACCATGTTCGGGTCGCGCCGGGGGTCAGTCACTATTTGCATAGATTTGATGTCCAAACCCAGGTTAGATGGTCTTTCCGACCATTTTGATGGAAAAAGGGATATATGACAATGTCTCAGATGTATCCTTCACTTCACTTTTTTATCAAGAAAGTGGTTTTTATTACACAGACAGAAATATGTGCAAGTGTACGGAATACTGAAGTGTACGGAATACTGAAGTGTGCGGAATACCGTGCTCTTACGTTAGTTTTATGTCAATTAAATCATCATCATTTTGCTTTAGCTGTAGTTTATTTCTAATAAAGTAGTCAGTTTGGCTGTTGTGATGTTTAATAATTTTTGCAGGGGGGAACAGCCTGTTTTTCACGACTCAGCTTTAGCTGCTTGTCTAATTTACTAATCTTAGCTAAATAGCTACTGCTCTTTTAGCATTATCATTCATTTTATTTTGTCATTTCAGAACAACATATGAAAGTATGGCAGCTCTTTATTATGTTCTGTTGTAGCTATGTTTGCTAATGTAAGCTAGTGGTCAAGGTAAGCTATTGCTAGTTAGCCTAGCCAATGAACCCAGGGAAACATTGGTGCTTTTTTGTGCATTACAGCTTCGTTCTGTGAGGTTAAATTTACATAAAATATCACATATTGGTGATATGTAAAAGTTGAGTATGCAGGCCTTCTTAAAGCACATTTTTCTGTGTGAAAGACAATAACGACTAAATGCTAACAGCTAGCAGTGAGCTGTCGGGATTTTGGCACAGTCATGTATTGCTGCCTTCAAAGTTAAGGTACCTTCATCACAAAGCTGGCTTCTAAGGCACTGCCTCACGAGACAGCATGAGCGGTAAGGCATCAAGACAGCCTTTACTTTCAGACACAGCTAAGGGTTCACGCCTCTGACGTCGCTTCCATACTTTGATCAAGAAACAAATGGATCCTGATTGATGGCCTCAGGTGTAGAACAAGAGTGGACAAATGAGATCCATCTCAGACAGACGGTCCAGAATTGAATTTACATTGTTTACAATATTGGCTGCAAACTTTTAAGGGTATTTACTGTACTTGAGGTTCAATATTCCATCTGGCTAATGTAGAGGTGTATTTTGAATGCTTCATTACTGCTTTGGGATCTTGCCATCATGTTCAGACAGACATTGAGGATGGTGACCTCTCCTGTCCCTCCTCACCTCTTTACTGCGACGCTTGTGCTCATACTGTGCAATACAGCGTCTCATAACCAACCACGCACACACACATACTCTGAGCTGAAGCATTAGCTTGCCAGACTGCCTCAGGTTAATAAGGCCTCTAATGGAAGAGTTACTGTAATCTCCTCCTCTGTTTGTAAGCACTGAGAACACACACACATATACACACACTGTAGTCTGCTGTTCCTACTGTTTCATAAGATTCATTCCTGTCTCTTGTGAGTAAATGAGGGCTGGTGCATCAACAGCTCCCACAATGCTCCCTTTACCGGCACTCTCGACTCCATTTACACACAAACCACAATGGTGGAAAGAACCTTCCTTTAAACTTCTGTTTGAACTTTTGGACCCAATGGCAAAGTTGATTGCTGGCAATACACCATCATTCAGACATCTAGACTATTATTAATAAAATAACAATGTTTTTGCACATAAATGTTTTTGCTACGATTTAAGTATTTTGTTATGATTTTAGTATTTTACAACCTCCTTTTACAGGAAGATGCTGTAAAAAAGAAGCAATGCATTTTTCAGTGTCTGTCTAACAAGTTTAATAGAGAATTTTACAGAAGCTTCAACAACTAAATATAATATGAAGTTTTCCAGTAGGGCGTCCACTCCTTGGCTTTATTACAGCTTCCATTGTATTTTTTCAAAGAAATCTGCAGAGATATTGTTCCATACCTCCAAAGTTCAGTCTCAGACGTTGGTTGCATTTTCAGCTTCAAGTAATCCCCAATACATTCAGTGGTGTTGAGGCTTAGACTCAGTGGTCAGTTCTAAGAGCAGCAGCAGTGTTTGATTTTTTTAAGGGCTTCTTGGCAGCTACTAATCTTTTCAGACCTATAGTGTTGTCTTCTCACAGTGGAAGGATGGTGAGAAAGACCTGCGCATATTTTCAGATTAGAGCTTTTGTGTAATTTTCTGTCAAATATTCTAAATGTTTTCTGCTTTTTCAGTGTCTGACTTTTAAATTCTATCTAAACGATTGAAAAGAACAGAAGTCTAGACAGAACGAGTCAAAGGCATGGGAAAAAATAAAACAACAACTATTAACATGAATCGAGCCGTAGTGTACAGAAGGGGGTTTTCTGGTTGCGTGATTAGCTCAGTAGCAGCGGTGTAGCCTGAGGGTCAGCCAGGTCAGCAGAATCACAGACGGATGAGTCCCTCTCTGACAGAACATTGCTCTCACGCAGCTCTCCCCCGGCCCTGTGTGTCAGATAACGCGACGGATTAACACGAGAAAGCCCAAACATGCACTTCAGGGCACGCAACGGAGCTGAATTTCTATTTTACTGCAACCGTGATGGATTCCTGCCATTAAGGGAGGACCTTTTGCTTTTGATGTCAGCACCTGCTGATGATTCTTCTAGGAAAAGAAAAAACCCCTAACAGTTCTCTGAAAGACAAAAAAGAAAAACAGCATGTTGTCTGTCTTTCGTCCAAAAGAGGTTTGCAGTGATCATGAGTCAATTCATGTGAGTTGAGTCCTGAGTCTTTGGTAGGGAATTTTAGTTCAGTCTCATTATTAGCTGTAGGCATTGCGCTGGACAAACCCCTACTAAAAAAACAGGACTTTAATTAGGCTTAGACATGCAGTGTTTAAAGGAAAGAGGCAAAACAACTTAACACAGCAATATGCAATTTTTTATGGCATGTGTGTGCCACTAGAAGTCACCCAGAAAAGCCTGAAATAATCATTTAAAAGTCAAAGATACTGGGACAGATTTGACGGGACATATTCAACCCATATCATATCGTCGTATAAGTGTAGAAGGTTTGACTCGATGTTCAGGCTTCAAATGTGATATCCACGTTATCCTGAAAAAGACATGATGACGATAGTAGATAATGTACTCACATCCATGGAAGACCCATCCTTCAAGTTTTGACCGAGTCCTCGTGGAATACTCTTTCAACACACTCACAAACGTCAGATTCATCAGCTTGCACCGGTCCAAAGCACAACTGACTGAGCAAATTACAAACTATTCTTCCTCACGTTGCTTGCAATTATAAATCAGTCAGCACACATTCAACAAATAAACAAATGGTTATGGCACAGAATTGAAGTGCTTACAGGCCTTCTTTATATCCTGACATCAGTGACAGTCATCTTGTTTATACTTGTTTAGATGCTGAAATGTTGCTAGTTGCGAGCTGACATTAGCAAACCTGACCCAAGGTTAGTGAATGTGTTGGGCTACTAGCATGCTAAACTGTGATGTTCGTTAGAATCAAGTTTTCAATCCAGATCATCTTGACAAATCTGTGTCTGACTGCGAGAGACCTGAACACGGTGCTATCCCACAGTGGGTGAAATTGTTTATTAATCATAGAATTGACCAATCAGTTGTGATCAGGTGTCTGGGAAGGTTGGGGTGGGGACAGATTTACATCCCAGTGCAGCTCTCTCGTCTTCAGCCTCGAGTCTGAGTCAAATCGTGAGTCAGTTAGGGGCGAGTTGGAGTTGAGTTGCAAGTCCATATTAATAGCGAGCATGTTACATCATGCACTTCTTGTTTGCTGCAGATTTCTGTTTCAGTCCGGGGTCAAGGCAAGGTCAACCACATAAATAGACAGATATAATAAGTGTTATAGTAATACCAGTAAACAAAACAGTACTTTACTGGAGTTATTAAGGCAAAGGGACGTGATGTGTTCAAGGGAACAAACAGTAATGATATGAATAAACTGTGGGAAGATGGAAAGTGTTTGTGGCCCTGTGCATGCAAACGTGTTCGCTTCATCGCTGGAGGTCCACAAGTTCATTCTGACATGAAGCCGAGAGAGAGATGGGACCTGAAAGTGCCGCTGTTCCACAGCCCCTGATATACAAGTAGAGATGGATAGTTGATCCAGCTGGATGAGTGGGGAGTGGAGGTTCTGTGTGGTCCAGCTAAACCCATGGCCACCTCTAGGGTATCTGGGGTCACCTCTGACCTGTCTGTGACATGGTACAGAGCTCTACAGAAGAACATTACACTGATAGATGCTGTTCACCATCTGTCCTTAATGAAGACAGATCATCTGAATGGTAGTGGTCTTCCTAACCAAAATCAGAGCACTTAAAGGCCCCATATTGTTCAGTTTAAAATGTCTACTAAGAAAGTGACATAAAAAAAATTGCTGCATTGAAATTGCTTGACTACATAATGTCTATATATTTAATCAGTGGAATTATATATACAGTACTGCCCGAGACCGAGTCAGAGACCACCTTTCATTTGTTTAATTTCCAGGCAAAATGGCCATTTAATGAAAGTTATTCATTTTTTAGGAGACATATCTCCTGAAAAAAACAGAAACGAAAATAAGTGAAACAACAGGATTTACCAAACCTGGAGTTGCTGAAAGCTGCTGGTGTTCTCAGAACAATGGACTGACCACTCCAGAGTCCAGACCTCAACATCATTGAATGTGTTTGGGATTAGTTGGCTTATGAGAGTCAGAAAATGCAACCAACTTCTAAGACTGAACTCTGGAGGTGTGGAAAAATATCCCTGCAGATTTCTTTAAAACTGCACCGAAAGCCCAAAAAGAATGGAAGCTGTAATAGAGGGTGGGTGCAGTGAATACTGAATACTGAAAAAATGTATTGAGGCTTCTGTGTAATTTTCTGTTAAATATATGTTTTCTGCCTTTTTTCTGACTCGGAAAAATAAGTAGCTTGTACTAAATGGCTGTTTCAGTTAGAAATGAAATAAATGGTGGGTGGTCTCTGACTTTTGCACATTACTATATGCAAATAAGCATGATTCTGATTGGCTCTCCTGGAATGAACTGTCAAGTCTGAACTGAAAAGCTCAGGGACATCAGAAAATATGATAAAAATAAGTTTATCTGCATTCTCAGAAAAAAAGTTACGAAACTGTCACTGGGGCACTTTTTAAGACGTATTGACTCCACACACCCCGTCTCGTCTCCAGGCTTTTTATTTTATTGTTCTGTTTTAAAACATTTGGTTATGAAAAGGTACAAATACATATGTTTCACCTGGAAAAACTTATTTAAGGTACACAATTTAGACCATAAAACCACTGTTGCTTAACCCTTAGAACCCTTAAGGGTACTTTTACATTGTTTGTACCTTGATGAATAAAAAATTTACTTGCACAGAACCTTTATTTCTAACAGTGCACTTCTTTTGGATGTCTGGATCTTTCTGGATCCTTCTGGCAGAAGCAAATGCAAGGTTACATTTGTTTCAACTGGGAATTGCACAACAGACTGTCTGCAGTTACAACACTCCTTATCGCTTCAATGTAAATGAATGGGATGAACAGCTAAAAGCTGAATGGGAGGTAAATGCAAATGCTCATGTTTGTGGCATCACATGTTGAATTCAAAACAAGCTGTTTTCAAAGTTTAATCTCCATTTATCCACTATATTTTGAATCCTTAACAGGCCTCATTCACCAATATCTTCTTAAGTTTTTTCTTAAATTTGTTCTTGACGAAGGTCCTAAGAAATAGTTACGTCAGATTCATGACGTGTTCTTAAACTGCAGAACTGTTCACACCTTTGTGCTCTTGAGTGTGTGTAGATTCTGTTTTTACCTAAAAAAAAACCAAATAAGAAAACATTGGTGAATGTCAGACACGTAAAAACTGCGTAAGTGGGTTTTAAGTGAAAATTTCTTCTTAAGAATGGTTGGTGAATGAGGCCCAATGTTTACATAGCACGTCAAACTTTTATCCTTTTAAAAAAGCAATGAACAATTGCTTTTTCCATGACAGGTCTTTTACAATTCACATGACCTTCATTCCAACGCTACAACATCATAATGGAGATCATTTGGAGGTTGGTTTTCCCCAATGATTCCCACAGCACTTTTGTTCTGGAACAGCAAACCATGAAGCAACCAGCTAAAGCAAAATACGTAAATGATATCAACCATGAATAGAATGTTTAATGTGATGTCTGCTTGATGATGGATCCCTCTGAGCCTGCTTTGATGCTAGAACACTGAACAGCATTGGAATATCAAAGAACCTGGGCGCACTGAAGGTTTTTAGGCACTGCGGTGCCCATGTTGCGTAATGCTTGGACAGAAGGTTCAGCCTCACCTACGCTGTGCATGACAAGGGTGCATTAGCAGGCTGGATGAAAATAAACAGGTCTATAAAACGGACTGGAGACTTGGAGGGGATGGGGGCGGAGGGATGTGTGCCGGGGAATAGGCGTCTCAGCTCTCAGCGGTGTGTGTCTGGGAGTGTATATTTGTTGTGGGAAGAGGTGTTTTGCATGTATTTATCTGCATTCCTGAGCAACACAAACAATGTGCTCCATGCCAGCGGGCAGAGAGAGGGCACTGAAGATGTCACAATTCTAACCCACAGGAATGTCATATCTCTGAGATTGTATGTCACTGAACCAACATAACAAATCAATCTTCAGAAACAAAAGGACAGCAGCAAAGCAATGGGAGGGTACAGACGGAAGAGAATGTGCCAAGAATGCCAGTAGACACCAGAGATAAGAATAAGGAGAAGGGGAGGAGCTAGATGAAGAGTGTGAGCGGCTATTTCAGTGGTTATGGACATTGACTTTTATGATGGTGATGATCCTCCGGGGTCAGTATGTAGACTGCTCCATAAAAGTTTGGATATGTCATAATAATAATATGATTCCCTGTCTATTTGCAATAGCTTAACATATTAAAGACTATCAAGGGAAGCCATCATCAGGTAGACATCACATTAAACATTCTATTCATTATGATTTACACATTGTGTTTTAGCCTATAGGAAATGCTGGTCAAAACTAGCAATCGTTGCTTCCATATGACCTCTATTTTGATGCTTGCATTAGAATGGTGGTCATGTGGATTTTAAGTGCTCTCATTTTGGTCAGTAACACATAACCATTGAGATAATCTCAGCACTCAAGCTTTCCAGGTGTAAAGACCACCTTTTAAACTGCCATGTGTTAATTAAATTGGGCTGGAGCTCCAGCAACTTTGGTTCGTCTTAACAGCAAACTGAGCTGAGCTCCTGTGCTGTAATTTGGTGGAAATGTAAATCATTTACAGTAAAATCCATTTAACTATTCAATGTGATAAACCGTGCTGATGGATAATTTCCAGGGCCACATCCTTCTCTACTGAATTTCACATTCATGTAAAAACGTATATATTCTTTCCAGCGGATTTATATGTTCTAACCTGCTAAATATATCTGATCACTATGCCTCACCCTTAAAGTAGCCCCTTATTATTTACCCACCATTTATCCTGTTAAATATATTCCAGTATTGCATTTTTTACTAGCTGAGTTTGCATAGCCAGATACAGTTGCCAGTACTGAGGGAGCTAAAACAAACATTTATTTATGCAGTAGGCTGGTTTTTACCGTACTTGAGAGCCTTACATGCACCAATCAGGCATAACATTATGACCACCTCCTTGTTTCCACGCTCATTGTCCATTTTATCAGCTCCACTTACTATATAGGTGCACTTTGTAGTTCTACAGTCACAGACTGTAGTCCATCTGTTTCTCTGCATACTTTGTTAGCCCCCTTTTACCCTGTTCTTTAGTGGTCAGGACTCCCATGGACCACCACAGAGCAGGTACTGTTTGGGTGGTGGATCATTCTCAGCACTGCAGTAACACTGACGTGGTGGTGGTGTGTTAGTGTGTGTTGCGCTGGTGTGAGTGGATCAGACACAGCAGTGCTGCTGGAGTTTTTAAACACTGTGTCCACTCACTCTCCACTCTATTAGACACCCCTACCTTGTCAGTCCACCTTGTAGATGTCAAGTCAGAGACGATAGCTCATCTGCTGCTGCACAGTTTGTGTTGGTCATCCTCTAGTCCTTCATCAGTGGTCACAGGATGCTGCCCACAGGATGCTGTTTGGTTGGTGGACTGTTCTCAGTCCTCAGACTTGTTATTCAGTAACTACAGGGACTTTCGATGCAAACTGGTTGAGCTATTTTTAGATAGACATACATAGAAGTGTGTAATAAAACTTTGAGCCGCTCGGTGGGCCCTGGCCTTTTAGGGGGTTAAACTGGTGAGTGATTTTAAGTAGGGAGGCTGGAGTTTTCCGTAGTTTTGAGTGGTATGTTTCCAAAACGTGACTGAACTCTTGAAAGTAGTGTTCCATTGAGGTAAACAGGTTGGTAGCATCGTTGCTTGGGACAGTTCATTTTGCTAGATCAAAAGGCTTAGGAGTGACTTTTATCTTTGACAGAAAAGAATCAGAGGATATTCTGAAATGTTGATGTCAAACCTGACAAAGACCACTTAAAAAAGCCAAGTAAATGAATTTGACTTAAGTTATTAAGATAAATATTCTACCAGTTTTAATCACATTTTCATGATATCAAGGTTGAGAACTTCATGTAATACCTCATAAAATGAACCATATTGTTCCAATGTTGTTAACAGGTATGAACAGGACTCGCCCACCTCCAATTTTTTCCTTGTTTTTGATTTTCAAAACATGCCTTTAATAACATTTCCATGAAGAAATCATTGAGATGAAACTTGCTCTTGCTCCAAGGAAGATGCTTTGATGCACATGAAGCTGTTGCAAAGTACATCCAAAGTATTAGCAATTAGCTTTGTATGTAAAAAAAAATAAAGCATTTTTCTTTCTTAATTGGAATCTAACTGAGAAAATTCACAAAAGAAGGCAAAGTAACCCTAAATGTTAAGACCACTTTACCAACAGAGCATTGAAACCAGTTGTGGCATGTGCCCATTCCCCTGGCTCCAATGATGACCGCGAGAGCTGGCAGGAAGGTGGGCCCAAACCCCAAGTGAAAACAAAACCTCGCTAGAATGGCAGGGAGGGGAGAAGTGTGAGTGAGTGGGGTTCGGGCCTCACTCTGGGTTCGGGCCCCACTCTGGGTTCGGGCCCCGCCTTCCTGCCGGCTCTTGCAGTTGTCATCGGGTGCCTGGGGGACGGGAGCATGCCACACCAGTGTTTGTCAATAAAGGTGCGCATACCACTCCTTGACATGCGCATACCACTCCCAGCATGCTCACTTTCTCTAAGCACCACATCGCTCTCAGCATTTTCCTTTGACTGCATTACATTAAGCCCAGAATAAGATACAAACATCGATAGTAGGTGACGTGGCAGCCAATCTAAAATCTTTAAGAGACACAAATGCTAATGCTCTGTTACCTTAGCTAACATCACTCACCTTGTATATATTAGTGAAGAGCTAGCTAGCTAACACCAAATGTGAAATTCACTAAATGATACTGAAAGTTTAATTCCATTAAATCTATATGAGTAGAGTGTGAAATGAGCTTGGGGTTGAAGTCCATTGGCGCTCTCACTATAACTCTTATATTGTGGTAGCTCTCTACATGATACTGTGCCATTTCTGGGATGCCTTAAATGTTTGATCGGGGGGCATCTGTAAATCAGCTATGATGTTTTTTCTACTGGCTTTCGGATAAAAAGATGTAGAAAGAAGAGAAGAGGAGATTTCAGAAGAGAAGTTTGAGGCTGCTAATACTCAGTGGGAGCCATAGTGTGAAGAGATCTTCTTCTGGAGCCCAAGTGAGACAGAAACAATGGATGAATTCCAGTTTTGCAGGCATGGAATGAAAACTGACTGATAATGCTGACCTTGATGGACTCAGCTGAGGGTATTCAGAAGCGCACAACTTACTTTGAATCATGATTCTCTGAGGGACTCATTCTCATGCTAGCTATGGACTGGACTAAGGATGGCTGATGTGAGAAAGCCACCCACCCACTGTATCTAATCAGCTTCCCTTCTATCACTCTCTTCTGCTCTGGCTGTCTATCATCACTTGAGTAAGGCACAGTGGTTATATCTGGCCTCCTGAAACCTCTTTCATCTTACTCCTCTCTGTGAAAGACTGTGGTGTTGTGGAGACACTGCACTGAAATCCTCTTTCTGGAGAAGCACTGTGCTTCCTCATACAATACCTTGTCACACAACTTGTGCAAAAGACACTGAGATAACTAAGCTACATTCCCACTGTTGTGAGAAGAATATAGTCCAACTGGACACATACAAACAGAGTTCCTTATTGAAAAAAAATTGAATGAGCTTGACTATAGTTTACTAACCAGCTTGGTATTCTTTTTGGATGGCTGAAGTTTTTGTGGGGGGTGATATCGGAACGGACCTTGTAAGTCGTGTCATTCTGTAGTCCGTGTCATGCCCATATAAGGAACTCCAGGTCTAAGTGTTTTTTCTTGATGGGAATAATGAATATTTTTTTCCCCCAAAATTTCACTGGATCCTCTGAATGACGAGGTTGTTTAGAAGTCGAAATACAAACAGTTCTACATGCAAGCTAACACTGCAGCGCATTGAAACCACATCATAACACTTGCGACTTCATTGAAATAGCCCACTCAAAACTGCAGGCTTGGACGAATGTCTTAGTTAGTGGGCACCCATACACAATTGCTTTCAAAATACCAGATTGATATGAACAAGTTACAAATCATTAAACTAAAACAGATTTTGGGTGAGATTTTTAGGTTCAGGGTCAAATATCATGCCTGAGGTGGTTTCTCTGAGTAAACACAGTGCATTAAGTGGTGCAAATGTCATTCCTGTGGAGGTCTCTGAGTAACCACTGTGCACTAAGTGTACTGCACTCAGCAGTGCATGTGCTTTACACTGGGAGATGAGTAACTTCAAAATTGTGTTTCTCGTTTGAAATATATGGTTTGTAGTGTGGGAACTCAGCCTGACTTGCTCTTCTCTCAGCTGACTCTCTTCAGTCTTTATTAGAACTTGTCTTGGCCTTCATTGAACCTGTTACCACAGAGCAAAGTCCTTCAAGGTCATCTTATCTTTTGGAAACTGCTTACCTTACAGAATGTGTGCATTTACAACTGGGTCACTGCCCTGGTCACTTTTACTACCTCTGTCACTTTTATTTCCCTGGATTCCATAACTGCCCTAAACTCCCTCAAAATCCTGTTCACTGCTCTTACTTCAGGAAGAATCTGATGGAATGACTTTTAGCAACAATCTTACCACCTCCTTAGCACTCGTTTTTGTTTTTCCATGATGCACAGTGAAATATAGCCCTATGAAATATTTCTAGTTTTGAATAAACAAACAAAACGTTCACAATTTATTTTAGGTATTATTTTGTATGTGTAGGTATTTAAGTCCCATTCTATAGCATGTTATCTACAATCAAAAACTACAACCAAACATACAAAGCCGACCTAGATCACCTGGTAAGCAGTTTTGGACAAGCTCCTCCAGCAACCATGCAAACACAGCTTTGCAGAAAACTACAGTTCTTACATCACTTCCTGTGTGCTACTTTTTAACTGTACCAGAACCACACTAAACATTTTCAAAAAATGTAGAGGTTCCTGCTTTAAACAACAATGCAAATTGAGAAATGAGAAAAAACACAAGGTGGCTTCTCACAGTATTTAATGGTGTTGCTTTCCCAGTAGTAGCCTACAGCTTGAGTAGACATTGGTGCTATATAATAGTGTTACTTTCATACAGCGACATTTTATTTCATAATATACATTTGTGTATATCATTCACTGTATACAATTTATGAGGCTAATTATTTGACAACTACCAAATACAGACATGCAAGCTCGTAAGCAGTGAAAAAAATGGGACACATTCTAAAATCAACCCCTTCTACAGGGTCTGGAGGCTTGGAAAATTTAGCTTAGAAAATTTTTGCAATTTTAAATAAAAACGAAGCATCATGGTGCATGCATACAGTTAAACAAGTAACTGCTGTAGAACAGAGGCGACCAGTACTGGTCCTTGAGATCCACCACCCTGAAGAGTTAAAATCCACCAACGCTGTGTCTAATTTTCAGATACCTAGAGCTAAACTCTGTAGGGTGTAGATCTCCAGGACCAGGACTGGGTACCCTTTCTGTGGAACAATTCAGTTCATTGAGTTCAATAACTATGGCTATTCAAGTCATATCAAAAATTGTACTTTATTTTGAATTCTTTGTTTAAAATAATCTATTGCTTACCATAACAAGGTACATGTTTATGGCATTTGGCAAACATTTCCTTTTAAGATCCCTCCTCATCAGTTGTTATAAATAGAGGCCATTCTAAAAACTGTCATTTGTGTTCTATGTGCTGAAAAGGCTATACATAAGGGGTGAAGTGCTTGGACCCCTATGATCACCACTTGCAATGTAATTTGTAAACGAGCGCTAAGCTCTCATAGGGAGTACGATCAGATATCAACATGTTCTACATCAATTTCAGACAAAAACAAACCTGATTGTCTTGCTTGCAAACAATGATAATTTACTCAGTAGCCTTTTTTCACCCGCCTTTCTGAAGCTAAGATATGTGACGATGAAACCATCTGCTGAAGAAAGAAGGGGTTTCATTTAGCAAAACCATTAAAGACCATTAAAGCACTGATTTTAAGTAATTTTAGCTAAGTTAATACTATCCAGCAGCACTCCTGGAACTCTTTCAAGCTCCACAATTCATGTGTGTGACATATTCAACATTCAAATCCGACAATTTCACTGAAAGGCGATGAGTTTGTCAGTGGTGTGAATGGAGGTGGCGAGTGCCTGGAGGGGCCACTTAAAGAGCCAATGAGATTTCTTCTAGGGCCTTTGCCCCTGTGGCCCCGCCCCTAGATCCGCCCCAGTTACAGCACAATAATACCATTCAGTCCTCATGGCTGGGATAGAACAGGCAGAGGAATGCCTGTTGGAGTGAGAACTGGGCCAGAACCCAACAGATGAAGGCCTTTATTATTCAGACCTAGCAAGATAAGTGCCAAACATTCAGCTAGTAATGCTGGAGATGACAAAGTAGCCTCAAAGAATGAAACCCTATAGCATCACTGTGTGCTTGTGAAACATGTAACCTTGATAAGTCAGGTGAGTATGTCCAATTTAACCCTTTATTGTCTGTCTACATGATACAGGACTTGAGCATCAGTTCTCTGTAACTTATTAGGACTTGCATCTCACCCCAGTTTAAGATTTTCTTCACTTTAATGCCTTTATTTACACCATTATCTGAACTGCTCTTTGCCTTGATGTTGGAAGAAGTGTGAGAATTTAACCTGTCAACTTTTGATTTCCAAAAATGGTCCAAGTCTTGCAAATCCAAAAGTTAAGTGTATTGGCTGCTCTGCGAAGTACGTATATAGTAGATCAATGAAAACATTCAAAACAGATAGTGTAAAAGTGACCTGTTCACCTAACGTCAATGCTGATGTTGATTTAGTTTAGTTTAGTTGATTTAGGTTTAGTAGACACTGTAATCCAGGTGCTACATGACAGGGCTGCCTGAAAGGGGAATCGAACCTGTAAATTTCCATATTTGTTCCACTGTCTATGCAAAAGTATGGTGCAGTAGATAATGCAATTGCCCTGCACACAGAAGACTGGTTTGATTCCCCATCCTCTTTGTTCACCTACCAAATTGCTATGAATTAGAATGTCTACTAAATGCCAAAAACTGTAAGTGAGGTGTGTTATATTTTAAAAACACTGAACTGAATTTTCTATGCTTTCAATGTTGAAATAGAGAAAACATTATTTTTGCATTAAATCAATTTCAGTGCTGATTTTAGGCAACAGCTAATCAACCATCAGCAAGAGCTGTCAAAGAAACTCTGGTTGTTTGACACGGTTGGTTTTCCAGTGTTGACTCAATGGCCCATGCAACATGCAACATCAATGCAAATTCAACATCAGAGATATACGCTGATTCAACAGTGTTTCCCAACATCAAATCAACATTGTTTCAATCAGAGTTTACTATCTGGAGTTTACTATCTTGGCTGATCTCCAGTAAATTAAGTGTTATTTTTTCTGCATTCAGAAATTCACAGATGTGACCAAAGGTGAAGCTCTGTGAAGGAACAAATTTTCTGTTAAGTCTTATCTGTCAGTCTATTCTGTGAAGGTCTCGACAGCCAGCATGATGCATGGGGTGCAAAATGGAGGGAGTGGACGATCATGGCAGAATGATGGATGAGATGGAGGAGATGAATTGGAGTATAATCGGGATGGAACTTCTCACCATGGAATCATCGCAATCATTTAAGGGTGGAGTAAACATGAACTTGAGCATGTGGGACATCAGTGTCGAGTCCTAGAGGATCCTTCGAGATCCAAGTTTGATCCGATCACAGGTTTCTACCATCTACAACGTCCAGTTTCAGCCAAAGTGGAAAATCTGATTCCAAAGTACCGTACAGAGCACCTTCCCAGGACTCTCTCTTTCCAGTTTTCTTTGACCCACAGTCACAGCCTGGAACTGGGCTGTAGAGGCCAGATGCTCAGCCCCCTGGTGAGGGTCTCTACTAGCTTCCAGCTGCAGGACCACAACACATCATGAGCAGGGAATGTCTGAGTAATCGCCTCAACAAGAGTGTGAGCAGATGTGCTGAGTCGGTAACGCAGTGCGCATTCACATCCACGTATGCTAACACACCTACATGCTGCAACGACACACACACATGTACACCCTCATGCACTCATAGGAGCTTTGGTCACATTTCACAGTACTGAGCATGGAATCGGTTGCCATAGTTACTTCTTGTAACACTACAAAACATAAGCCCCTTGGATTACCCTCAAACTCTCCCAACTACTGACCAGCTGACTTGGCCATTGACTCCCTGTGGCTGGGGCATTGTGAAGAAAGCTAGCCAAAAAAATCAATGACCTTATTGTCTTATCTATCATCCTCCTCTAGCTCAAGTTACTGACTGTTGTCTTGGCCTACTTTTCTATGCCTTACCACACCATGATGTCAAACAATGTGACTGTAGGTGAAATTTCCCACTAATAACTCTTTGCTAGTTAATCCAATTATGACCTGCTATTTTACGACCTCCTCTTATTATGGTGATGAGTTTAGCACCAGTGGGTTCGGCCTGGTGCTGCACAGTCTGAGGTGAACACCTGTACCATTTACGGGCAGCCTGGGGCTGACCTAAACCCCCTAACGTAAACAAAACATCCTGTGGAGCACCAGATGTGGATTCTTCCTCAAACAAATTGCTAAACAGCTCAGTTTCTTGGTCACACATGCAAACAAAGCCACGTCTTAAAGCAGTGGTTCAGTGAAATATCAAATCACCTTAGTCCAAATGTAACTGATCTCACTGTCAGTTTGTGTCCAAATTTGTGTTCAAAAGTTGTTCAAACTTTGTTTTATGGCTAAAAACTGGATTAGATGCCTAAATTTATTTATTTCATTTATTTAATGTATATTTATTAATTTATTTTTATATATATCAATATGTCAGAAAGTGTATTTGAGATTACCTAACAGTTTACTATGGTTTGAGGCAGTTATGCGCCGAAATAAAAATTCTTGGCCAAAACTGAAATTCATAACATTGAATAGAAAACCATTTTTATTATTTGTCTTTTTATTTATGCTTTTGAGGGAAAATTACAATGCAGTGAAGAACAGTACTCTTACTATTGATAGAAACAGTCTGAGCAACAATATATAAAAGCAATTTGGCACTGTTTTGCTGAGTCTGTCCATTATTTTACAATCTGTAGTGAACAGATGGCGTAGGGCGTGACAGGTGTGCTGTGTAGTGAAGAGGTTCTTGGGTGTTGAACCTACTTTTGATATTCAGCATTAACAGTAGCTTGTCAGATGTCAATCATAGAAACTGTCCCACACGGTTGATTTGCTGCCGTCAAATAGTTTGAATGTGTTTGCTTCATTCAGTGCAGGAGAGCAAAGTAAACAAACATCGTTTTTCATAATTACTTATTTGTGATGGATTTGTAATATGTTGTAAAGTGTTATTTAATCTTTCTTATTTTAGCATTTTTCTGCCTTTTTCTTTCGGACAAAAACCAAAACTGCCACTTTAGGCCATTTTGAACTGAACATTTTTCCACACGCAAAGAAAATCTATTTATACATGTATTAAAATTGGCGTCAACACTGCTGGACTATTTAAGGTGGAACGGGAAAGTTAGCTAGCTACCAAGACGTTAGCATGCTATTAGTGATTTTTTATGCTTGTTACAAAGAAAATGACCATAATACATTGAAATGACATTAAACTAAGATAATACAATGGTTATCATAATTTTTAACAGAGAAAATTCTCACATTTGTGGGTTTCTTTGGTCTCTTGTTCAGCTGTCTTGCTGGTTTTTCTTTTTTTTCCTCATAACATATAATTTTTCGTCCATATGGGTTTGATGGCTCAAATTTTGGCAGATCCCTAGTTTAAGGTAAGCGTGTGATGATTTAAGCTTGCAGTTTGCTTAATACCTTCTGGTAACATATAAGCTTTCATTAGTTGTTAGCTACAGTAGCATTGTAGCTTCAGTGCAAAACTGAAAAAGCAAACTTCACACATTTTAACATGTCTTGGTTGATTGTTATTTGGGTGTTTTTTGATTTTTGCTTTTAGAATGTGGTGGCCAGGTAAGACAATGGATTTTATTAGTCAAAGTCAAGTCAAATTTATTTGTATAGCGTTTTTTACAACTGATGTTGTCACAAAGCAGCTTCACAGAAATCCATTAAAGACAAAGTTTTAACATGAAATGTAAATCCTCCAAGTGAGCAAGCCAGGGGCGACAGTGGCAAGGAAAAACTCCCTCAGAGCTAAGGAAGAAACCTTGGGAGGAACCAAGGCTCACATGGGGGGATCCCATCCTCCTCTGGTCAAACTACCTACAAAATTATTATACTACTAATATTAGTAGTAGTAGTAGTAGTATTAGTAATACTAGAGTGGCACAATGCCAAGAAAAAAAAATTCAAAAATTAGCATTACTATATTAAAATGATATAAAATGGTGCATCATTTTCGCTTCAGTAAATGACTAAATCTGCCATTATTTCCACTTCAATAAAATATTACAGCAGTACAATTGTTGCCAGAAGTAAACTGAAAGACAAAACTGTGCTTAACGTGTTTAATCACTCATGAGGAAATTATGTATTTAATTCAAGTTAATTAAATGCATCAGTTTTCAGTGCACAGTGTTAACTTTCAGAAAAACACTTCATATCGACAGGCCATAGAAGATATTCATAGCCGGCTCTCGCTGCAGATGGTCAGAAAGCTGGCCAGACTGTATAAGGCAACTTACAACACAGCTGTAATACGTGCCGACAGCAGATTTTCACCATGAGGCATAATCGATGCTTTATCGATGACGGCTGACTGATGTTTGTTGTATATCTCACTTTCCATAATCGGGGTGGCCAGAAGGGTGGCCATGCTCCATTTCAGGGTGGCACTGCCCACCCCTTGGCTACGCCTCTGGTTTCTATAATGTTTCTCACCAGGTTGGTGCAGTCCAAGAAGTAGAAAAGTGTGAACTAGGTCTCAGGGCCTTAAGAGGGCACTTACGTTTGTGACACTTCACTCACAGGTTTGCGTGAGTAGAGTTTTATAACAGCAAAGCGTTCTGTTACACTCCAGTTTATCCCTCCATATGGAGCTGGATTATTACACCCATACCCATTCGGCCTAATTTCAACAATATGACATTTTGCTGATGTAAGTATATAGAATGATAGGAGCGTCTGCTAAAGCGATTGGTCTTTATACTCTCCATATTGAAAATGTCGAAAGGCTCTATAGCACAGGCATTTCAACTGCTCTATCCCATGGTCGTAAAGAGCCCTTCAATAAATCTGCTGTGAATACGATTACAAGCCATTCTGATTCTGTATCTGTGTGCGTAAGAAAGTGGGACGCAGGGAGAAAAGAGGAGAGAGGCAGATTGAAACACTCGAAAAAGGGAGCAGCAGAGAACAGACAGAGAAATCAGAAGAAACATAGCAAACATGGAGCCTCGTTCAATAACTGTTCTTAAGAAGAAATTTCTTCTTAAACCCGCTTACGCAGTTTTCACAAAGATTCTGACATTCACCAATGTTTTCATATTTGGGATTTGTTCATAGGTAAGAACAAAATCTACGCACAGTCAAGAGGTGGGAACAATTCTGCGGATTCCATGAATCTGACATGGACTTTTTCATAGGAACTTTCTCAAGAGCACATTTAAGAAAAAACTGAATGACGCACATTGACTCTTCTATTCCAGGAGTGTCAAAATGAATCTAGGAAAGTGGGCAGTGCCATAAGGGTAAAGCCAATATATTCAAACTAACTCCATTCACAACCCCGCCCCCAACCCTTTGTTAAAACTAGCCCCTAAACACAGATGAACCATTCACGGCTTAACAACTGTACTTAGGCATGATCAGGAAAACTCTCTCACTAAACACTGCTGTGTGGGGAACTTAATAATCAGCACAGTGGCATGCAGCAGCATCGATTTCGGAAAGTTGAAATCAGTTGAACGCTTGTATGCGATCAGGTTCCTCCCTCACTGGTGACAGAATAATTTGGTACAATTTGACGCCCTTACTCAAGCGCTGCTGTAGCCAATTGCCTTGTTCACAGTAACAGTGTTGCAAGGTAAACAAAAAAACATGCAAGCAAATAAGCACTGAACAGGGTTTCAAATTGTTTTTAATGCTTTCAGATTGCTTTTGCTTAAGCCAAAATGTTGCACAGTAAGGTTAAGAGTTAGGAGCAGCTTAGAGTAAAATAACTGTTGTTACTTAGCAACCAGTGGTCAGAAGGTCACATCTGATATAACAACACACTTGTTTGTGGTTTTCTAAACAATCCAAAAGAGAGGTTGGAACTAAGTGCTGTATAATCAGTTGTATATATATTGACTTTATATCTTTGCTGTCCAAAAAAGCATCAATTTGTACCTCCATTTTTTTTATTTTACTTCTCTACCCTTATTTAAACACAGCAGCTATCCTCTACACTGTGTAATTTTATGATGAATAGAGCAAAAAAATCAAAATTATTTGAAATACAATCTTTTTGCATTAACTACTATTAAAAGTTGAGAATGTAAAGTTATCCTTTTTGAGATACTTGTTTTTTGTGGGTTGGTCAGTGATGATATTGATTAGAACGATTGAAATGTACTTGCTTACTGCACTTAAGTATTACTTTGGAAGGTTTGTACTTTACTCAAGCATTTTTGAAATGGAATATTTTTATGCAATTAAATTTCTAAGAGAAAAATATTCTTTTAACTCCTTACATTCTTTTCTGACCATCACAAAACTCATTGCTAATCAATTTTCTTAACGTTTTGTCTTGCCAGTCAGTTGCCAACTCAAAGGGACTGCTGTGCTAATCTGTCTTTAAGCGAGGACCAGTGCCACCGATTCGTTGCCGCATCACACACCATCAAAAAGTTTCGTTTACTTGTTGAAACATATACTTTTTACTTTAATATTCATTTGAAGCCAGATGTATCCAGAATAGAGTTACAGAAAATGAAAAGTTTCAGAAGCAGATCTTGCCTGAAGCTCCTCCTCCTTTCAGTGTAACATCACACAAATTTGAAAACCCCCAACTTCTAAGTAAGTTTTCGCACCTCACCATAACGTCATCTCCTCCAGCTTCTAGATTCAAGCAGAAGCTTCCCAGAACTCCAGCCCTGGTTCTCCCCCGTCCTGCAGCCAGCTGAAGGCACCGTCCCAGCTAATAAACTTTCACTTGCCACTTCATCTTTTCTCACTTCCTGTGTGTATCCTCCAGCCAGTGCATTTCTGAGAAGAATTCTGAATTGTACCCAGTTTCACTGAATCATGGTGAGTTTTGATGATGCACTGAATCACTGTGAGGTCAGAGATTTACATCACTGATCTGAGCAGCTTGTGCGTATCTCGTGCATCTCCAGGGTGCTGTGAAGTGCCAGACTCAGTGAGGTTATGGGAACTGGAGAGAGAGCTCGGCCGATTCTGGCCGCATAGAGGATGAGACTTTCTCTCAGGAAACAGAGTGACCCGGATGCACCACCTGACCCTGACAAGCACTTCCCCTGACCCCTATTCCAACGCAGAGGAGACCACAGCAAAAGTCTGCTATTTTGGAGTTAGTATTCAATAGGCCATAAGATACAGTGACATGCAAACGTTTGGGCACCCCTGGTCAAAACATCTGTTATTGTAAATAGTTCAGTGAGTAGAAAATGATCTCCAAAAGGCATAAAGTCAGAGATGAAACATTCTTTTCAAAATTATAAGCAAGATTAGTGGATTATTGTTGTTTTGTACAATTTTAGAGGAAAAGGAAAAGCAGCATCATGCAAATGTGGGCACGCCAAGAGATTTGAGCTCTCAAATAACCTTTACCAGGGCCTCAAACCATAATTAGTTTGTTATAGATATGACTCATCCATAATCATCTTTAGTAAAGGGCAAGTGATGCAAATTTTAAAGCTTTATAGATACTCTGACTTCTCAAAGCTTGTCCCAACAATCAGCAGCCATGGGCTCCTCTAAGTAGCAGCCTAGCACTCTGTAAATTAAAATAATTGATGCCCGCAAAGCAGAAAAAGGCCTTAAGAAGATAGCGAAGCGTTTTTTTTTAACTAATTAAGAGGTAATTAAGAAATGGCCATTCAGGACCGATCACAGTGAGGTTTGGAAGACCAAGAAAACTTTCTGAAAGAACTGCTCATAGGATAGCTAGAAAGGCAAATCAAAACCCCTGTTTGACTGTAAAAGACCTTCAGGAAGAAGGGTCGACTAGCTGACTCTGGAGTGGTGGTGTACTGTTGTACTGTGCAGCGACACCTGCACAAATGTGACAAATATGACCTTGAAATATGAAAAGTCATCAGAGGGAAACCTTTCCTGCATCCTCTCCACAAAATCCAGTGTCAGACGTTTGCAAAGGAACATCTAAACAAGTCTGATGCATTATGGAAACAAGCCCTATGGACTGATGAAGTTAAAATAGAACTCTGCAATGAGCAAAAGTATGTTTGGAGAAAACAGGGTGCAGAAGTTCATGAAGTGAACACTTCTCCAACTGTAAGAAACTTGATCATGCCTTGGACTTACGTTGCAGCCAGTTGCATGGGGAACATTTCACTGGAAGAGGAAAGAATGGAATAATTACCAGCAAATTCTGGAAGCAAACATCACACTGTCTGTAAAAAATACTGAAGATGAAAAAAGGATGGCTTCTATAACAGGATAATGATCCTAAACACATCTCAAAATCAACAGTGGACTACCTCAAGAGGTGCAAGCTGAAGGCAAAAATCCCCCAAACAAGACCGACTACAAAAATGTTCACAAGCTGTAATACTTGCCAAAGGGGGTGTTATTAAGTACTGACCATGCAGGTGCCCAAACTTTTGCCTCAGGCCCTTTTTTTTTGTTATTTTGAAACTGTACAAAATGGAAAACATAAATAAAGTAATCTTGCTTAAAATAAAAGAAAATGTATCATCTTTAAATTTGTGCTTTTTGGAAATCAGGTCACCTTTTACTTGGTTAAGCCAGGCCAACATGAGAGACCCCAAACGTAATGATATTCTTGCAGATTTTTCTGTCCTTGATTGTTGTAAGTCACCAAAGTCCATGCACTACATGTTCTGTCCTGAATGAAACACTCACACTTTCAGATAATGCACACGAACAAGCCCTAACCAGTGGTTCCAATTCTCAAAACCTCGTGGAAATTTCTCACAAAGATCTAAACAAACATGGTGGATGACAGCGAGGCTATTGCTATGCTGGTGGTGAGCGCTTTCTGAACATCAAAAGCCAAGCAGAAGAAAAAAATGTGGATGAAGCCGTGGCTGAAAAGAAGGAGTCATCAGGGCATAAACATAATGCAATGCGGAATTTTTGCATGCCACTGTAATTCCTCTCTTACAGAGATTTTTTGTGCTGTACAACAAGCCTCATAGTTTAAGCCACATAATGGGATTATGGAGTTAGGAAATGCTACCTGGCAAAACATGGAATAATACATGCAGTCATATGATAAGAAAAGATTCCTGTCCAGCAGGATCCCTATTTGTCAGTGTTCTTGTTTGGTTGAAGTAAGTGATAGGCCAGAGAAAAATCAAATTTACACAGCTGTCCTCTTACCTCAAATGTAATCAATGAACCAAGACATATGAGGTGACATTTGCAGTGGAGTGATAAAGCTAATGTCCATATCTTTGTCCATTTGTATTGATCACAGAATGTCACACAGTGTCAGAAACCACATAAGCAATTCTGCTTGAGATTACTTTACAACTTGATGCAGTTTGCAGAATGCAAATTAATGCAAAATAATTGGTGGACGCATGCTTCCATCGCTGGCTACATTTACATTATTGCTAAATTAGCCCGTACATCACTGGCAGTCTAATTCACCAATAAAGCAGTGCTGGTACTAAATAAGCAAGCAGTGAACTCTAAGGATGTCTTGCCTAATCAGCTATAATACTGTACAAAAGTCCAAGATTTAACTTCAATTGTTTAATTTCCAGTCAAAATGGTCATAAAGTACAAGTTATTGAATTTTTAGGAGATGTTTTTGAGGAGGTTAGCTATAAAATAGACCACTTGAATAAGAAAGAGTTTCTAAAACTGGAGTTCAAAAAATCATTTCAAGATATAGAGGAGATGGAACTTCTAATAACTGCGAGGACTGGTAGACCACCAAAACTAAAAGTTTTTGTCTTTGATATGTAAAATTTAAGCTTCACTTTTGTCTCAGATCTGAAAAAAAACACAGGTGTTTCTGTCCATCCTTCTATTGTGAGAAGACAACTCAGCACTGTGAGTCTGAAAGGATGTATAGCTGTTAAGTAGCCGTTACTGAGAAAAGAAAATGGACAGAAAAATTGCAAAACGAACAAAGAAGCTGCTGCTGTTGTCAGAACAATGAACTGACCACCTCAGAGTCCAGACCTCAAAATCACTGAATGTGTTTGGGATTCTTTGGATGATAAGTGAAAGTTGCAACAACTTCTAAGACGGAACTTTGGAAAAAATATCCCTGCAGATCTCTTTGAAAAACTAAAAGCAAGTCTTCAAGAATGGAAATTGTAATAGAGGTAAAGAATGGACACAGTAAATACTGAAAAAAACTGGGACAGTATTTAGTTGTTGGGGTTAAATACATGTTTTCTGTTTTTTTTCTAGACAATAAACATGAATAACTTGCACTTAATGGCCTTTACAATTGGCAATTTAATAAATGAAAGTGTGGCCTCTGACTCTTGCACAGTACTGAACATCAGGGATAAAGGAAAATATGTGTAAATGTGATTGTTCTGCCAATGTATCGCTTTAATGTCAATTGATTTTATATGCCATTGGTTTTAAAGGAATCATCATGAAACTGCTGTATAGAATTCCAGACTTCATGTAACACAAGCTCTGTCCTGCATTACATCCCTCTGTGCACTTTTATAAGTTAGTCTTACTGAAACAAAATGATCATTTTAGTTATAACTCCACTTACACTCCACTAACGGACGGCTTCATTTTCCATGGAACATACCTAGGCTGCAGAGTCCAAAAGCAAATGGTCATTTCCAGACTAGCCACTTGACACACACACACACACACACACACTGCTAGTACTTCATTTCCAGTCTATATTAATAGATAGTGACTCCATAAACCATGCCTAATAAAGTTCTCTGAAAATGTTTTGCTTTTTCTTGCTATCAAGGCTGAAATGTTTTCATCATAGCGTGACTCAGGTTTCCCAGATGTCCTGTTTCACAGTAATGAATGCCTTCGGTGTCTTATTTACTCAAAACCCACTAGTGTTTTGAAGAACTGTTACTTACTTGTGAAACTGGCCTGAATTCTTCTTTAACCTCATCCTTCCTTTTCTCATCTTCTCAGCTGTTTGTGTTTGGTGATTAGTTATCAGGAATATGAGGGGTTTCCACTGAATCGGCTGCCTAAACATAATTAGACAGGGGAACACTTCATTTGGATAGTCCACTTTAGATGCTTTGTAGATACTTTCAAGTTACATTTAACTTAATATCTACTAGATTGATCATAAATTACTAACTCTAAACCTGTCTCCAATCCTTACCCTGACCTTAACCTCAACCCAGAACCTATACCCAGCTCTAACCCTGGTCCTAGCCCTAACCCTGGTCCCAATCCTAACCCTAACCCCACCACTGTTTAGAGCCAAGTTTACATCTGTAGATAATCTACAGGGGATTTTAGTGGGCTATCCAAATACAGCGAGAATGACGACAGCACAGGTATGTCTTCAATAAGCCTCTTTTGATGTGGCAATGATATCCTTCAGTTCCCCTCAGCCAAAAAATGCTGACTAGGCGCTTTTTTCACCATCAATGCTGATCCGCTTGCATGTGTGTGGTCATTTGGGAACTCTGCCAGGATACACGGGTTAGTTTTGCTGCCGCAGCCAGGTCAGGGAATGGAAAACACAGACATGGTCTCAGAGGTACTGTTTTAATGGTTAACACCTCTGAGGCTGAGCATATAGCTGTGCAGGTGTGGACGCCATGTTAGGGACAACGCTAATGTGGCTGCCTTCTGGTTGCCTTCACTGCAACTCCCATGCAAAGCAGGTCATGCAAAGCAAGACAGTTTCCATTGCAGGTATCGGTGGATGTTGGCATATCTTGAGTTTTATCTTGTATTCTAAACTGACCATAGCAGGCTAAGCAGTTCTTTCACTATAGGACGAATTAACATCCTGTGTTCAAAATCCCAATATGTTTTTTCCATAAAAATGTCACTGGATCCTCTAAATTATATGGTTGTTTAGCATGCAAATGCTAAAAAATGCCAAAAAAAAAAATGCTACATACATTCTATAAGCAAGCTAACAGTCTTGTGCAATGAATTGATGTTGCATGTAAGGCCTCTATTAAGCTTTAACACTATTACATACCAACACCAGCTACTCAAGCTGTTGACTACTGCTGCCTAAGAAACTTAACTACCACATTTGGTCAAGCTTGCTGATTTTTATGGGTTATTTTTGGTGAGGTTGCAGTGTTTGGATGACAATTCAGTGCATAGTAGCTATTTTAGCTTGCATGTAGTAGTATTCGTGTTTTGACTAACCCTGTTATCCAGAAGATCCTGAGAAAATTTGAGGAGCAATCTCTATATATCAAAATATATCGGGTTTCAAACATTTTTGCTTGCCACAGGATGAGATAACTGCGGCTTCTTGGAAATGCCATTCATTTTCCACATATTTGCTCCTAATATGGGACTGATGCTGACTACAGACTGATGACACAATTTTAGAGGGCTATACTGATATAAAAAAAAAATAACCAGTATCCTATTGAGCTTCTAACCAATCACTGAATGGGTTCCTGATTAGATGTGCTCTAATGTACATCAATCAGCCATAACATTAAAACCTACACTCATGTCCATTTTATCAGCTCCACTGTCCATATAGGAGCGCTTTGTAGTTTTACAATTACAGACTGTAGTTCATCTGTTTCTCTGTATACTTTTTAAGCCCCATTTCACACTGTTCTTCAATGGTCAAGACCCCAACAGGACCACCACAGAGCAGGTATCATTTGGGTGGTGGATCATTCAAACATAAATGTAGAGAGTGCTATTGGTAGAGCTATAAACATACATGTTGAATATCTGTGAATTAAAAACCCTTCATCATAACATGGCAATGGCTAAACATGTTTGAGTGGGAGCCTTAATCCTTGTTCATATGTAGGTGTATAATTGCAATATGGTATTTTGTCCATATTGTGCAGCCCTATTGAGAATACTGACCTAAAGGCGAATTCCTCTTATATGTCAAAATTTTTGAATATTTCAGTAGATGAATTGGTAAGAAAGTCAAAATGATTTGATGCGAAATGGTCCATTGTAGAAAATCCAACAATGTTCTTTAAAATGGTGGTGATAGGAACCAGGCGTCACAATGTTCACAGCACAAATGTAGACATTTTATTTAGTATCCAAAACGCCTACACAAACCTCCACATTCAAACATACACAGTTTTTATGTGTAATGTTGATAATATAGAGGTAAAATAGAGGTAAATCTGGAAAAATACATTTCCTTGGGGACTATTTTGCCTCACAAAACACTGCATGAACTTCAAGGATGACTTTTTCCCTTTGATATCATTCAGCCCTAGTTGTGTGCACCAAAAGCTCTCATCTCTCAGTCCTGCAGGTTGTCTCAAACGAAGGCCTAGTCTTAACATATTGTAAATGTGCTGTGTTCTAATTTAGGCTTAGTACGTTATGAGCTGTAAGCGTTAAAAAACAGTTTCATCAAGGCAACGTACAAATTCCAACGAAGAATGTGCTCAATCTGTTTTGTTAGAACATTATCCGTTTTATAGAGAGGGGTAATACTGTGTTAGCAGTGGGTGGGTCGCTACACGTACAGAGTCACTGCCCACCCTCTCCTCACTGTCCTTCTCTAATACTCAAATAAACACGTCGAGACCACATGTTTTACTCTCTCCACAGTGACCTCATTCTCCAAAAGGGAAGGAGAAGGAGAAAAATCAGCTAAATGAGGGATGGCGTTTCGAGGCAAACTGGGGCATGCCAGCGAGAGTGCCAGGTTGCACAGGTGTTTTGCTTGCTGTGGTTTGCCCTTAGCGGTTAGCCAGCTCCCTGGGGATGGGCAGGTGCTAAGTGCGTTTGTTTAACAGGATCCAGGTGGAGTTCAGCGAGCAATTAAAACACAGCAGGGCCGAAGCAGAAACAGAACTCAGAGGTGTTTTCAGACCCAAAACATTGCCACGGCCCAGATGTTCCACCAGCATTATCTGCCAAGAAAAGTGTTTATGCAGCTTAAATGGTAAATGAACCTTAGATGATGATGCAAAGTGACAGTACATGTAATGTAATGTAATGTAACAGACGTTACAGATGTCTTTTTTGGAATACAAATGTAGGTTTTGAGGGTCAGAGAGTCAGAGTGGCTTAACAGAGACACTGAAATGTGTCAATCAACATGGACTGTCTACCCGCAACTGCTAGAAAATCATAGTAATAAAACAAAGGAACTTATGAATGTAGTATTAGAGGTATGTGCGTGACAATGTCAAGCTTGTAACAGTAGAACCTTTTTTGTTGCAATATAGAAGTGTTTTCAACAAGGTTCTAGATAGAACCATATACAACCCATTTCCATCAGTCTGAAGAACGATTTCACCATGCAAAGAACCATTTAAGCATGAAATAGTTTTATAGAACTTATGGTTCTAAATGGATCAGTTCCCTTTACTAAGGAGCCCTTGAAGAACCTATTTTTTAACACTTTGAGTTTACAAGGTTCATTTTTCAAGATCAGGACGAAAAAAGAAAACTTTTATTTATCAGAAAATAATACTGAAGCCTGAAGAACTAAATATAAATTCACAATTGTCAGTTTTTATTGTGTCCACTCTTTGTTCTTATTACAGCTTTTATTCTTTTTCGTAAGACTTGCGTTCAGGTTTTCAAAGAAATCTGCAGGGATATTTTTCCACACCTCCAAAGTTCAGTCTCAGAAGTTGTTTTCATTTTCAGCTTTTTAAGATACAAGTAATCAACACTGTAATGTTGATGTTGATGTTGAGGTCTGGACTCTGTGGACATTTTAGATCTGAAGCAAGAGTGGAGCTTGATTCTCTCCTCTCTCTCAAAGATGACCTTGCGTACTGTTTATTTGATAGCGACAGCTCTGGTGGTCCACCGGATCTTGCAGAAGTTCCATTTTCTTGATATCTTTTAATCATTTAATCACTCTAGTTTTGGAAACTGTTTTAGATTATGTTGTATTTAATCTCCTCAGAAATACCTTCTGAAAAATGAATAACGTACATACTTACTGGCTGATCTAAATGGGAATTGAGTAAATGAAGAGTGGTTTCTGATTTTTGCACAGCATCGTATACCTGCCATATTTGTTGTTGCCATTAATGGTTGATGCAGCCAGGCACTGGTAAAGTTAGTTGCTGTATTGGTCAGTAGTTGCTGTATTGGTTTCTTAGCAGTATTACTGTCTTTTTCAGCATTGTGGCAACTGCATTATCTATATTTATCCACTCATAATTTTCTCCAAACTTGCTCTATGTGAGGTAAATTATGTGATGCTCGTAATGTGTGAGGAAAACTATTCCTCAGGTGACTGACAACAGAACAGGCTTGTCTGGTGGCTCTTATGCTGTGGGAGGCAGTTTGCTGGCATGGTTTGGGTCCATTTGCCCCTTTAGAGGAAAGGATCATTGCAAATAAGTACCTTCTGATCACAATTATTCTGTGAAACATTGCTATTTTAATGAGAGCAGTCTCTTCCAGGATGACAGTGCCCCCAGTCACAGGTCACTGAATGCTCTCATAGTATGAAAATTACATAAATCATATGCCATGATCTTCACAGTCACCTGATCTCAACCTAATTGAACACCTATAGGAGATTTGGGATGAATGTGTTAGACATCACTCTCTAACAGCATCATCAAAACACTAATAATGCTGCTTAAAATGTCTGCACGGCCAACATTGAAGCCTTCTCACATCTTTGGATAAGCAGATATCCTGTATTATAATGTATCAGATTGGCCACTAGCATTAAACATGATAATGCCTCAAATAAGACTGTCCTTAACAATACTACAGTACGAATATTAATCTGTTGCATACAACAAAGTGCCTTCATATGTACTAATTCACACAGTCAATGGCACCTGCTCTTTTTGGGCAGCACCGCAGGCTTCCTCTCCTCTCCCGTCCTTTGTCCTTTAGTGGGCCTCTATAAATATCCCGCCCAGTCTCCCATGGCCCACATGGCCCTGCTCTTTCCTGAGGGAGAGGAAGTGCAGCCCAAACTAGGGACTCTGAGCTCTCTCCTGAGGGAGAGGAGAGGCTTGAGAGGGGGGTTGGGAAGCATGGAAGACAAGGTTTGTTTACAGTGAAGCTCATCTCAGGGGCTGTACTGTACAGTATGGACAGCCAGGGAAAATGCAACCATGGTGTGTTCTATCAGCGTAATTTGAGATCTGAACTGTGCTTACTGATGAAAGTTCATGAATACATTAAAGCTTAAAAGCACAGGGTCACAGAGAAATGACATTATTCAAAGTGTGACGAAATCAGTGAATTCTATTTTGACTTGACTGAGTACTTTTTCAGCTTTGAATTAAATTTCAGGCCTCAAACTTCTTGAAGTTGAGTTTGGTCATTTTAATCGCAGTACTGCACAGCTTAACCCCTTACCAAGCATTGTTTTGTCAAAGTTTTATTACACACTTCTATAACCTAAGAAAAGCTCCATTAGTTTGCACTGAAGTCCCTGTAGTTAAAGCATCATAAGCCTTAGTATGTAATAAGCCTGGAATGTTAAGGGTTAATCAAAGTTTCTGACAACAGTATTAGTCTCTCTGGAACTGTCTTAGATGTGGGTTCATACAAATTTAGCTTGAAAATAGTGCTTATTTAGGAGGTTGTGTCGTGGAAAAATGCATTCAGATTGGTGTTCTACAGGGCTCTATAATGGGCCCCCTTCTGTTCTTGTGGTGCATGTTTATTCTGACTGTAATTATCACTTCTATAATTACACTGAGGACATACATTTCAGATATGTTACCAGTTATGATCAACTCTGAATTCTAAGATATCTAAGAGTATTGAAACTTTCTCTGTCCCCAGTCAATTTAACTCTGTTTGCTTTTATCACTATTTTATTTACTATTTTTCTGTCTAATTTTCCTTTGCTTTTATATACCATACCATTTACTTAATTGAATACTTTTATTAATACTTAAAATACTTTTACATTCTGGCACATTTTATTCATTTTAATGCATAGTTTTTATTTTCTCCAACATTTTCATTATTATTATAATTACTACTAATAATAGTAGATCACACTGAGCATATTTCATCTTCAGAGCATTTATTATTTATTATTGTTTACATGTCCAGCATGGATTAAAGACACTCAACAGATGTGACCAAACAACAACACAAATGTATAAAATCTTCAGCTTCTACATCTGAAAAAAATCTAATCACGAGAACGGAATGTTATTAACAAAGTAAAATAAAATAAAAAAAAAAACCTTTCAAAAGTCCTACAATATTTACAAATTCAAAAACAACCAATTAAGATCAATTAAGATCAGGAAATCAACTTAACTGAAACAACAGAAATATAATCATACATTTAATCATTATTAATTAATAAAGATGAGGTTTTTAAAAAGTAACTGCAGCGCAACACAAGTTGCGTGCGAAATTGTCATGACACTGCCTTAACGTTAGTGATCCTCTATTTCTTTACCTGACTCGGTGAGTGGACTGCCACATCTAGTATTAAAAAGCATGGTATTTGGCTCATGAGCTAAGGTGACACTGGCTTCTGAGACAGGGATGCAGGCCCAGACATACCGTCATTCTTGTTGTCTGCTTAACATTGAGACAGATCGTAGTGAAACCATTGGTGTATATGGCACAATGCTGCATCCTCTGACTCTGTCTACTCATCTGATACCACATGGTTAGACGTAACACTGAACATGACACATTTCGCAAGCCACCATGAGATCCATTATTCACTGACTGCAACTGTGGGATGAATGGACAAGTGCCTAATGAGCAGGACAGATGGGTCAGAGACATTTACACTGGAGAAGGAAAGCCACCACCTCTTAAATCACAAAAAAGTGACTAAATGAGAAAGATCACTGATACGAACATATCTGTCACTAAAGCAGGTCTCCTGTCCAAGTGTGGATTAAGCCTGCATGATTACAGTGCTGCTAGAAACAATGCACTGAAGTAGATCGTTGAGCTGCATCTCTAGGAAATATGTTACTAAACCCCCCCAAGGTCACCCACACACAATGCCTTTAAGATCGCTATGCTAGAGTGTGAGCGACGGTGGGAGGATGCTTCCTGGATTTGGCCAAAAGCCCAGTCTTTCTTCCTGTCAGCCAGAAGACAAAATATTCAGGACAATAATGCCCAGAGTGAGAGGGGCCACTGTTGTGAGAGCCAGGTCCAGAACCAAAGTCAAGGAGTGTCTTGAATGCCGAGACTGAAGCTTGGCTGGAAAAAGAGCTGGATTTACTACACCTTGCTGTACACAAACATGTCCAGTTTTCATTACTGATCAGCCATTTTTGGGGTATGATCTTATTTTTTCACACATTTCACCTCCGTGATGAAGGGTTACTGACTGATATGATGCAAAACAGCCACTCTGGGAAAAACCCACGGTTCATGAAAAGCAAGAACAGTCCTTACTAGCAGGCCTTGACACAGCATTTGGTTTCTATTGGATGAGCAAACACAAAAAGAACATCAATCAATTTGCATACCAAAAGAACAGCCACAAGGTCTCTAAAAGCAAGGCCGTAAAGGTGTGGGCTGAGATGAAAGTGAGCTCACATGGGCACACGCAGGGCGAGCGTGGGGGTTTACGTCTGTCTGGATGAGCGAATGAGTCTCCTCTCCCTCCAGATACCCTTCAGGCCTGTTTGTGTATTCCTCATTGATCTGGGCAGGAGGGGAGGGAGAGGCGGAAGAGCTTTTATCTCTGATTAACTCTCCTCCACATCTCCCCAGATGACGGGAGCACAGTGAGACAAGGGGGGGGGGTGCTGCCTGGCAACCGCGCTGAACGGCCTCCATCAGCGGCAGCATGCGGATCATGACTGTCCTCCGTCTCCTCTACCTTCTCAATAATATTTATGAAAGCACTTTCGACTCAACCTCGCCCGGCAAGGCAATATTTATAATACCGCGCTCGTTCGTTCACTTCGCTACGTCTTCAATGCCTTTGCGAAGAGAACTTTTCTCTGCTGGTGGAGGGAGAATAACTGGGATTATTAGAGGCACATCTCAAGTGAGGTGAAGAGCGTTTATTGGCTCTGTCTTGGAATCTGCATAGTGTTACAAGGTTAACACCACAGTGGTTCCCAATCTTGGTCCTAGAGGACCCCTCCTTAGGTGCTTTTCCTGCTCTAACTGAGTTCTGTGGACTGACTGTCTTGCCCTCCTTGCACAGTTTGAAGTATTCCATTATGAGGGTCTCGATGAGGTCAATCAAGTGTGGTGGGGCAGGAAATATTTGACACTAGCACACCTGATCCAGTGAATCAGCTGATTAACAAGCTCTTCCTGAGCTGAAGTGGGTGTGTTAGAACGGAGAAAACACTAAAATATGCAAGGCTGGGGTACTCCAGGACCAGGGTTGCAGTAGACTAAGCAAAGCACCTCGGAGAGCAGTTTATATTTTAAACAAGGATGGCAGGTCCATCTTGCAAAGTCGAGTCACTGGCCTTGTCTGCTCTATGGAATCCTGACGAGTGTGGGCAAACGTGCAAAGTCCAGCTTGGAGCTCCTGAATGGAAGCACAACGGATGCCAGCCACAGATCCTGTTTCCGCTCCCATTCAAAGAATGTGTTTCTAAAATAACCCGTGGCAGAGTGGCCACTGCAACTGCATGCCAGCATGCTCCCATATGGGGACTGCACTTCTGCCTAGCTCTCTACTCTCCTCTACTAGCTGGCCACTCATGCTGCCTCTCTGTGCTCGCTGGACGGTCCTATTCTCCACTTGTGAAGTCGTAATTACAAAGTCTTCGCATTTCAAGTGCTGTGTAGTGGGAAAAGTTTTGAGTTAATTAGTCCTCTTGATCTCTTTTTGGTACCTTTCTAACATTTTACCAATTGTTGACCACAGACACCATCCTTTCCTCCACCACACTGAAAGGATACAGTCAGAAACTATATCATATCCAAAGTTTCCACTTGTAATGACCACATTACCAGGGAACCTGTGTGTGCATGTTTTTTCTTAGTATTTTCAGTAATTCCGACTTCAAGGGACACTCGTGTGCAACTTTTACATATATGCAACTTTACAATAACTCTGATATCTCATGAAGGCAGCATCAGGCCAGACGCCCCTTTATACCTCCCCCACCATCAAAATCAGCCTATCTGTGTAAAATAAGCCTGCCCTGCCTTTGGAATAACAGACTGTAAGCCTCTTCCAGTGGACTTAGCAGATAAGGTTTCTGCAGCTGAAACCCCCCTCCCTTTGAACTTAAACAGATCTCTCTCTCTCCCTCTCTCTCTCTCTCTCTCTCTCTCTCTCTCTCTCTATTTCTTAGTTCCTTTCTCTTCCCTTGTCTGCTCATGCCCCTCGCTCTTGTCCTCTCACCTTTCGGGCAGATGAGAGAGGGATTTCTTTGGTGCTGGGGGGGTTTGTGTTGGGGTTGCTGGAGGTTAGCAATGTTTTCACCCACCTGCTGTTTTAAAAATGAAAGGATTATCTAACAGTCTTTAACAGGGGGGAGAGAGAGGCCCAGTAAGGCTTTTATTTATAATTGGGCCCCCGATAAGCAAAACTTTTGAGTGCTTTTTATTGACTTTTCAATTGGAACGCTTGAGTGGTATGCACTAGTGGTATGGCTTTTATAGCCTTTTCTTCGTATTGTATTGTTTAAAACAGGCCTACACTTGGCAAATGGCTCCTGCATCAACATTTGCTAAAACCCCTCCCTCTGTCCTCTAGTACCTCAAATGTTCCCTCCCATCCCCTGCAGAGCGGTTTCACAGTACTCCGCCTTTGTCCTAAATGAAAAGCACCACGTGAGCTATGCTCCTCTGACAATAAAAGATTATAGTCAACACAGTATCACAGGGCCATAGAGAGAAAGCAACACGCCAGGCAGCATGGGGGAGGTCAGAGGGCTCCTCCTATAGGGGCAAAACCACAGGAAGGCTTTTGGCTGGCAAGACCAAGGCACCATTGTTAAAACAATAGCGTGAGTGGTTTGACTAAGGCAATAAAACGCGTGTGATTTTTGTTCCTCATCATAGGCAAGCGTGGGTAAAGGCAGAGCTCCAGAATGCACAGTTGCGTTGAAAGAGGGGGGCCTATGGCCCTCACCATTTTAACCAGGCCTTTCGTGTTGAACTCTGGCCTGCCCAGTCAGCTAAGACCTGAGTAAAGGGAGCGATTAGAAAGCGATCTCATAGATGGAGAGATTTACATCGTTTCTTCCCTTTTTATATACTGCACACGCTTATCGATTTCTGTTGTCCTGTGTTCTTGCTTTCTCCTCGTCCAGAGCACAACTGCGGAGCCGGACGGCAGTTTGTTATCGTTCCCTGTTGCAGAACAGAGAAACTTCCTCGTTTAGAAATAAAAAGAAATGTGCACACAATACGAACTCAAAAGCAGGAGGAGAAAATCCATGATGAAGAAAGGATAACAATAAAAACAATGTGCAAACTTCCTGATATAAATAGACTACAGTCAACTCATTAGGACAGCACCATGGGACAAAAGAGTATAAGGTGTGTGTTTTGTGTGCGCGCACACATTTATCATGTACATACACCAGGAGGGGGTGGAAAAAAAAGACACGGGAACAGAGATCAGGGGTCAGAGGTCAGTCAAAGTCAAACAGTGAAAAGTTACACCCACTCCTGTAAGGAGCGTTTGCAGTACACCAAGTACTTGGGCGCCCCTTTCCTCTGCAGCGTGTTGATGATGGCGTAGATCAGGCCCAGGATGCACAGCACCAGGACCAGGGGTACAGCCACCATGATGATGTTCATGGTGCGCTCCGTCTCGTCAATCTTCAGCACCACGTCCACTTCGTTCGTCTCCTCTTCTGTCGCCTCCTTGTAGTCCACATCGTTGGTGCGGTCTCGCTCCTTGTCCTTATCTTTCTCCTTGTCCTTGTCCCGCCCGGCGTCTGGGTTAAACGGTGGGCGGTCAGGCCACTTGCGGCCCGGGTCCACGTCCGTGTCTCTGTCTGGGTCCAGGTCCACGCTGCAGCCCATGAAGTCCCTCAGGATGGACTTGGGGTAGCCAGGCTCACTCTTCATACGATGGTTGTCAAACTTCCAGTATTTACTGCCTTTGTAGAAGTATGTGTAGGCTGTCGGGGGAAAAGACAGGGTGTTGGACACAGGCAAGTAGGTGCATGCAAGAGTAATGGAAATGTATGTTGTACATCACCAGTGTTCTTAACTTAACTGATGTGCTATTCCTATCTGGCTGGCAAAATATACTACAGTTGCGGTTAGTATATGTAGTGGGTAACAGTGCTCTCCTCCACACCATGCTCGGGGTGGCCAATATGACAATATTTATTCATATCATGATAAATTCCAATACGTTACATCAAAATACACTTTTCTGAGCATTTAGTGGATGTTATCAGCGAACACCGAGGAACTGCATTACAAAGAGAACATAATAAGGCCTGTTTCTGCTATACTGTCCACTCCTTCACCATGCTATTCTAATAAGTCCTTGGGCTAGACTCCAAACCCTACATTCACCTACTTCTGTAACATGATTAAAGTTTCTTTGGATAAGAGCATCTGCCAAGTGCCATAAATGTTCAAAAGTTTGGAATCACTTGTCATATTAATAATTTCTGTGATTGATATAACAACGGTAACAACACAAAGTTATTAGATATTAAATAACATTGAATATATCTACTTACAAATTTACAGCTCAAAGTTATCAGCCTCAAGATTTGATATCTTTTCAAATATGAGATATCTTGGATATTAATTTCACTTCGTATATTAACTTCACTCTTGGTGTTAAAGAGCTTTCACAGTTATTATCAGTTGTTATCTACAGCTCTGTTCTTCATTCATCTAAAACATATTATTTGTCTACATTATGCATTTTACATTAAAGATGACAGTGTTTTGTTTGAGTGGCAGTCGATGTGTGAAGCAGTTATGGAAATTCATGTGATACATTATGAATTTTACTTCACTTGCCTAGTGTACCATACTAATGTGGACAGCAAAATGGAAGAGTACAGCCAAATGCAACCAGCAGAAACTCAATTATACATCTGACAATTACACCAAAGTGCCCGATGAGAATGACACCATGGCTCTGCCTAATCAATGGTACTCAGGTTAGGAGTGAGAGCTTTTCTCTGAGGTAAGCGCTTCTCATAATGCTGAAGAGACTAGCACAGGACAAAGGGAGAACAATCCTCTTTCTCTCAGTGATGTCATTCTTTCCTCTGCTCTTAACTTAAATTCCCTGATCACATTTCTCTCCCCCTCCCGTCTCTCTCTCTTGCTGATTGACCCTCCTTTTCTCTTCAATGGATTGAGTTTTCAGGCAGTTTCCTGGCTGGCCCTGCCCCCCACTCACCTCCATCATCGCTGAGGAAGGCCCCCTTGGGAGACACAGGCACTGATGAGTCCCATATACTGATGGGCTTAGGGTAGCCTTGATCCACTGTACGCGACTGTTCATTAAAACGCCAGTACCTACAGACAAAGGAATATCAGTTCATCTGTGAATCCTTAAAGCAATAGTTAATTTTCCCTTTATCCCAAATATAGTCAGACAAAACATGCTTGGTGCCCAAAGATTTCTTCTTTAGTTTGCACTTGAACCCTAAGGCTAATGTTGCCAACAACCCTGCTGAGAGCTTCCATTGCTGCTGACCAGCACACTGGCATCCAAACACACAACACATTGTCAAAGTTGGAACAAAACTTCATATCTCCAAAATGGAAAAGCAAGAAAAAAACATGCTTAACCTTTAACGAAAGTTAATGTAACAACCCCCCCCCCCAAGTAATTTAGACTATTTCTGTTGATCTATTCTTCCTGAAAGAGTTTTCAAATTATGCCAAAAAGTAACAAAAATGGAGATACAATATTTTGTCATGACAGCAGAAATATGATAGTTTTTCTAGCACAGAAGTAATGGAAACTAACAGCCACAAGCCCTGCTAGATGAACCAGCCTAGACCAGTATAGCTAGGTACCAGCAAAACCAGCATATATTGAGTTTTGGATGCTTGTATGCTGGTCAGAAACAATAGAAGCTGATATGCTGGTCATTAGTAAAACCACATGTTGTGTTTTGGGTGCTGGTACGCTGCTCAACCAGTATGACCATGGGTGACCAGCTAAACCTGTGCTGTTTTTTTTCAGGAAAAAATGTTCATTTGATGTTAAACTACAGTGATAAACATAAATCACTTATGCTACTCTTAGAAATTTGGTCAGTGGAACATAAGCAGGACTGTCCGTTCACCTGTCTTCTTTAAAGAAGTAGGTGTAGCCAGATGGCTCCCACCAGATAGCGGTCTCTATCTTGTCATAGGGAATATCTCTGCCATAATCCATCAGCTCCTGAGGGTATCCTGGCTCCAAGTTGGCCTCTCGGAACAGCCAGTACTGACTCCCTGTGCAGAACAGAGAAGGAGAGGATGAGTGCGACGTGAACTGAGTGCAACGTGAACACAAGGAAGGAGTTTCTGGCTTGAAAACTATGATGAGGAAAAAAAGGGAGGGAGAAAAACGGCAGTAACGCTTAATAGGCTTTTATGGTGCATATAAGGGGATTTTCCCTAAGGTAGTCATAGAAACGAGTGAGAAACTCCCCTATTCCGTCACAGGCTTGTTTTGCTGTTCACTTGAAAACATAAATAAGCACTGCGTATGACAGCATTACAAAAGATGTAGTAACAGTTTGGGTTTGGTTCCATTCCAGCATTCCAGCATGTGGTTTGACCAACAAAAGAGCCCTGCCCAGCATCTCAACACATACGGAGATTAAGCTATAGGTTTTTTATTATTATGATTATGACTATTATTATGAATTGCATGGCAGACACGGTGGCACCCTCTGGAGAGTCCTAGTTTGACGCAACTGGCCTATATTCTCATCCCTGAAAAGTGCAACCTCTGCATCTGGGGAACCACGGGCTGATGCAACAGCGATGCCTTGCCTCAAATATAACAGATGTTGCCGTCCAAGCCTTTTTGGTCCCCTGGTTTCTTTCTGATGGCAGGCGTCCAAGTTTAAGAAGACCTTGCCAATGACATCAGACGTTTTCCAAATTTCTCAGCAGAAAAAACAAGTTTCAAACCTTTCTCCCTCTCTCTCTCTCTCTGTCTCCTTTTCTTTCTCTGTCTTTGCTTTTATCAGAACAATCCCCTCCAACTCCCCCTTTATTCCTGCAACAATGTTCCGTAATATAAATGAATATGAAAATACAGCATAGATATGATTACGCAGGAAGTTATTAAGATTTCAATGGACGATGACTGCAGGAACAATCAGTTAGGGAAAGCCTGACTGCCGCCAAGGCTGTTTTCGGTTACAGCCTAATGAAGTAATAAAAAACACAATGCAAATGTGGGCCGAACTCTTCACTATTTTTATGTACCTGCGTTTTGCTACCCAGGCAACTGTGAGGCAAAGTGCAATAGCTAAAGCGGCCTCATAAGGGTTTTAGTACCAACCTATAAGTTGCATGGAGTGTGCAATAAAATCTCTATTGCGTCCAACTAGGGGCTCCACCATTTAAAAACTCATGTCCTCTCACTAGCTCTACCTGTAAAATTCATCAGCCTAAGGCTAATAGTTACTTAAGGGAAATCACAGACACTTCCTTTACTAAATGCCATAGATCAAAATGTCCCAATGCAGGAATTAGTCATACACTGGGCATGGCAAACTGACGTAAAGCGGAACTGGCATATGTAATGATTTCCACAACTTGGTGAGCTTTTTACAGCTTATTCTATATATATATTTCTTTGCAAAGCCAAAAGTGACATTTCTATGGAGTTAAGCGAACATCGGTGTGTAAAATCACCTTTGAAAAACACAAATCTGCCGTCATGTCTCTCGTACGCTGCGTCAATATCTCCAGGCAGGCCCCTCCAGAAATGGCCGATGGGCATTGGGTAGTTATCCAACACTCGGTTTCTCCTGACCCTCCAGAACCAGCGACCCTGCAGGAGCGAAACAGAAAGTGTTAGAAAGCGATGAAGGCTGTAGGTTTTCTCTCATGATGTTTATGTCTATTAGTGGTCTTCTTGGCCACAGGAGACACTTCAGATCTCCCGCAGTTGTCAGCGAGGCCCAGAGTTTTGAAGGCTGCTGGTCCTCCTCCAGACCGAGGCCGAAACCAGGCTGGTTTGAAAACCAAGCCAAGCCACATTGTTCTTTGCAACTGCGGTCCAAACACTGAGGGAATACATGTTTCCATGCCTAAAATTGACCAAGCCGTTGTAAAACATCTGTTAAAAAAGTTCTTGGGCAATCGCTGAAACTTGTTAACCAACATATTGAAGCCTGCAGTACAGTAGCACTGTTTTCCACCTGTCACTGCCTAATGCAACATTCCTTTTACGTGCAAAATAGAGCCACACAACATACTGTATGTTGATCACCACTGCAGCACTGGCCTTTGGAATACTAACCAATAACCAAACTGGCCTACAGCATTTTTGTTGCAGTATCACTGAGATTCAAACTCACAATTACCTGATGATAAAACAAAACCTTTTTTATTATGTCACTGGGGAACCCAATGTCAGTAACTCCCTCTTCATATTAGAATAGCACAGCAAATCTGGTAACGCAAAACATCAAAAATAACAAAAAAGAGAATAACATAAAAGAACCATTTTTATGAAAAGACCTATTGAATACTTAGTTTAATAACCAAAACAAAGAAAAGACCTGACAATAATATCTGGTTAGCCAAAAATAAACACTTACATATAACTTAAGTATAAAATTAAGTAAAATATCATTAAAATATAAAAATGTATTGGCCAATCTCAGGATTTTCTGCTCCTTAAAATCAGCACCAGCCACAAATTTTTCATTTTGGCCGGAAGTTGAAACAGCTTCGATTGTAAAACTGAATCATTGATACACATTTGACCTCTTTTTCGAGAGTCTTACATGAGAAGGCAGGGAGGGGCGATGCTTATGCTACGAACACACCCACCCTTTAAGTGACTGGCCTTTTATTCTGAAGATCTTATAAACTCTAGAGGTTGTAACTTTTGAGTGTTTAAGTTATACTAGAGAACTTTATGTATCTGAGTCAATCCACTATGTGTAGTATTTTAAAGCTCTGTAGAATCAAGGTCTTTTTAAAATATCTTGATCTCAGAATTAAAAATCACACAAAAGAAGAAACAATGCTTACACCTTTATATTGTGATACTCTAAAATGTATCGTATTTTGGTGGAAATCATAAAATTTGTGTATTGTCACATGCCTAATCAAGACATTCACACAACTGGTTAAAAATAATGCAGACCAATTTTAAACCACACAAACTGTTAATGTGTTTTTGATATATTGCAAGGTGCAATCTATGGCCCCCCATCATGCAGCTTCCAAGAATGAATAATTCTTGGATTGGTTGTAAGATTCCTCATACTTACAAATCTCAAAAACGGTTCTTTTAAGAAACCATCCATTCAAAGGTTCTTTAGGGAACCATAGGTGATTCTTTTATTGCCAAGGATTATTTTTACATACTGCACACACTCTGCATACAAGTCCTTATCCACTGCATGTGGGGCCTACGAGGAAGCCCTTTGCATTTCTCCTCTGTTTTTTGGGCTCCGAGCCAAGACCTTTAGATTACTCCAAACCTGACCCAAATTAAAGCCAGCGCCAAGCCTGCAGCCAGCAGGCTCTAAATTTAACCCATCCACTCCAGCCGTACCTCTCCACAAGCCCTGTACACAGACAAGACACATTATACCCTAAAAGTCAGAAGTCACTGTTCCAGGCTTGCAGAAAGCAGGAGGCCGTGTTCTATTAAGCTCAATATGGCCAAAGACCCACCTGACTCGCACCGCGCAAATTATTTTGCAAACCTTCAAGGGTCCTTTCAAATGGTGCAGATACAGTCAGCTGGTGGGTGGTCACTCTCTCAAGCTTGTCTGAATCCAGAACAGAAATGCATAATGAAACCACAGCACAAGATAAAACAACAATCCTTCCACAACGCTGCTGTTAACATCTGCCAGTGAATCTTCCAGAAATATCACGTGTCTAATTAGCTCTGGGTTTAGCCTTTTTTCATTTGTGTTATTGGCTTTTTTAAAACATCATTTAAAACAACAATCATTTAATGTGACAAACGTTAGCAAGTAGGCCACAAGAAGTCACCCTTTCACATGGATATGAAAAAGGGAAGAAATGAGGATTACAGAGCTCTAGACTCAAGAACATGAGGCTCCATTACAGTAAATGCTGTTCATTTGGTGACTACAGAGTTATTACGTAATCCGTGAACTCCCGAAAGACCTTTTCAGCACAGTAATCTGAAACTCCTTCCCACTTCTTGTTGTTAAACTCATGAAGGCTATGACTTTGTAATTTAACGCTGAGGCTGGCTTAACATGTTGAAACTTTAGTTTGCTTGAAACCTACAGCTCAACTGCACTTGAGTTGCATAATGTAAAGCATCCTGCAACTTATTCGAGACTCAGCCGCAACAGTTGTAATGTCTCAACTTTGTGAAAAAAGTTTCTAATGTAGTGCTACATAAAATGACTGGAGTTTTGTCCCGCCTGGGGCGATACTGTAGCACACATATCTAGACACATTAGCGGCCCACTGCTTTCTCAGTGTGTGGCCAAATGCTGCCGACCCCAGAACAGAGCAAATGATAAGAACTGGGAAAGTTCAGCCATAAATGCTAGCTAGAGAGAGATGGAGAAAACCTAAAAAAAGAGCAAGGAGGGAGCGCACAACAAAAAACGGAAACTTGCTTAAAAAAACAGAAAGAAATGAAGAAACGAAAGTGCACAATTTTTCTGGATACCAGAGGGCCAAAGTGCAGTAGGGGTTATTTAGCCAGTTCTTTCAGTCTACCTGTACACTTAGGCTACAGATGGCTAGCATAATGCTAATGTACTACGACACACTGGCTTGTTAACTAGCTAACTAGCTAGCAGCAGAGACATCACAAAGGACGAGACCGGTCACTGGTTGAAATATGAATGGCAAAGCTCATAATGCTCAACATGGCGTTTGTCTGTGAAGGTCTATAGAGAAAGTATCACCCTTTAAGAAAAAGAGCCAATCAGCTTGCAGATTACACTGCGATCGAGGAAAGCCCACCCTTGTTGTCAAGATCTGTGCAAGCACAGCAGCCAGAGCAACCCGAAAAAACATTTTTTGAGCGTGACTGAGCCAAACGCTACAAACTATTCATGAGATTTTTGTCAGATTTCAAATATGTTTTTTAAGACGGTACTTTGACCTTCGTTTAGAGTTTTTAGGTCTCTGCTCATTCAAAGAAATGGGAGTTTAGTCTTGTATGGCTGGAAATAACTGCCCCGCGGTGTTGCAAGTGAACAGACTTTCCTATAAGGACTTTGCTAGCGGTCACTCTTCTCAGACAAGTTACAGTGTATTTCACTTGTTCACGCTCATGTGTTTTAAAGACATAAACCGTGTTTATTGTTTTTCCAAAATATCCATCCACTCACTGTAACTATGATAGTAGGCGTAATCGCTGTGGGGTCGTGGTGGGGTGGGGGGGGGGTTCACTGTGGTTGTAATGGACTGGTCTAGACAAAAGTCCAGGGCTGAATGTAGTTCTCAGTCCAGCCCTGAGCTCAAGTCTGTAATTTTTGCCTCCACAAAACAAGGGGAGATACTAAATGCTCCCACTGGGCTTGCATACCCATGGTGCACTGTGTGAACCAAGTCACTGGTGTGAACATTCAGGGCCGCGCTGAGCCAAAGTGTAGAATGAAGCTGCAACTGGTGAACTGGCTAACTTAGCACAAAGTGAGGGCATCAGGGTGACCTTATTTTGTGATGTTATTAAGTTTTGTGGACGTTTGCTGACAGTTGTGGCCTGATACATTAATAAAGTGGTTCAAAATGAATTGTTTAACTGTTTTATTCGGTGCAAATGTGGCTACTTGCTTGCTGTAATTAAATGCTAGCCAGTAAGCCAGTGCAAGCTACTGTTAACAACGGTATATCTCGTTTGTTACAGGGTTAATCATTGTGCCCTGTACATAAGTCTAATTTAGCTCTACAGGAGTAACTTTAATACTGTAACAGTTATTTTAAAAAGTTCATTGTGTGAGGTATTCAAAACGTTTGTGTTACATAAGGCAAGACTGCAGAGGAGATCCTATCGTGCTGCTCTATGCACTCTTCCTCACCTCTTCCACAGCAAGACAGCAAGGACAACCAAAAAAAGGGCCGAAAGGCAGAGAGAGAACTCCTTTCATCGAATGAAAAGAGAGGATCATATGATCCGCTCCAAGTCGTCCTGATAAAAAAGGGAAGCAAGAGAGTAAGACACCGTGACAAAGAAGCAGCTTCTTTCATGTAGGGGAGAATCACATGATATGACGTGATGTTGTTCAGGGACATTTAACCCTTTAAACTACAGGCCTGGTATTTAGTTATTAATCTTAATTAATCTAAATCTTATTAATCTGAAGTGTAGGTTATGTAGTTATGAGAATTACATACAGGGCCTGGCAGTTGATGAAGTCCCAGCTTGAGCGTAAAGCTACTAGAAGTCGCTGTAGAGCCATTTCTTCCACTGGCCCACAGACTTCCACTAATTCCCCTTAATTGCCAGTTTTACAACACAGACTCCTTACATTTATTTACTTTCCAAACTGCTGAACACCAGCAATGGCAAGCTACAGTGTCTGAGACCACTAGTGAAAATGCTTTTCTGCATTAATGCAAGGTTTTCATTACTAATTAAATTATTTTGAGTACAACAATTAATTACAACAGTCGAGTGAAAAGTCAAATTCTTGACATATTTAAATGCATGTCAGAACTTTTTAGCACTTAGTATGTCCCCCTTTTGCTTCAAACCTCTGACAAGTACATCAAATTCATCTGAGAGTTACCCGAACACAAGCTTCAATGGAGAAGTCAAGACAATAACAAAAACCTGCCCTTAACATGATCACAACTTTACTTAAATTTGAGTAGCATCCTAAAAAAAAAGGGCAGAATCTTGAATATTTTTAGCAGCTAACTCAGAAGTCACAAACCTAATCTAGTTGTACTTGTTTAATGACAGTAAAGCTACACTATCTTTGCTATTCTAGTCTATTCTATGCTGTATTTAAACCATTCCTATGGATCTCCAGATGAACTTCAGGGCAGAGGGACGCGGTGCTGCTCTTTACAGAGCGCTAGCCCATAAACGAGCCCAGCGCTGGGTTTTACAGGCCACAAGCCCACGGGGGCTGATTGAGAGCAGGCCTGGAGCAGCAGGGCCCAAAGCCCTCCGCCTAGCCCTCAGGTGCTGCAGCTGGAAATCAGCGCAAATCTTTTATTGGCCAAGCTGCTCCTGACCACAGTGCACCATGACCATCATTTAGTCAGTAAATCACACAGAGAGCACAGGGCCTCGCTTTTACCTTAATGCCCTGCCTGTTTAACCAGCTAACGACTTACTGTACGTCTGTCAGATCCTGCCGTATAACTAGATCAGCAGCATGACTGGATGCACTGCTGACTCGTCTACACTGCCAGTCAAAAGTCTGGAGACACTTTCTTTGCCTTCCTTTGAAAAATTGAAATTTTCTTGTTCCTGCTTGTTAATGGAAAAACCTGAAAACGGTGTGATAACATAAAACAGCTTCACTAATACTTGGGTATATTTTGCGATATGTAGCTTCATGTTCATAAAGTGTCTTCCTTAATACGAAGTTGGGGTCAACTGATATCTTTCAGGGCCAACATTATTGATTATCTGTAAACATGGAGGTAATCAATATGAAGGCTGATAATCATTTGCCATAAATTTGAAGTTTATAGTGTGAAAATTTGAAGATTCCTACACAAAATGAACATTAAAAGGACATTATGTTTAATGAAATACTGATGCTAAACATTTCATCATGCTAAAAATAAATCTTAAATGTATCTTCCAGGGATTATAAACATTTGGAAATGATGACAAAAAGATTAAGGATAATGTAAACGACTAAAAAAATAACTTGCTCTGAAAAATATGTAAATAACTACCTGAATGAAACATAAAAATGACAAATAATTAATAAAGCACATGGAGCACACAGACAGCATAAAGACTGTCTGTGTGGTCCGTGCATTATAAATTTCAAAATAAGCTTTAAATTGCTAAAAAATAAACTTTTTAAAATAATAAAATAAAATAAAATAATGAAATAATAAAATATTATTATTTAAAAATAATAATAAAATAATAAAAATAGTGACAGTAACAATAGTAATAGCTCCCCAAAATCAAGCACATATTTAAATTTAAGATCATATGAGACAGGCTTTGTTTCAAGCCTGTATTTAGCTTGTATTCGACATGTCATACTTATTTCGACCAATCGAGTAAAGCTATGAGCGGAATATTGAGTCAGACGTTTGTCTTTCAGTCAAAGTTGTGTAAAGAACGCATATTGATCACGTTAAAGCCTATTTACTGGCAAGGAAGCACGCCAATTCTGATTATCGAAAATTACCAATACTGACTCGGATTATCGGACGGCCAATAATCGGTCAATCCCTAGTAGGAAGAGTATGATTTGCCTAATGATTTGACATTGTAATGATCAATTCCCTTCTCAACACAATGGTAATATGCAAATATGTTAAACCACAAAAGATTTTTATTAAAAACATTTTGAAAGGTCAGGTGCCCCCAGACGTTTGACAAGCGATCTATTTACTTTTCTTACCTAAAACTGAAACTACAACTCACCTTGAAGACAAACATTTCTCCCCTGAGCATGGTGACCGTGTCGAAGTTGCCCTCACAAATGTTGGGTCCGTACTGATCTGGGCGGTCAGTGGTGCGTGGCCTGTCTGGACGGCGGGGAGGGGCTCTTGGAGGGTCTCTTGGAGGGTCTTTAGGGTGGTTAGGACGACGAGGGTTCACAGTGGGTAGAGCTTGAGTAGGGGTACTAACAGGAGGCCCTATAGGAAAACAACAAGAGAACATAAAGTGAACTAACATTATAATATATAATTCATTCATTGTGTCTTATGCATGCTATGAGGCAGCAGGCCTAGAGCTCTCTGGCAATGCACTCACTATGAAGCCTGCTCACCCACAGTGGAGTCCTCTCCTACTCACCCATAAATAACACTAATATAAACGATCTCAGTGTCCATCTAGACCAGTGCAATCCAAACACAAACCATTCAACCTGCAAAACACACCAAATTGCTACAGATCTAAATATTATCAAAGTTACACTCAGAACAAATACCACCAAGACAAACTGACGCTAAAACCAAACACAACAAAAGCCAAAACTCACTAAAACAGCATGAAATGCTTGTTTATAATGACTAAAGCCTGGGATTACATAGCTTGGTAACAGTTATGAACTCATTTGACATTGGGGTCATTTGGTAACATATTAATGGTAATACAATATTCTGGTATATATTTCAAAACTGCAGTGGTGTCAAATATCTTTTCTAATAAACTGCCAAATAAATAAATTCCAAGTATGATTTTCAATTCATACAAATATGCAAAGAACCTGTGACTTTCAAAAAATGTCATCAGTCATTATATATGCTCTAATAAATAGTTAATAAATTGTTAATCAATCTAACAACAACAACTGCTAAATCTTGGACTGTTCAAGCATAGTTTAGTTGAGCTGTTTGTGGTTCTAGCATTAGTTTAGCAAATGGTTCCACAAAATGCAGGTTTTGCAATATTGTTTTACCAGGTTTTACTTGGTCACAAACAATTTTGTGAAAGTAATTGAAATCTGTGAATTAAAATTCTTGAAAAGTTCTTGTACTGTTATGTCTAAGTTCTTCTGGGGCACACACTGACTATTAGAGCTGGGCCTTCAATTCGGCCCATAAATGTAACAATGCTAATATCTGCTAGCGTCACTGTAAGACTCCAGTAGCACTTTGCGCCAAGATAACAGCGATTTACATTAACATTATTGCTCTAAAATGTGAAGTTAATGTGAAGTTTTTTTCTCACAGAATTGTCCCCACACTTTGTATATTAAACCATGATTCCTTGATTCCACCGTTTGTTCTTTATTTTGTTTGTGGTTAATCCAACATGTTAGTGCTTCAGTCCATCTCCTGAAGGCCTCACCAATAGGAGAGCTAACTTGGCTGTATCAACCTACATACCATGGCGGAAAAAAAACCCCCAAAAGGGATCGTATTTCTTTGGCCGTTTCAAGAATTTCACCCTTTTGTTTTCAACCAAAATTTCCTACTGAAATGAGTATTACTACAGTACCTGCAGAGTTTAACCACAACACACTTGATGATCTTATTGAATAAAAACTAACTAAAAATTACACTGCTTTTTCCCCCACAGAAAAGAGGCCTTCTTTAGGCAGTGGGCCTTTTTAAAACCCTTTAATGTTCTGCTCGACCATTTGGCAGAGCACATTTGGAGTCACTGTATATGTTCTGATTTTCCCACAAAGTGCCATCTTGACAGTTTGGTAGACATGAATATATTAAAAACTGTGAGGTCAAACCCACCAACTGTTTTAATTATTGCCCCCCCCAAAAAAATTCCATTGCTTTTTCTTGGTGAGGACACTAAAGGGTTGTATAGAACCTTTTAAAATGGTTCTATACAAGTGTCTTTATCAATAATACATAGAACTATTTTTACCAAGAGTGTACATTACCATAGATCTGCTGGATCCCCCTGAGATCATCCTCTGGAAGCTGGAAGTTGTCTGTGTCCATCCACTGGTAGAAAGGAGCCATGATGGCCATTGGGTTATTGGAGTGTTCCAGGCCCAAAGCATGACCCAGCTCATGCACTGCTACCAGAAACAGATCGTTGCCTACAAAGCAGAGGGGGAGACAGTGGATAATAGAAAGGGAGAGAGAGAAAGAGAGAGAGACAGACAAATTAAATGACAAAGCAAATTAAATTGGGCTCTGCTGGTAAGTCAGCAGAAGCTAACAGACAGAAGGAAATGGCTGATTCACTGAGGTGAAGCCATGATACAATTACTCCTTGTATCTCGTAGCGCTGCTTCTCCATCTCCATTCACTCAGATCAGAAAATATCCTCTAGCTGAAGACACATGATACGCATGGGTCACTTACACTGCTGCTGTATTGTCAGTGTGTGTAACAGTGGACACAGGAAAGAGAAGTGTGGTACAACCACCCCCACCCTTCACTGCCCCTTTCTTAGCTTGGAAATATGCTAGGGGCCTATAAATAGGGGGGCTGGATAAATAGGGTAGAGGTTGGAAGCAGGAGATTTGTGGGTGAGCTGGGGCCTTGGTTTGCCTGTTAGTTCCGGATTGGTGCTGAAAGCAAGTAGGCCCTCAATCTGCTCTTTGTATGAAACCCCAGTCGTCTTGGTGACCCTAGGTCAACAGGCATGGTGCTGGGATGAGAGAGAAGAGGAAGTAATGGATGGGAGAGAGTTTCCTCGTTACTCATTCAAATGTGCGTACTGTACACCACATAGCTACATCCATTGTTCATTATCTTAAATACATATAGGTGCATTTTGGAGGTATTACTGACAGTAGCCAATCCATTGCTATGACCGAGCCCCCCTCTATTATCCATCAGTTGAAAGGAATGACTAAAGGACCACCAACTGACTGGATATTATTATGTGTCGTGGGTCAATCTGAAACAGTAGATACCAGCATTACAGTGCCATGTTAAGTACTACTGGGATACTATTGAGATGACATGACAATTCTAGTGTACTCTGAGACTAAAATACAGGGGGAATTACAGTGGAATTATTTAGTTCATTGAGTTCAACAACTCCACGTACCAAAAATGCCAATGTGAAAAGGGTAAAGTGTACAAATTTGGCTGATATTTTTTTCGGAGACCCATCATTTGGGTTCTACTGGCTGCAAAATGGTCATACTTGGACGCAGATGATCACTATTTGTAATGTATTTTGTAGACAGCCGCTAAGCTCTCATAGCTGTTAATACAGTCCGCAGAAATCAAATAAATACGTTTCAGAGAAACATACAGTGGTAGCTGATTATTTTAGTTGGAAACAATGACATTGTACTGAGATTTCCTATCCAGCGCGAATCGTTCATAAACATTACAGACGTCCTGTGGTGAAGTTACATTACCCCACCTCTAATCTAACCTCATCTAAATAGTGCTTTTGTTTGCATTGAGCTGATACAAGCTTTGTAAACACTGTGTACATGTACTGACCACTTTATTAGAAACATCCACCATGATGATGCATTTTGTAGAACTACAGCTCATCTTTTTCCATGCACAATTTGTCTTGGTCATCCTTCAGTTCTTCAGCAGGGGTCAGTTTCTGACTACAGGACCAATGCTGGCTGGATATTTTTGGTTGGTGGTCTATGTCTCAACCCAGCAGTGACATTGAGATGTTTAAAAATCCAGGCTGCTATGCCTTATTCACTCATACCGGTGCGGCCCACATGCTACGGCCATGTCAGTGTCATCAGTGTGCTGAGAATGGTCTACACCCCAAATAATATCTGGTCAGCTGTGGTCCTCCGGTGGTCTCTTTCATTGATAGACAGGGTAAAAGGGGGCTGATAAACTGTGCAGCAACAGATGGCCTACAGGCACTACTTGTAAACCTATATGGTGCAATTCACAGTACATGGGGCTTGAATTAGAATATTCGTAACTTACTATAAACTGACAAGTCTGCAATGATTTATGGAAAAGCCAGTTATGACACCCCACACTCTGATTTGAATCATATTTCGTTTCCATTCTCCAGCTGTCAGCCTGATTTGTGGATCTAATGCAGTACAAATGGTTCTATACAATTCTTCAGCTATGATGTCAGCAAAAAAAGAATGATTGACCGCTTCCTCCTGTGATAGTATCTTCTGTTCATCAGTGTGGACAATGTTAACCATCTCTGCACGCCTTATGAGGTCAGTGAAGAGTAATGTTGCTTGTTCAGGGTTTTTCCAGAGACACCACCGTATTAGAGTTAATGGCTCTCGACAGATAGGAGGAGCGCTAAACGGTTGTTCTAATGGCCTCGGGCAGCTAAATCAATGATGTCTTTCACAGACTGAGGCTCAGATGGGCACAGATGTATGTACACGACTTGCCACTGAAAGCTGCCCCTTGTCTGAGGGGCATGAATGATAGCAATGCCTGATTATGGCTGAATATGGTGCACATCGGCATGCAGCTGTGACACAGTGACCAAGACTTCAACCACGGGCCACAAAGGAAACCCTGTAGCCACTTCAGACATCTAAAGCCAGTGGAAGCTGACCTTGCATTAATCAGCAATTCCCATAGAGGACTTTTCTTTTGAAGCTCCGGTTATATTCTGATGCAGTGTTTCCGTGTGAATGGTACATTATGTTACGTCAATTCAAATTCATCCTGGCTAGATCCATCTTCAGGAATTCAACGGTTTGACAGCATGGCAGCGCCTCTCGTTACCGACTATCAGCTCTATTCGGCACCTCCCACCTGCTGAGTGCTAAGCAGGAATGTAATGACATCATGACAGTTCAGCGATGCACCCGATGAATTGCATTCAAAGGCAGAATGTTTCTAAGTCTTTACCCAAGCAGGCGTAACTAAGGCTGGCCTTTATCTTCTCCATGTGACTCCAAATGAAGAAGGAGAGAGGAAAAGAGAGACAGAGAGCCTCTTTGACATGACCCTAAGAGTCATTTTGTACCAAAAATGGACGGAAATTAAACCTCAACTATCTTTTTAAAAAATTAAGGCTTCTAAACGGTTCTTGGCCTGGATGTACGGTTCTAGAAAAAAAAAAAACTTGAATTGGCATAGAATGTTTACATTACATGGAGGTTCATGTGTGTGCATGGGTACTCAACTACTCGGTTAACTACTTTAGATACCAGTATTCGAATTCTGAAATGAAACATCTGGGTGTTCATTATGTTTCACTGCGGAAAGGCAGAGAAAACACAGGCTAACAATTCAGTAAAATGTGAGCAAGTATGTTATGTTATACTTTTCCACTCCGAAACACTGGTGCCTGAACGTGAGCGCAAGTACGTGTTGTTGAGAGACAGCGAGGCTGTACCGCTAACTAGGCTAACTGCTCTAGTTGATGATAGGTAGGTCCAAAAACATTGAAAAGATTTCTTAGACAAATAACATGTTGCAACATCGTCCACTGAGGAGAAATTACATGATGTAGAAAACAACAGGTACTCATCAGCATTCAATGTGACACTTGTTAGCTGTGTTAGCTCATTAGCTTATCTGAAGAGGCAGCCTCTACTCACCCAACACAAAAAGCTACTGATGTCCCTCGGCCGTTTTCCAACAATAAAGCATGTTCTTCTGAGTGCTACTAGATTTTTGTGCAACACCAGTGCTGTTACCTAAAAAGCTAAGCTACAGCTCTGCATAATTTTCAGCCAAAGTCATTTTTTTGGCATTGTTTTTCGGTATGAATTCATGTTCAATTCATGAACTTGAATTGAATTAGTCACAATGCACAGCCCTAGTTTTTTAACAAACATTTACCAAAAACAGTTCAAGAATCAACCACTGAATGTTGTATGAAATCAACAGTGGCTCTTCTATTGCATCACTCCGACGAACCCTTTTAGGCATCTTTATTTTTAAGAGTGTAGGCAACATGATATTGGAACTAGGTGTACCTCTGCACGTCCAACTCAAAACAAAATCATGTGTGTGTTATTAACACAGCAGCCATTAAGTTCTCTAATCTCTATTTCAGTGAACTTTGCACACATGCATTCATATTTTTCAATTATGCTTCATGGTTAATGATTAAAACAAGCAATACTAAACAACTTTCAGCTTCAATGCTGGACTTGGCAACATTTCAAATGAGACTTTGGAGTCCCTAGCAACAGAATAAATCCCAAAGACTCCTCTAATTCTAGAGGAAAAGTAGCTCTAGAGGTTCTACAGACCCACGATACTTTTACCTCCACAGCATTCTGCTATAAACAATCTTGAGTAACTCTTGCGTGAGCCCAGCTTTATTTATATAGAATTTATTTATACATACTTAAGCTTCTTCATTGTCTTGCACCTGCATGAAATACAGTACTGTACATAAGGCAAAAACCACCCTTCATTTAATTTCCAGCCATTTTTCAGCATCAGGAAAGAAAACAAAAAACTTATATTAAACAAATAACTACACAGAACCCTCAATAACTAAATAATACATTTTTTATATTATAATATACTATTTAGTGAGCCCATCCAACGCCCTTTATTAGAGCTTCCATTCTTTTCAGGAGACTTGCTTTCAGTTTTTCAAAGAATCTGAATCTGCAGGGATCTTTTCCCACACGTCCAAAGTTCAGTCTTAGCAGTTTGTCGCATTTTATGCTTCTCACAATCCAACTAATCCCAAACACATTCAGTCATGTTGAGGTCTGGACTTTAGGGTGGTCAGTCCATTGTTCTGATAACACCAGCAGCTTCTTTGTCTGCTTTGCAAATTTCCTTTTTTCATTCTTCTTTCTCAGTAAGGGCTTCTTGACAGTGGCACATCCTCTATGGAGCTGTCTGGACAGAAACAGCTGTGGATTTTGTCAGATCTGAAGCAAGAGTGGAGCTTGATTTTCTATGATTTCTCAAAGATGTTTATGTGATTGCGACCTTTTTGGTGGTCTACCAGGTCTTGCATGGCTGTTGGGAGTCCCATTTTTCTCTGTATTTTTTCAACTTTTCGCTTAGTTTTCTTTGAATTTAATGCAAATTCATTATCTTTCATCAAATCTCTTCAGAAATATCTCTTGAAAATGAACAACTTGTACTTAATGGCTGTTTTGTCTGGACATTAAATAAATGATAGATGATGATTCCCTCCCTAAAAAAAACTCAGATGTATACTTAACACTTTAAAAAGAATCTCAAAAAATATTGCTTTTAACTGGGTTTTTATTATTTCCATCATGCCTAAAACGTCTACCAGCACTAGGCAGTGGAAACCTTTGGTCACCTAAGGGCTTGGCGCAGCACAAAGAGACTAATGAGTACACAACAAATAATTAGACATCAAAAAAAGAGAGAGAAAGCTCATAAAACATGACCTTCTCTCTGTCACAGACTATGGAAATCAGCAGCGGGCAGTGTTGTGATGTAATTCAGTTCCTTTGTAAATTTATACAAATGACTATAGTAAAAAGTAAAGCACTGAGAGCCAAGCAACAAATATACATGAGTTAAATAGAAGAGGAAAAAAGGGCAATTGTGCACTTAAATCTGTTTGTGAGACACAGTGTGTATAACGTCAGAGAATTATAAGCTATAAAATGGGCCTGCTAACTCAGCATATTGTTATACTGCGGACTGCATCACTGTAAAGGTGGTAAATGAGGGCATTTTAAAGGTCACTGGCCTACAAAGGTGATGGTAAACCCCTTTTAACACTGTGATTGCTTCTTAAACCATTTATGCTGACCTATTGTAAACGCTCACAACACTGTAAAGACTTTAGAAAGTGTGCTGACTCACCCTGCAAATTCTGGTTGCCGATTGTCCACGGCTCGTCTGAGTCAAAATGCGTGTCTCCGCCCATCCCTGGACCGGGGAAGTAGGCATGTGCCAAAAAGCCACCTTCTCCATCAAACGGGGAGCTGTCGCCGTGGAAGCCAGAGGCGAAGAAGATCATAATGTCAGGCTCCTTCCGACGGCCGTATTTGACCTCCATGTAGGGAATTTCTTCGAAGGTCAGTGGTGTTACCTTCTCCCACACTGTGAAGGCTCTACGGATGGCCTCGTATGAGTTGTACTCCCCAATCTTAGGGGTATAGTTCTGTATGCTGTGAAGGGAAGATAACACAAAAGACTTAACATGATTTCTGTGGAGTCCAGACATTTTTTGATCAACCTTCTTCATATCTACCTGAAGGTCAGATGGGTTTTGTCCCACTTGTGGCCGGTGAGAGCGTATCGTTTCCTACGTACGTTGGTCTTGATTTGACCCCCAAATTTGTCCGGAACCCCACAGCGGGGCCTCTTCATGGCTCTAAAAGGGGAAGAACAGGAGAGCAGTTAGCATATACAGGGAGCTTAACAAGCATGCAGCAGAATGGAGAACCATGAAGGAGCCTGAACTAGATGAACCCTCTTTTCTCACAGTCATTTCTGTGTACGCTGGTGAGCTTTGATCCCGACACTAAAGCTCTACTCGCTGGATGAGGAGGCTGGGTAATGTAATTTGTAAGGGATTTGGCTGGTCTATTTATACAGTACAAAGTATCTATGTAATTTCCCTATTTTTTTGCTACCACAAATTGCCTGGATTGAAACATCATAGCTGCCAAAGGTGACCACAGCACCTCTATGGTTTTCTGTTATGTGAACAGCAAGAAATCTGCTGGTGCTGTAGATCAGAGGCACCTCAGGACCACCTGGCCTGCTCAGTTTTAAGCATTCTCTGCCCAACACATCTGACTGAGCTCACAAAGGACTCAACGATTACCTAATAAGTCGGATTGGGTGTGTTAGGACAGGGAATAGTTGAAACTGCAGGGCAGCGGGTCTGAAAGACTGAAGATAAAGGGGAGCTCCACTAATATTTCAAAATTTCTGCATGAATAAATTATTGAGATGTAAACAAAGTCATTCATAGCGGTTTGATGTGAAAAGTGGCATTGTGGAGAAACTTTCACACGTTCACAGCGGTGGTGATAGCAAACAGATGTCCAAAAAGCTCATATAAAAGGTACTACAGGAAATGGTTGATGCATGAGACATTGTTTTATGATTTGGTTTTTATAGAAGCTTTTGGCTTAAAACATATTTTTAAAATCTATCCACTGCGGAGAGACACATGCAGGGTGTTGTAAGGCACAATAGTACCCAAAGAAAGCAGATTTTTTTCAGATTTCACATTAACATCACGTATAAATACTAAGACACTTGTCATTTTTGATAGTTTCCAAAAAAGTTCGGACACTGTGCAAAATGTAATTAAAAACAAAATGCAATGATGTGCAAATCATGTAAACCCTATATTTCATTGAAAATAGTACAAAGACAACATATCAAATGTTGAAACTGAGAAATGTTATTGTTTTTTTGAAAAATATTTGCCCATTTTGAATTTAATGCCAACAACACATTCCAAAAAAGCTAAAAAAAACACCTGGTGGTCGGTTGCTGACATGATTGAGTATAAAAAAGCATCCCAGAGAGGTTGAGTCTTTCAGAACTAAAGATGAGGAGGGGTTCACCACTCTGTGAAAGAGTGCACGATCAAACAAATTCAAAATTCAAGAATAACGTTTCTCAATATAAAACAGCCAAGAACTTTTGCTTTTTGTCATCTACGGTAAATAATATCATTAAAAGATTCAGAGAATCTGGAGAAATCTCTGTATGCAAGGGACAAGACCAAAAAACAATATTTGCTGGCCATGATCTTTGGGCCCTCAGGTGGCACTGCATTAAAATGGACATAATTCTGTAGTGGAAATCACCGCATGGGCTCAGAAACACTTCTGAAAACCACTGTCTGTGAACACAGTTCATCACTGCATCCACAAATGCAAGTTAAAACTCTAAAACACAAAAAAGAAACAGGATATATAAACAGGATCCAGAAATGCTGCCACCTTCTCTGGGCCGGAGCTCATTTAAAATGGACTGAGGGGAAGTGGAAAAGTGTCCTGTGGTCTGACAAAATAACATTTGAAATTCAATTTGGAAATCATGGATTCTGTGTCCTCTGGGCTAAAGACCACTCAGCTTGTTATCAGTGCACAGTTTAAAAGCCAGTATTCATGATGGTATAGGGGTGCATTAGCGCACATGGCATGGGTGATGTGCACATCTGTGAAGGCACCATTAATGCTGAACAATATATACATGTGTTGGCAACATATGCTGCCATCCAGATGACGTCTTTTTCATTGAAGCCTTGATTATTTCAGCAAGACAGTGTCAAACCACAATCTGCACGTATTACAGCATTGCTCTGTATTAAAAGAGTCCAGGCGCTAAACTGGCCTGCCTGCAGTCCAGACCTGTCACCACTGATAACATTTGGCACATTATGAAATGAAAAATATGACAATGTTGAGCAGCTGAAATCCTATATCAAACAAGAATAAGAAAACATTTCACTTTCAAAACTACAGCAGTGTCTCCTCAGTTCCCAATTACTTAGAGTGTTGTTAAAAGAAGAGGTGATGAAACACAGTGGTAAACATGCCCCCGTCCCAACTTTTTTGGAATATGTTGTTGGCATCAAATTCAAAATGGGCATATATGTTTCAAAAAACCATAACATTTCACAATTTGAACATTTGGTATGTTGTCTTTGTAGTATTTCCCTTTAACAATATGGTTTACATGATTTGCACATCATTGCATTCCATTTTTATCTACATTCTGCACAGCGTCCCAACTTTTTTGGAAATGGGGTTGTAAAATGGCTACATTTATGTGGCAGTCATTGCAGCCCATGGTTTCTATCACCACCACTGTAAGGGGAAAAAATTGCATCATTTCATACCAGAACAAACTAAATTACTTTGCTTACATCTCAGTGAGAAATTTTGAAAATTGGTTGATTGGTGGAACACCCCTTTAAAAACCGCTGCTGTAGATCAGCTATGATACCCCAACTAAAGTTTACTCAGTACTGTGACAGGATATAGAGAAATCCAATACTAGGGCAAATATTTGTCACAATAACTGGAGTCAATATTGCCCATCCAACAGTACTGTATAGTTATTACAAAGAGTCTTACTCCATAGTAGCTGAATCCATCACTCCAGTGATCTCCAGGCCATAGAATCTCTGCATGTCACTGATGGCGTTGGACAGGATTTGAGCTGAGCGCATGGTGGACATCTGCCGACTGGCCTGAGGGAGGTAGCCATACATCCGGAGCCAGGACTGAGAGAGAAAGAGAAATATTACACCACAGAGATGATTGAGATTGACGGTCACAGCCGTTTATCAGCACTGAGAGTATCAGTAGAGTGCGAGGGTGTGTCGCACCTGTCACACTGAGTGAGATACATAATACAAGCCCAGATTGGACAATTAAGTCATAGCATATGTGGCTACAGATTGAAGCAAGGCTGGGTAGGTCAAATTACTGACCCTGAGTGAAGGAAAGCCTGGAGTGTTCCATAGTGATACCAAAAATTTCACACTCGACTACGATTTCTCTAGAATTTGAACGTGTTCATTAATCTTCTTCATATATGAACTTGAATTTGGGCTTTGCTTCAGTTTAGGATAAAAGGACCAATGCTAATGCTAATACTGCAAATATTATCCTTCATTTGGTTCCCCAAAGAGCTAGCACACTAAAATGATACACACTTAAAAAGATGGTTCTTTAGTAAGAATCTTCCATGCTTAAATGGTTCTTTGCATCATAAAAAGGTTGTAAGCTCATATCCTTTTAACCCTTTTTGGAGCTATACAGAACCCTTTTCAAAAAGGTTCGATATAGAACCATTTACAGCATGTTCTCCATCAGTTTGAACTACACTCTTATGATGCAAAGAAACTTTGAATCATGCTAAGGGTTCTTTGAGTGTTCATGGTTCTAAATAGAACCATTTTCTTTACTAAATAACCCTTGAAGAACCACTTTTGAGAGTGTATTTCAGAGGAAAATACATCTTGTATGATTTGTATGATTTTCGCCTTATCATAAATGTAACTGATTAGCCAAGACATGCCTAGTGCTTCTTTAATTTTGCACTGGAGCTACAATGCTAATAGCCAGAGGGGGATTTAGTGATTCTGGGATTCCAGGCAAAAGGCAGGAATGGGGCCCCGTGGATGCATATTGTAAATTAGCCGAGGCTCTCCTGAGTGGCACAACCATCTATACTGTAAAATATTATATCTTGGCAAGTGGAATCTAGTCAACATATTTAATATTTAGCATTTTGAGATTGTTATAAGAATATTATATGATTACTTAACTTGTTTCTAGACATTTTTTCTTAAACAATTTTATTTAGTGAAAGTATCTGCCAATTTCGTACAGAGTAATGCTGAAATAAAGTAAAGAATAATGAAATTACTTTTCCCAGAAAGAAATAAGTGACATGATCTCATTATATTTGTTAAAGAAGTCATTAGTAACTTACAATGCATGACTTTTTGAGTGATTACTGCAACACTGGCGCTATCTATACTATCATTAACATCTGCATTGTGTAAAACAATGCTTGCTTTGGGAGTGAAGAGACAAACTTTTTGCTTTCCTCCATTTTCTGTTTTTTTTCGGCTGCTTTCGGATGCTTTTGATTTCCCCCCTTAACACTGAAAAAAATCACACTGAAGAAACTCCTCTTCATTGTCCTGATTATCACTCAATTTCCTTGTTCATACCAGTGTGTCGTTATGTAGCTGTGCCATCACTTAACAACTTGGAAAAGTCCACTATAACCATGAAAGGGGAAAATAATCACTACAATGGCAAATAAAAAATGTCTATTAAAATGTGTAATTCGGAATAGGTTATTTAACATCGACATGTAGAGTATATCAAATTTTTTCATGGCCCTAGGTGGCTGCTTACCTTTGCCTAGCGCAAAGAATAACAAGTAATGGTAGTTTATACCCTGCCAATAAGCACTGTGCAAACTTCATAGCTAATCATCACACTTGCCTATTGTCCTTTTGTCCAATTTTAGTGATAACAGAGTTTACTTAACATAATATTTTGATACAAATATGTGATGATATAGGCACACAATGCCAACTGGTGAAGTAAAAGCTTCCGTTACTTGTTAGCTATATAAACCTCATAACACCAACATTAAATGATATACATTTTGGCTGAGGTAATGAAAAAATGTGTAAATTAGATTTTTGGGCAAATCATCACATTAATATGGCCAGAAAGGGACTGTTATTTTGTGGTAATAAGTGGGTCATTCCCTTTGGCAGAAACAGGCATTAGCATGGCGTAATAAGAGTCGGATGTAGCCAATCGTTTGTGTGGGAGAGAAGTGCCCTATGGCCAAAGGGTCTTATAATCAGAGTAAAGGGGAAATTGGGGCTTGATTTGGCTCTGTACTGCAGCGTAGGTGGCTATGCCCACTCCTCAACATCCTTAATTAGTAAATTAGCACAAATTACATAATAAAGCTACCCCATCATTATGCCTGCACTGTGGTTACTGTAATCAGGCCTCCTGGCCTCTTTTCCACACAGTGTCTGGACACATCAGAGGGGCTAGGAACGACCAACTGTACCAACAACTGTTGATACCCACAGAGTTTGCTTTATACATCTCTGGCTTTTGATTACAGCGTTCAGCCATCTTATTTTCAGCAATCTATACGCACCAGATAATAAATCAGGACATGATGAAATGGTAAATTAGAAAGAGTAGTTGTTCCACTTTGGGGTTTGTGAAATAAATACACAAAAATCACGGCACATGTTTCACAGCTGTGTCAGAATCTACAGAGATCTAGTAATGTACTACACAGACACACAGGAAGCCCATACAGGACAGCTTTGCCAAGGCAAACCCCTTTACATATAGTTCTCTTGAGAGCTTAAGCTTTTGGGATTAGCGTAGCTAGTAAACAGGTAACTGATTGTTGTTAGCGCTTAGTAAAAGCAACGCGATTAAGCCAACCAGAATAAGAAGTTATATTAAACCATTACTTTTTTCTCTAATAGCTGTTCATAGCTAATGTTTATAAGCATACGTATGCTTATAAACATTAGCTATGAACAGCTATTAGCTTGCCTGTCTATATGCTAACATTTTAATGTGCTAACAAGTTCTGCCACCCACAAAACCGCTTTACTAGTAACCCTGATGGTCTGCCTGGACTCCAAACAAAGTGGCCACGAAAATATAGCCACAAAACTTTTTCTATTTGACCTGACCAGAGCAGCAAGTGGTGCAGTAACAAAGGTGCATTGCTTTAAACTAAGGTTGTGATTTTACAGGGCTGCACCCCACCTCTGGCTGAGCTGGCCTTAATTATCCGAGGGTTAATGGAGATGTCCCACTGGACTCATGAGGTTTCGGGGTCACTGCTTCTATAATGCTCCCTCTTTTCCTGCACTGGGACCAGAGCTGCTGCACAGTTGTCTAGCCTGGACGCCCCCCTCTTCCTTCACACTACAGAAGAGGCAGGCCTTTGTGCCCCCCTCTGTGTGCTGTGGAGGCAGCTGAATAGATGGCCCTGTTTCTGGGCATGGCCAGTAGGGAAACCCCCCATAGCCACCATCTAGAGCACAGAGCACCTCAGATTCATCCACTGCCCAGCATGCAACGCAGAGCTGGACGGAATTGCCTCCGTCTGCTTAGTTGTATTTTCACCCAGTCAACCCAGACATTTTACACTGGCCTCTTTTACCTCACCTTAAAGCGACAGTTTGACCAAAATCAAATTTATACAGTTTCCCCTTACCCTAAATGCAGCCAAGCAGCCAAAACATGCTTGCATGCCTAAATTGTCACACAATTGCCAAATTCCCACCTCCCTTGGTCCCAACTGCTTTCATATGTGTGATAAGGAGCAAAGAAAGCTGACCCTTCAGATGAGCTAATGCTAAAGCTAACAATACAGGTAGTCAGAGCAACAGCAGGGGCTGAGGAAAGACTCGTCGTCTGGGACACAATGTCTTTCAGCAAACTTTAATGAAACAATTCAAGTAATTCTGCTGTTCATTTTCTGTGGCTAGTTTGTAAATCTGGTCCTCCACATAGTTTAAGCAAAAAATCTTTCCAGCGTCAGGAATGAAATACAAACAGCACAAACAGTCTAAATTACAAGCTCTTTTCTCTCCAGAAACAGTTCTGCACCTTACTTAGCTTAATAATTCTTGCCATTCTCACTGCAAGACAGTTCTGATGAGTTTTCTTTTGCTTGACAGAGGAAGTAGAACTCAGAGATGGCTCTGACTGGCTGAGAGGAGTGTCAATCAATATTTTAAAAACGGTCAATTGACTCAAACCTTGCTGAGCCAGACAGACTGGCACATGTGGTTTCTGATACTCTTTGACTTACTGACACTCTTTGATGACACCAGGTATCTATAAAAAAACAACAAGCTTCGAGATGGTTATTCCTATTGTTTTTAGTTATGCACGTTTGTACATTTTTATCGATGTAAACTACAACTACAAGGAAAACTGTGAAAATCTGATATATTTTTTGCAAAACCTGTGGCTAAACGGTTTTGTTTACTCTAGAATCCAGATCTTAAATCCAATTTCCAGTCCTTGATTTTGTAATTACTGGTAGGAATGACATATTCAGTTACAACCGTTTGATTAACTACTAGGATGTACAAAATACAGGACCAGATTCTGGATTCAAGGTCTAGATTTGAACACCTCTGCCCTGAAAAACTGTCAAAGACCCAATTCCAAGCACATTTGCTTTTCTTCAAAAATACTTCCAAGGTGCTCCATCATTCCCACTGTGTCAGAGCTTAATCTCTGCCTGTGTGATGGTGGGATGGGAGTGGGGGAAGTGATGAATGGCAGTGCTGTGTGGGACACACCTTACTCCACAGATAAGGCCCTGTGTTCCTGCGAGTCCCACAGGGGCCCTGGGGCTTTCAGCAGGGGAAGAGGTAGAGGGGGTTCAGCCAATGCTCTGTGTGAAGCTAATGATATTAACCCAGACTCATAAAAGACCACAACTTTCCTGGTCTTGTTCAGCAAATATCTTCTTCTCTGGCTCTCTCAAGGGCACCTGGAGTAATTTCTTGTGGGGTATTTATTGAAGGGCATTGGAACAAAGGCAGCGCTCCAGCTTTAGGCAGCAGATATATGAAGGTCCCTTTTTGAAAACAGAAAGCATTTCAATGTGCAATGCACCATTACAGCGTCCTCTGCCATGCATACAAAGCACGGCCTGGATGGAGAACACCCAAAAGCCAGACGCTCCTTCAAAAGGACCTTGAGAGCCAATGCCATCACCAGGTTTCCCTACGAGCCAACAATTCGCAGGGTGCTGTAAAACGACTCTGAATCAGTGTGTGCGAGCGTGTGTGTGTCCAGTGCAATGTCAGCCAAGACTCTAACGACTGGAGAGCGCTTTTATTCCTGGGGCTTGGGCGCATGCCATCTTTCTGGTCATTAAGCAAGAAGAAGGGGGAGGGAGTGGGAGCAATCAAGATCAAGTGAAAAAGTAAGTGGAAGATGGGAAAACAGGGTAAGAGAGAGGAAAAGAGAGAGAGAGGAAGAGAGAGAAAGAGAGGGAGAAGGAAAAGAGGAAGAAAGAGAGTCAAAAGCACACGAGGTTTTGACAATGCAATCGGTGTGGGCTTTGGCTGGCTCTGAGGTCGGCTCTCAGTTCTGCTAAATCTCATCTCCAGCAAACCAGAAAGAGAGTGGCCTGCTCCAATGCACAGCCCTGGGATTCTCAAACAGGCTCATACCGTGATCAGGAGATGGAAAGTGGCTGTTCGTTTAATTGAAAAAGGACTGTGACATGAGGTCAAAGGACCAAATAGGGCAATCAGCAGGCAATTCAATTTTTCCATTGGTAAAAAAAAATCAATGACCTTAGCTGAAGGGGTTTGGGATTAAATTAGCATTGAAATAAGGTTACTCATATGGAGATTTGTTCACATTGGCAATGGCAACAAAAATAGTTAACTGAATTAACCCTTGAACTAGAGATGGCACAGATCCGATACTAGGTATTGGGCTGATATCAGCAGAAGAAGTCCTGGGCAAAAGTCAGAGACCAGCCTTTAATTACTTAATTTCCTATCAAAATTGCCACTAAGTACAAGTTATTAAATTTTTCAGGAGATATTCATGCGGTGAGATATAAGATAATCCACTTGCATAAGGAAGGCGAAAGTCAAAGTCAAAAATAAGTGAAAGAACAAGAGTTTACAAAACTGGAATTCATGAAAAGATAAGAGAGAAAGAGACTCCTGGCAATCTAGCAGACCACCAACACTGTTAACACTGTGAAAAGGAAATACACAAAAAAGAAGAACGTTCGCAAATAACACAAAAAAGCTGCTGGTGTTCTCAGAACAATGGACTGGCCACCCCAGACCTCAGCATCACTGAAGGTGTTTGAGATTACCTGGATTGCAAAAAAACAAAAAACAGAAATTGCAACCAACTTCTAAGACTGAACTTTGGTGGTGTGGAGAAGTGTTTCTGCAGATTACTTTAAAAAAAACTCATCTGAAAGAGAGGACACTGTGATCAAAGCAAAGGATAGACACACTAAATACTGAAAAAAATAACATTGTATTTATTTGTTGAGATTTATGTGTAATTTTCTGTTGTTTCAGCTTTTTTCCTGACACTGAAAAATGAAAAACAGCTACATTGGCTGAGAATCTAATAAATGAAGGGTGGTCTCTGACTTTGCACAGTATTGTATTTGGTAACTTTTATGGAATATGAAAGATAAATCCTGATGAGAGTGAGGAATTGAAGCGTGCCTGATGTGGGCCTTCATGGTTAAAGGGTTAAAAGAAATCCGGTGCAAAATGATTTCCTGTCTTTGATTCTGGTGGCTTCAGTGTAAACAGCTAAGTGATCTGGAAGCAAAAAAGCATTTACTGAACACAGATGCTGTTAGATGTCAGTGGTATTTCCCTCCTCCATCCCATCTCATTATCTCTCATAGTGACCGTGAAGATGGCCAGGCCCTACATAAACAGCCCTGTACAGACCAGTACAAAGGAACTGCAGAGAGATCCAGGATGAGACAGGCTAAATATCCTGGCTAAATAACTCTGAAGAAGGTTTCAGGGAATAGTTCTTTACAGAGCCAGTTACATAAATGAGATATGCGAGTGTTAAGAACCTTTCTAAGGCCCAAAGAACCTTCATGTAATATAAAAATTCCCCCATAAAACCCCAGGCTTGTACCATTCTATTATTATTATTATTATTATATTATTATATTACTACATGAACTACAATACAGGCTGGGATAATAATAAATGGGGCCATAACATGGAAAACTAAATTTCTCTCACTTTTCTGAAGCAAAAGTTTCATAAAATATGTAAACACTTCATACAGCAAATATGGAAACTAAGCTACAAAAAAGGCCTATTTTGAATTCAGTGTTTTTGTGATGTCACAGATTTACATATATCTACAAGACGCACGATACAAGACACCACTCAGAATTCACATATATTATTCTTAAAAGCCACAGGAACAAAACAGTGTGTTGAAGCGACAGACAGGAGTTGGAAATGGTCACGTAAAAATGAATAACAAAAGAATTACCACACTAAAGTCATATGTGAACTTTAGGGGGAAAAGTGTGTTCAATAGCAGCTTGGAGAAGCCAGTGGGTCCAGAGGAACCACATTTGCGACAGCTTTATCTTTATGAGTCTAACAGAAGTTGGGAGAACGACTGAGAATGGCACAGCAGGGGTTAAAAGCTGGACAGAGACTGGCCTTCAGGAAGTGATACAGTCAGCTCCCTGTGTCCAGAGCTCATAAACCCTCCCCCCACCTACACCACTTTCTACTCCCTCTCTCAGATACAGTCGGCCGAAGACAAAACCTGTCATTGTTGCTCCTCAGCTGCCTTGGAGCCCTGCAGCCCAAACCATCTCTCTTTCTCTCCTTCTCTCTGTTTCTGTTTGTGGCCCATTTGGAAAACAGCTGTTGTATTCACTAATCACATGCAACACAAGTGAACGGGCCTGCAGTTCTCCACCTCGCCTTCTCTCCGTCACCCTCTCCCACCCTCTCTCACGCCACAGCATGGCGAGAAACAGAATTCCTCAGAAAGGAATGGCTGGTAAGAGTTCTGCTGAGCTCAACAGAGAGTGGCACTGGAAAGACAATTCCTGTATTTTTTTATCCCTCTATATTTTCATATTGTCTATTGCCACTGCAAGAAGGTCTCTGCCTTTAGTGATATTCACAGATGCTACAGGTGGGACTCTAATTTTAGGGGGGCACCCTTGAGGGTTAAAAAATACTATTTTAATAATGGTGTTTGAGCCAAGAAGAAGAAAAGGGAATTTCTTATTTGTGATTTACCAAAAAGCCACTGATGCATTGATCTGAAGGGCCGCAATGCAACTGCATCATCAAGGTGAGAATCAATTATACCAGTTTATAACAATAAAGTTGGGGCCAAAAAATAAGCTTGGTGCATTTTTACATTTCACTGTATAAATGGTTTGCCTGGTCACATTTGTGTTCAGGCCCATATCCTATATTTGTCTTCTATTTTGTTTTTCCCTGAGGTCCACTTATGACATTCGTGTGTTCATGTATCAAAAAACAGCTGTAATACATTTCTTCATGACCTCTGTCCAACCTTGTTTTATCCCTTGAATGATGTTCTTGCTACTTGTGCCTTTTAGACTGATATACACTATATATCCAAATGTTTGCGGACACCTTCTCATCTATTGTTTCCTCTGAAATCAAGTATCTATCCACCCGTTGCTACAGAAAAAGCCTCTACTCTTTTGAGAAGGCTTTATACAAGATGTAGAAACATTGCTGTACGTATTTGACTGCATTCAGCCACAAGAGCATCAAAGAGGTCAGGTCCTGATGTTGGATGATTAGTTCTGGATCACTTCATCTCATATCAAAGGTATTGGATGGAGCTCCATCACTCCAGGCAACGTAGTTTCACTGCCTAACAGTCCAGTGTTAGGGGCCTTTGCACCCCTCTAGTCGACGCTTGGCTTTGGACATAGTGACTTAACCCCTTAATATCCCAGGCTTATACATACTAAGGGTTATTATTTAGTAATTACAGAGATTTCAATGCAAACTTGCTGAGCTATTCCTAAGTTATAGACGTGTGTAATAAAACTGGGCTCAGCAGAGGACCCCAGCCATTTAGGAGGTTAAGCTCATGCATGGCTTCTCCAGAATGCCATTCTATTGGCTAATGCCTTTCTATGGAGATTACACAAGCTGTGTGTGTTGTTGTATGGATGTGTCAGCAACGGGTGCACCTTAAAGTAGCTGAATTCACTAATTAGAAGGGGGGTCTGGAAACTTTGGGATACACAGTGTACCTAAATGATCTTTGCTGTGATTGGTCGCCCTGTATTGTGCCTCATTTAAAAGGCACTTTGGGATGAAACACTCCTTATAACATGAATGGGTGGGGCTGCGGGCTGTAGGCCGAATAGGTGGATATATACAAATGACATCACTAACACAAAGGTTGTTTCTGCAGTTTAATTTGCATATAGACTGTGGAGTGAATGGTGCATTTGCTCACATACAACATCAACATCAAACAGAAAAATGAATTTAAAAAGAATGACACTATATTTAAACTGTAATTCTAAATTGTACCAAAACAACTCAATTGAATCGATTCATGAATGCATTGAATCATTTCCTAAAGAATCATATTTTAACTCAATCATTATGATGTCTTTTCCTACCACACCTATTCATCTGATCCACAGCTTTGTGCGAGCCTGACAAGGTGGAGGAGCTTAACCTGTTGAGGATCTCAGCGAAGTCTGAAAGCCTCGTCTGTCAGGCATTGTCAGGAGATTCAGTCAATCTCCACAGCATGTTTGTTTAGTAAGCAGAGTCAAATGGCTGTTAAGAGACTGCTTTAGTAAACAGGCACTCCCTTAAGACCCCCAGTGACACGAGTTAATCCTGCCCTCTGTGACACACGATGCTGAGGATGGGCGAGCATAAACTCACTTAAACTTTAAGTCACATAAACACTATGGCATGCATGAGCTTGTCTTGTTCAATACGGTACTGCTGAGATAAAATGCAGCCTGCACAAACCTGTCTTCATTAGTTTCATACGTTTATTGTCGTGACAGCACCCTCAAACCTTTCCATGGTCAACAGCCGAGACACAGGTGCTGAAAATAGAAGACACCCGAAACGTTTTCTCAACGCAATACTTAACGTGTAATTGCAGCCAACTAAATGAACACCAAAGATGGTATCTAAGTGCAAGTCTAGTATGACTCAAGCATCACCTACAATGAGCAGTAGGCAGGCTGGCGGATACAGTGGTCAGATCAAGTGGGGAAATGGCCCAGACATCTTTAGCCTTTTATACAGATCTCCAAACAATGAGATTCACCCACACGGCTGAGAAAGAGTCAGTGTTGGTAGACCTCTCTCACTTCCTCCAAAACACCCTACATACATTACATAGTCTAAGCTGCAGGAAGTGCGGCTTTACAAGGTATGTCCTGAGTAGGGGGGGAAATTACAAATGTGCAACATAAGATGATGCAAGCTACTATTTAGGTCATCCTACATCATCGACAGCTTCAGTCAACGTGAAAATGCCTTTAGGATGCACTCAAACGCTGCATCTGACACCGAGATGACAAAGCTCATGCATAGTAGAAATCTAGCCCTGACAAAACCTAAAAGGTTCTAGAGGCCTATTTAAAAAACAAAGTTGTCTTGCAACGTCTCACTGGGCCCTTTTTGGCTGGGAAGTCGGCACACTCGTGGGAGTTTGGAGAGACTATGTTGTGTATTCTTGTCGTTTGCGCCAGGCCACTAATGACAGGGAGCCGACCACAGCAGGCCTCTCATGCCCAGGGTGGTATACCATGAACAAACCCATGTATCCACACCATGAGCAACTCACACCTCCAGCTCCTGAGCCTTCCTGTGGTCAGGGTGGTCGCTATGAAAAGACATTCAAGAAGTTGTAAGATGTTGCGAATGTCAGAGACCACCCTTCATTTACTTCTAGTCAAAATGGCCATTAAGTACTAGTTATTCATTTTTCTGTGTAAGGACAAAAGGCAGAAAACATATTTGTTAAAAGTTACACTGAACCATCAACAACTAAATGTAGTAGCAGATCGTTCAGCATTTATTGTGTCCACACTTTGCCTTTATACCAGCGTCCATTCTTTTCAAGGGACTTGCTTTCAGTTTTAATAGAAATCTGCAGGGATATTTTTCCACACCTCCAAAATTCAGTCTTAGAATTTGGTTGCATTTTTCTGCCTCAATGCCTCGTCGGCCTAGTTCCAGTGTTCTAGAGCAAATGTTCTTCGTTTTTGTCTGTTTCCTTTTCCTGTTAATGGCTTCTTGACAGCTACACATCCTTTCAGACCCATAGCGTTCTCACAGTGGAAGCATGGACAGAAACACCTGTGGATTTTTTCAGATGTGAAGTAAGAGTGGAGCTTGATTTTCTCCTCCCTCTCAAACAAGAAAGCTTTACTGTTTTTCTGATAGTGACCATTTCGGTGGTCTACCAGGTGTTGCATGGTTATTAGCAGTCCCAATATCTCTGTCGCTTTTAGTCATTTTTGAACTCAAGTTAGAAGGAAATGTCTGTTTTTTCACTAATTTTCACTTTTGGTATAGGTATCAGGAAAAGAAGTGGTATTGTGCCATCTCTAGTTCTATACAGTACCATCGCTGAACCATTTCTGAAGGATTTTAAAGATACAACAGGTTCATTAGTATGAAGATAAAAAATAATATTAATAATGATAATACATGCTAAGAGATAATACAATAGCAAATTACAACTATGTAGAGAACTGCATAAATAAAACAATACACATTAAAAGAACCAATTTATGAACTGCAAGGAGCCATTTGAGCACACAAATGGTTCTTTGAGTTGTCATAGTTCTATATATAAACACTGCCTTAATTAAAGAACCCTTGAACAACCCTTTTAATAAAGTGTAAGAGGACACTGAAACCAAATTCCTTGCTGTTCATAATAGGTAATGTACTAACACAAGATTTGATCACAACATTGCAAAGTCCACTCTGTAACACTGCAAACCTCCACAAGCCCATACAAGGCATTTGTATAGTAGAGTACAGTAGCTTAGTAACTCTTGGAGTACAGTCAGCACGGAGCCTGTGGCTGAAGAGAGAGGAGTCCCCTTGGTTTTAAAAGGAATGCAAACAAAACACACACACACATACAACATACACATTAACCTGAGCAGGAAACGCAAGCAGTGAGCGTAGCTCTCCTCTGCTTTACACCTGACCCAAGCACTACAGTCAACAGCATAAGCTCACATAAGTGCAAAGTTCATTACCTCTCTCACAATCACACCCACACACAGAAACAAGCAACCTGAGATTACTGTACCTTCATGCCAGGCAGCCAATCCCTCTTTCTATTTGGTGTGTTGTTTATGCACAAATGGAACTATTGTGTCGCTCTTCTCTTTATACTTCAAGGTTTAAACCATCAAACAAATTGAGAAGAAAAGCCTTAAAGGGCCAGTGTTTCCTCTCTTTTTTTGAAATAAGTTTGATGTAGCATGTAAACAGTTTCAAAATGTGCCACTTACTCAGTTCATAGTGTTTAAACGCAAACTAAGTCACAAAAGCAGGTTGTTTTGAATGCACTATTTTTGTGATGTCACAAACCAGTGCACTTACATTGCACCTGCATACATATATATATATATACACATATATATATACATACATATATATATATATATATATATATATCAGTTTTTGTCATAAATTGAAAATGCCTGGTACCCTTTACATTGCATGTAAATTTCATGATGAATGGACAAAAAGAAATGACCTAAAATTACTTGGAAAAATGTTTGGTTCCATTGACTTACATTAAAAGTAAAGTAGTTTTTTCCCTTCTCCTGTAAAGTTATCATTTTTGAGATAGAAGGTTTTCTTCTGACAACAGCGAGATGTGTATATATATATATATATATATATATATATATATATATATATATATATATATATATATATATATATATATATTTCCAAACTTCTCCTCAAGGTAACCTATCTGTATCATCCGATACCTGGATTTAGCAACTCTGTCAGTAAAATGAATCATGACTATCCACACAAATGATGTAAACGATAAAAATATAAGCCTATAAAATTCAAGAAAAATGTAGGCTCTTGGCCATTTCGAAACATGGTCAATATATAAGAAGCTTTTTATTTTGGAAGTGGGCAGCTGTTTATAAGAAGCCTAACAGACACTTATGCTCCTCACTGACCATGCTCTTTGAAATAACCCACCTCTGCGTTGAAGCCATCTCCATCTCCAAGAGTTTGCGTCCCACCAAGCAAGAGCACCAGAAGCGAGGGTACGAGGGTCCATCTCCACAGCATGGTGAGCCAGTCGTCCCAGGACCATGCCATCTTCAACCTCAGCCAGTGGTTCAGCACCTCCAAATGTTCAGTTTTCAAGCAAGGCAGCAAACTTCAAAGCACCAGATCACCAGCAGCCGGCACTCTTCAGCGTCCTCCGGTGTGGGACTGTCTCATTGCTCAGTCCTCGCGCGCGTCCTGCCCTCGGAGGCTCTTCTATCCATGCGAGCTGTCACTCACAATGATTCAGCGCCCGCTCGCAATAGGTCGTAGTCAAAGTTGCGAGGGGTTGTACCAAAACTCAGCGAGGTCCAAGTTTGCTCGCTGTTGGGTATCATAGCCGGCGGGTGTGTCCACGCTGTGTTTATGACTCCCCCCTCCACCCCCACCCCCCGCCTCACGAAAGGCGCGCGGAGGGCCAACGAGCGACAGCCTACTCTCGTCCAAACGGACCACGCGATTTGCAATCGCAAACGAAGTTACGCCACAGCGATGAGCGACATATTATGAACCGCGAAAGGAGCTCACGCGCTCGCGCAGCACAACGCACTCGAAGTGCTTTCAAAAGCGTGCTCGCGCTTCCAGCTGACATCAGCCGCGCTCCCTTCACGGCCGGATCGACTGACCACAGCTGCTCACGCGCCTCGGGTTTCCCTGTGACCCTTTTCTTGCCCGTTTAGAAGTCACGCTTTCCTTCCTAGCTTGCGGCTCGCGCCTCGCGCCTGAGGTCCTCTTGCAGCGCGCGGCAGCGGGAATGACAGCCTGGGCTTCCCGGCTCCTCTCACGAGCTTGTGCGTAAAAGTAGCGCTCGCTCCGCTCCCAGCACCCCTGTCACAAAGCCGTGGAGCAGGAGGAGAAGGAGGAGGGGCAGGGAGCGGATGTAGGTCAGGAAAATAACCCGACCACCCCCCACCACTCTGCTCAGACCTCGCTCGTATAGCTTCTCCTGACATTTCGCTTCAGCTGAGTTCAACTCAATCCACTTCAATACAGTTTAAAGGGGAATTTAACCGATTTTTCAAAATTTTTAAAAGTTACGATGGCAACACAGTTATTCGGAGTGGTTTGATGTGAAATAGTTAATTGTAGAGAAACGTACACTCATTTATTTACAGTGGTGGTGATAGAAATCAGGGGTCAGGATGTCCACAGCACAAATATAGCCATTTTATTTACTATCCAAAACCACCAGTGAACCTACATGTGTCTTCCTAGCTTTTACTAGCAATGTAATATTGATAATGGTAAAATAGTCATAAATCTGACAAAAAAAATTTTCTTTGGGGACTGTTTTGCCGTGGAGCACCCTGCATGTACCCCTCCACCATGAACGGAATAAGTGGATAAATAAGACGGTTTAGACTAAAACTTGATTACTAAACTGCCATAAAATGCTCTCTCAGGCGTCAGGCACCGTATTGATAACCATTTTATGTGTAATAACATTTTGGTGTAGCTTTCAAAGGCATTAAACTCTTCAGACGTCTGGTTCCTGTCACCACCACTGTGAAAAATTCTGACTCGGTAAGTTTCTCTAGAATTGAGCATTTCACACCAAACCACTGTGAATGACTTCAAATCATTTCATAATCACACTTTATTAGGTGAATTTTTTTAAAAAATTGTGGAGTTCCCCTTTAATTGCACAGTAATCAATGCAGTTGAAAGTGATCCCTATACAGTGCCCCACATAGCAGCTTTACAGGTCAGGTTCAGAGCCTTATAAACAAACCAACAGTTCAACTGTGTCCAAATTTCAATGGTTAAGATTCAAACAAAGTCATTTCGAGTGGTTTGATGTGAAACACTCTGTTCTAAAGAAACGTACAGAGTCAGAATTGTTGACACTGGTGGTGATAGGAACCAGACGTCTGAAGCGCTTAATGCCTCTAAAAGCTCCTCTGGCAGCGTATTCAAATTCAAAGGCAAATTTTAATTGTGCTAATTCAATTGTGTATTTACAATTGCATGTCCACTGAGTGGCTGTGAGTCCTTTAGACGTTTCATTTTCATTGTCTTAATGGTCTGACTCTGACATTAAAAACGGAAAAACAATCGCCCGTTTGCAACTGCATTTCCTCATCTTGGCGCTTCAGCTCTGCCAAAATGAAAATGCAATCGCAATCTTGATTTTCACTGTCAATGAGGCTTCCTGTCAATCAAACACTGTGGGTAGGAAATCGGGAGGGATTTTTTAGAGCTGACTGCTGAGTCTAAACTTTGCTGGCATTGGTGCTGAGCTAGATGTTTATTTAATGCAATATGGAGCTAGCAGTAGCAACTGCTGCTACACTCGCTAACCACAAAAAGTAATGTCCAAAGTGATTTTCCTGTGGAAGTGATCAACTAGAAGAGCTTGTGGTTGGACATATACCAATGTTAGTGACATAGTGACCGGAGGCTTGCAGGACTGTCAGAGGAACACTGCCCTCTGTATTTTAGTGCTTTCACTGCTTTAACACACCCTATACTGCTTTAACATATAAATAGTCAAGGGCTGCTGATGAGCTGGACATGGTTTTCCATAATCATCTTATTGATAAGTAAGGAAGCACTGTGCTAACCCACAGTGACCCTGTGCCTCCTCAATAAGAATGTCTTTGGCTGTCCAGCTCCTCCGACAGTTCTGCGAGCCTCTAACAAAAGGCGGTGTTACATCCAATTCATTTCCTCTGCAAATTCATGTTTCCACTGATAAATCATGGTTGCGGGAGTGCACAGTCATGCAGCACTGAAACAATGGAAAAAGCGAAATAGGTCAAAAAGTTATAAGCCTCAATTTAATAGTCCAATTTACACCTTTCTTGAACCTTTTTACTTTCTGTAGTTGCAGTGTTATTTAGACGAACGTGAATTTGAGGGGGAACTATAATTGGATGGAGCACCAGTGTGTAGGATGTATAAAAGATACCTTACCTGATTCCACACGATTCTACCTGATTCATTATTTTACTGTAGTAACAATAATGTAACTTTAAATGTGGGTTTAGGTGACACTGCCTGCCTCTGATAGCTTATTAGTTGTGGAAATGGAAACAGGATGGCAAAGACATGTCTTACATATCTTGACTGGTCATTTTGGATGCTAAATAAAATATATCTGTTTTGTAGGCATGTTGACCCCTGATTGCTATCATCACCACTGTAAAGAAGTCTGTAGATTTCTCTACAATGCACCATTTCACCACTTTGAATGACTTGTTTAGCTGTCACTGATTGAACTATGCCAAAATTTTCAAAAATCAGTAGAAGTCCCCTTGAAGTGGCAGGAAATATCCCATAAGAGCGTGAGGAAGAAATACTGAGCCATTTTGAGCTTATTATATGAAGTGGTAGGGCAGTAACTAGGTAAATTTGCATTTTAATATATAATTACAGTAAAGTAATTATATATTAAAGTAAAGTACTTTCCTGCATGTTTTTTTGTTGGTCACAGCATCTATACTGCTTTTTGATGGGTCACACCTCTGACTTTTGAGGTTTATCATTTTATTTTAGACCAAAAAGATCCCAAGAATAGCACCTAATAGCCCCTGTGCTGGTAGATGGTGGATGCACTGCATGTGCTAAGAAGATCCACTGCAGATCTATATATTACTTAGTATGTAAGCAGTTTTATGATCCACTATAATTTGTACTTGTACTCAAGCTGTGTTTTGGAAAGATACCTTTATTATTTCACTGTAGTAACAATAGTGTTACTTTGAATGTAGGTTTAGGCGACACTACCTGCCTATGATAACGTATTAGATGTGGAAACGGAAACAGGATGGAAGGGACAAACTCAGACTTTGTTAGTAGTTGTGAAAAAGAAAAAGAAGAAAAGCTTAACAAACATATCAGTTAAACGATCACTTTGGGTTCCTGTTGGTGACAGAAGGAAAGATGATGGTTTCACAGAAACAGGCTTAAGGAGTAATTTGAGAATAGCTGTGCTGGGTTTTAGCTGTGCAGGTGAGGAGAGCACTCAGACTGTTTACAGAGATTTGTGAAAACAGGAGATGAGTGTGTTGAGAGAATGAGAGGAGCTTAATGGATGTCAGTATGAATGTGTCAAGTCTTTAACAAATACTGACCCAAAGACAAACACACATAAACACACACGTGCAAACACACACACACACAATAGTGCAGGTATGTTTTTGTGCAATATATATATATATATATATATATATATATATATAGTATATATATATATATATATACACGCACATATATATATATTAATATATATATTATATATATATATATATATATATATATATATATATATATATATATATATATATCAAATGTGTATTATATAGTATATATGTATATGTAAATATGGTTTCTAGGCCTAAACCTAACCCTAAAATGATTTTGTTCTTTCGGTTTTATGAAATAAAATAAGGAGTTGGTCCTGATAATATAGGTTAGCCTTAAAAGAACATTTAAACACACACACACAATTTTCTCTTCCTATCTTTGTGCTGTATTTCCACTGATTTCTCTGTAACTCTGCCTATATCTAACAAATGCCTCGCCTTAACCTCAGGAATGAAAAGTTTTCTTTAAGAAATATTCCCTGCAGGGAGGTCAATTCAGGAAGGTCCTCAACAGTTCAGTGAACACTTTAGTACACTCACCCACACACACACTCATACTCTCACACACACACACGCACACACACACACACACACACACACTCACACTCTCACACACACACACGCACACACACACTCACACTCTCACACACACACATGCACACGCACACACGCACACACACACAATGACCATACAGCAAATAAACTGTTGCATGCTTTCAGTGATCAAAGAACAAGACCAACAGTGTAATTCTGGTCATTCATTAACTCAGACCTGTTCACCGATTCTACATAAGTTATGGAGAGTAAGGTGTTATTCTCAGTAGATCAAACCAAATTATTCTACCAAACTGCAGACTGAGCATTTATTTTTAAATGTCTAGAAAAAAATCATCTCTCCTCTGACTGAAGTTTTTTGTGAATCAGTGCTTCACAAGACATAAACCTGCATGCTCACGAACAGTTTACATTCAAGCAAAAGAAAATGAACTTGCATAACAATATAATTCTGAAAACTATATATATATATATATATGTTCATTTTGACTGTATATAGTGCCCGGCTCCCTGTATTTCTTCTTTTTGTGCATATTTGTCGACAATTGTTTCAGATGTTCCAACAAAGTGTAAGAAAAAGACACCCTGACTAAACACAGGATTCTTTCATTTACAGAAGGAAAATTATTATCCAACACCACCTGACCCTGAAAAAGTAATTGCCCCCTCAGTCAAGCAGTTAATCAATTTAGTTGATAATTGGTATCAATTAAACTGGACACACCCAGGCTTAATTACTGCCATCCTTGTTGAATCTACACATCACCATTACTTGAACTGAACCTTTAACAGCAATGTGAAGTAGGCTAAGAGGTCTCAACAAGCAGCAGACTCTGCCGGAAGAGAAAGAAAGTTATTAAAATATATTAGTCTAGAAAAGGTTACAAAGCCATTTCTAAGGCTCTGACTCCAATGAACCACAGAGTGAGCCATTATCTCCAAATCGAGAAAACTTGGAACAGTGTTTAATCTTCCCAGAAGAAGAAAATTCCTTCGAGAGTACAGTGACGACTTAGTCACAAAAGAATCCAGACGAACATCCAAGAAACTTCACTCACCTCTGATAAGGTCAGCATTCATGATTCCACCATTAGAAAGAGACTGGGCAAAAATGGTAGGCATGGGAGAGCTGCAAAAACCAAGAGGAACACAGAGGTCTGACATTTGCCAAAAACACCTTAATGACCCCCAAGCCTTTTGGGACTGATGACTCGAAGTGTCCCGTTACATCTGGCAAAAAGCTAAACACGGCATTCCACAATAAGAACCTCATACTAACAGTTAAACATGGTGGTGGTAGTGTGATGGTGAGGGGACGCTTTGCGTCTTCAGGGCCTGGATGACTTGCCATGATTGATGGAACCATGAATTCTGCTCTCTACCAGAAAATCCTGCAGGAGAATGTCCAGTCATCAGTCTGTGATCTAAAGCTCATGCATAATGCAGCAAGACAATGATCCAAAGTCCACCTCTGAATGGCTCAACTTTGGAGTGGCCTACTCAAAGTCCTTATTTGAACTCCTTTGCGATGCTGTGGCAGGACCTTAAACAGGCATTTATCCTCAAAAGCCCTCTAATGTGGCTGAATCAAAGCAATACTGCAAAGAAGACTCCAAATTTCCTCTACAGCAATGTGAAAGACTGATCCTTAGTTATAGGAAGAGTTTGGTTGTAGCTGAAGATGCTAAGTGGCACAACCATTTATTAAGTTTAGAGGACAGAGACTTTTTCACAGGGGTGATGTAGGTGTAGCGTTAAAATGTACATTACTACACATATTTAATCTACATGTATAAGTATTCATTTTAAAGTATTGTTGGCACATACTATATTGTGAATAATTATATCTTTAAAAAAGAAAAAATATATATATGCATATTATATATAAATATATATACACATACATATTATATATATATATATATATATATATATATATATATGTATACACACACACACACATATATACATATAAATATAAATACATATAAATATAAATATACATATATATATACACACACATATATATATATATATATATATATATATCTTTTGTGATACAGATCAATACTCTGGGGAACTGGAGCACTGGTTGGAGTGAGAGTGACGCTGCAGTCACGTGATCTCCCAGGGGATTCTGGGAGATTGAGTCCAAAGAGAGTTCAGAGCCAAAGGGCATCTTATCGCAAAATCATATGTGACTCACATCCAGAGTTATGAGCCTACAAAGAGGGGTTAAGAATGTCATCTGCCTCTCATCATGTGTGGATTTATGTATCTACATTTTGTGTGAAACTGACCAATAGGCACATCACATCGGAAACCCTTCATACATTTGTAAATGTATGCTCATTCTGAAATTGATGCCTGCAATATGTTCCAAAAAATGCAAATTCAATGGCACTGAACTGCATTAAACCTAATAAAGAAGGAAATCTCAGTAATTTATTCAAACGTAATGACTTTGCCTCACAACATGTCAAATGGTTTTAGATAAATAGTACATCTTAAATATATATAAATATATTTTATTTACAATGTAGGGTGACTATATTAGATATTAGATATTAGAATTGAAGAATATACATACACAGGTATATACACCAGAATCTATTTCTATTGACAGAGCACCCCCTTATGGTTCTGAAATGGAAAATCTGAAAATCTGAAAATCTGAAATTCTCTGGTGTCCTAAAGGGATTCCTGCACAGTTTGGTGATTTTCCTACTCAAGCACTCCTGAAACAGCTCATCGGTTAATTGTCAGGTTTAGTTATATTGAGTTATACATTATAGTATACCAAAGCAGGAAAATCACCAAACTTTGCTGGACTCAGGTCCTCAGTTCCCCACCCCTGTCTTAAAGTGACCAGTTATTAGTGGTGGACAGTAATGAAGTAAATGTAATTAGTTACTGTACTTAAGTCTTTTTTTTTAGCGTATCTGTACTTTACTGAAGTGTTTCCATTTTGGGCGACTTTTCACTTTCACTCCACTACATTTCAAAGTCTAATATCTTACTTTTTACTCCACTACATTTTGCGAAATCTGTCGTTCCTTTTGGTTTATGTGTGCATAAAAACGTAACATGTCAAAACGAAGGAAGAGCAAAGCAAGAACACCAATCAGGGCACAGCGCGCACTTTGTTTTGAGCTTGTTTTGACCTGTTGGACATACAGACCCAATGCAAGCACACGGTTCAACATCAGTACACCAGCGTAAAATTTTGAGAGTTCCTATTCCAACATGAATGATGGAAGAAACTCCTGACTCTAACCTAACTTTGTGTAAATAGACCACAATATAGAAATATGTACACATATTCAGTTGTGACTGGCGTGTTTCTGTATTCTGAATTTATACAAACACCATTTCATGTTATAGTAAATTCGTTTTGGCTAGTTTATGTTTATGAACAGAGACCTGAAGATGCAACTTAGTAAAGGAAAACTCATTTGTGAATCTGAGCTTAAAGCAAGTTTTTATTAAACTTAAACTTGTAACTAAGTTGCAAATAATTCTGTTTCCGTTAAATAAAGCTTGTTCGCAAAAGTTTATTTCAGAGCCACTCAGTTCTACCTAATGGAAATATTTTGCCTTCAGTGTTTTGTGCTTTTGATCATTTTAATCGACATCAGCATCGGACTAATTAATGACATTCTATTAAAAGATTGGTGTATCAAGAGTGACACTGGAGTATTTTCACCTAAGTTTAGTTGATAAAGCAAGAGTCTTATTACAAAAATGATAATAGGACATTAGAGCCATAATTAATCTTTTAGTACTTTCACTTTTGATACTTAAATACATTTGAAGTCAAATACTTTTGTACTTTTACTCAAGTGGAGGTCTAAAGGGAGGAACTTCTACTTTTACTGGAGTAATATTTAACCTTGGGTATCTCTGCTTTAACTCAAGTACATGATTTGTGTTCTTCATCCACCACTGCCAGTTAATCTTGAGGCAACAGAGGTGACTGTTATTCATTGTTTGTCATGATATCATTTATCAAACAACGATCAGTGCATTTTAAACAGTAATCACTGGCACCTTCTTTCTCTTTTTGCATCTGTTTTTGTTTCTTCCCTGTTTTGCATACATTTACATTTTCTTCAGAAACACAGTACACAGGAAGTGGAGAAGTGACATGGCATGTGAGGTAAATATTACTTACAATTTTAGAAAGCCTACTCGTAATTTGAATTGCAAATTTAAATGAAAATAGAAATGAAAAACATTCTAGTCATTTTGTGTTGCTGTGTCCCTGCATAGACACACATACAGAACTTCAGAAAGGTGAGTTTGTTACTACATTTCTTTATTATTACTGTTGTTTTTTATCATTTCCTTAAAAATTGATGTAAAAACGTCCTGCTTATAATACTGCTTATCATTAAATAATAAATGATTTTATGTTCTAATGATGTGACAGATAAACTGTCCAGTCCAGTGTTGTTGTGCTATTGTATTACTGATTTCACAGACATACATGAAGGGACATTTTACAGATTTTCAAAATTTCTGCACAATTAAATATTAAATATGTAAACAACATCACTGTGAGTGGTTTGATGTAAAATGCACTGTTCATACAGTCAGAATCGTCCATAGCAGTAACAAGAACCAGGCTGAGAAGTTTAATGTCTCTGAAAGCTACATCACAGAAAGTTACTACATGAATATTTCTAAACATATTTATGGTGAAGAGGTGCATGCAGGGAGTTGTGTGGCAAAATGGTAACAAATCAGATTTGCAATAATTTTTCCATCAGCAACACACAGAATCATTTATAAGACATGTGTATGTTCACTGGACAGTAAATAAAATGGCTATATTTACATTGTTGACATTTAGTCTGAGCCGCTAAGTTTCTCTACAATGAACCATTTCACATCAAACGACTCTGAATTTCCCTTTAATCATTCTTACAGCTGCATTGTCTTCAATTTACAGAAATCTGCTAAATCAATAATGAAAATCATGCATTATTACATAAGTCTTTACACAGTAGGGTGTAAAAAACTACTGAATCAATTTAAATCTTATTCTATACAAATAAGTTACGTTTAAAATAATATAATACAGTTACTTTTAAAATTTCATCAGTGTGCCATAAGTATTTGAGCCTCAACTGGACAACAACTGCAAAAAAAGCTGTGTAAGCTAATGTACAAACAGGGTCTATGGAGGACCACGTCTTCCCCTCACAAACAAGCAATTTGGGGTGTTTCTACCAAAGCGTGAAAAATACAGGGCACTATCAATGCAAATAGAGAAATTTGACACCCCTGTGTTAAATACAAATGATTTTTGAAAATGCATGGTTGCTGTCAGTGGGCTTTTAGCATTTAGCCTAATATTTTGGTTTTAATATAATAGTTTTAGTGTTAAAAAGTATGATTTTGTATAATAGAGCATGTAGTTTCAAGAATGCCTCACTCCAAAGATCACACTCTGTCACCGAAGCATGATCGGTTTTAAAAAAGCATCATAACCTAGAAAAGTGCATTTCCTGAAGAAAATACAGAGTCATTGCACATTTAAACAATTTCCAGGTGGTTGCTAAGGTACTGTCAGATGGTTACTATGGTATTTCGGGTGATTGCTAAAGTGTTGCTAAGTTGTCTGAGGAGGTTGTTCGGTTATTGCTAACCAGTTGCACTGGTATGTCTGGTGGTTGCTTGTATGAAAATCTGAAAAAAAAAAAAAATTAGGATTCTATTTTGCTTCCTGCACCATGAATGATTCTGCCCACGTCTCATGACATGTGTGCCTTGACGTTGTGGAAGAGAAAAAACTTTGGCTCAAAATATGTTTCAAGCCAACTATATTGCAAAACGATTGTAAAACAATGTCTGAGGTATCAGACGTCATATTCACAACCATCTATGAAATATGTAGCTTTCTGTGAAGTACATTGAACCCGTCAGTGGTCTGGCTCCTGTCACCACCACTGTGAACTCATCTAGAGATCAGTTTCTCTAAAACACAGCCTTTCACATCAAACCATTCTGAATGACTTTGTTTACATCTTAATGACTACGGTCATTTTTGGTCGTCACCATCAACAACACTGGACCAGGCAGTGTATTAAATAAAACGTCAATATCTGACCATGCTGCCTTAATGACAGGCTGATCTGTTTTTGTTCTGTCTTAGGTTAAACTCAGAATGAGGAAAGTGGTATTTACTGTAATGACTCTAATGTCACTGTTCCTTGGGAACAGATCGGTACTCCCGGAGTTGAACCTTACCAAAGGTAAATAAAAGAATCAATCTGTCTCTCTGTCTTCCAGTTCACCTTTCTTTTGAAATCCACTTATTGGCAAAATCTGGGGATTTATTGAAAAATTGAACTAAATACAGTATATAATACAAGAGAAAAATAACTTGTGTTGACTTTAAACAATGTAGAATGTAAATTGCCTCATACAAACATTCACAAACCATCACAAAATGGTAGATGTTGTTTTGATTTTGGAATTTTAAGGACAGTTTCCCCACAGCCAGAAAATTTGGAAATATTTCTGTATTTTACATATTTTTATTATCATCTGCGTCATCACTGGCTGAGTGAAAGCTATTTGGATATTAGTGTAAAAATAAGGATTTTGCCTTATTCTGAAAAATCATATCCATTGATAAAAGTGTTCAGAGCAGAAAGTTGATTGTTATATTTTGTTTAATTGTGAATTCTGTTACAATCGCTAATATATAGTTCAGCCATTGCCATTATCAAGAGCTTTTCTGGCCATTGTTAAGCTAATCTTCTTTGATTTGTGTGCACTGTGTTTCTAATATGGTCAGTAACTATGCTATCCTTGCAGTTCACTTGAATGCATTGCTCAATTAATTGAATGCCCAGCTAATAAATGACCAGAGAAATTATTCAATCTTACCAAAATATACCATAGTAATCTGTAGACAACAATTAAGTAAAACACCTTCACAGGTTCAGTGCCACCTCACCCTTACCTAGCTGAGTTATCAGAGAAGATACTGGTATCTCCCATTCCAGCTTCATGGAAGGAGATCCATCTGCAAATCTGATTCTGTGCACATCTTGCGGCACTGTGCAGAGTTGTGTCCACTCCATGTGCCTTGATGCTGTGAGACAGAGATGACTTTGGCTTAATTAAGTAACCGAGAAAAAGTGGATCTCCTCGATGCTCCCATGGACCATGAAGAGCTCTTGGGGCTATTGTTGTTGTTTTCTACTCAAAATCCCCTTCAGCCCTTCTGTTTGAGTTCAGCCTGGGTAGAAAAGGTGAAAAGTTTACCAAACATTTGCCACGTTTTGTTTCCCAAAATGTTCACACATTTTCAAAGAATGAAAAGTTGCTTGCAGGTAGTCGGTCAAAGGTGCAGAGCTCTCTTTCATTGTTAAACCAAACTCTGAGCCTGAAAAACAAGAGTGATTCCTTGAACAGCCCACCAGAGGGCGTCAGCACACTATTTGAATCGCCAGTCCCCTCTCACTGTGCATTTACTTCACTTTGCTGTTACCATTCGCTTCAAAATCTACTGTCATTCCATTCTCCAAAAAACAAACAATACTGGACTAAATGACTACAGGTCTAGAGTTCAGTTTGTGGACTTTAGCTCAGCTTTCAACGCCAGAGCTGCTGCTGTCCCAGCTGTCAGTGCCAGATCCTATCTTCTGGTGGATCATGGACTTCCTGACAAACAAGAGATAGCAGTTGCGGCTAGGAACACATGTCAGACCCCCAGACCCCGAAGCATTGTGTGCTTTCACCCCTTCTCTTCAGTCTCTATACCAGTGACATTGTCTCTAAGGAACCAGTTGTGAAGACTGGGCAAGTGGTCACCACCACAGACATGGGAAGTGGGGGTGCTGAGGGGGCTGCAGCACCTCAGACTTCAGGACAATCACATAATCGGTTGCCACGCCACATATCAACAATTTCATACAATCAGCTTTTTTGGATGAGGTTTGTCCAGCATGACAAACAGAGAGAGGATCAGAGCATCAGTGGTCTGATGTGTCAGTTATACATGTATATTGTCGTCTCTTGCCTCATTATAGTGCAGCATGAGACGTTCTGTTTGATATAAATTACCAAAACAAATTCAAGCTGAAAAAAGGCAAATAATTTAGCATGACATCATCGTAAATAGAGGTTGTAAAAACTCTAAATGGCCATCATGTGTGTTCTGTCTGCCAAAAGGCTTCATACTGGCTCATAAGGTTTGTGAAAGATCAGGTTAAATGGCTGATTCAAACAGCCTATCTTGAGGAAAACAGTGCAGATCTCAGTTCTGACAATAAAAAAAAATACTTAGTAAAAATTTTATGTACTGGCTGAATAAAAAAAACATGTACTGCTTCTTTTTAGGGGAATTCTTCAGAAATATCTCCTTGCAGCAACCCACTTTTGCACATTAATGACGTAGTGTCCAAAATCATTTACTACCATCACAAATTCTGTTCTTTATAATAATGTTCTATATTGTGATCCAGAGTTTCAAAAGTGGGGCATAGTGATTATAGTGATTCATTTCAGACACAGCAAGTGTCATGGCTTGGGCACACATTGTTGTTTCTATAACTGGCTCACTGGTCTTCATTATGATGAAACTGGCGATGATGTTTGGTAATCATGATTTGTCACTCAATAATAATGAATTTCTTTAACAATAAAAAATATAAATGTGGTTTTGAGAAATCAGTATTTGTTCTACTGTGAATTTAAGTAAAAGGGAGACATAGGGGTATCTAATGGCACCTAAACTACACATGTAGGCAGGCTTATCCCTACTTCCCCAAAGAGGTGCACCATGACTTTGTGCTTGAGGTCAGAATCTGCAGTGTCACACCCACCTCACTGGAGAAGGCCATGAGAAAAGCAGAAAGAACTGTGGTAATACTGTGTCCCCATAATCAGAGGATGAGAGTGAGGATTGAGTAAAAAAGTGTACCGAGCAGAGTCTGAGCATCCATTTACGGTCAGTTTGGTTTGCTTGCATTGCTTTAAGAGAGGACATACAGCACAACACTGCTGTAAAGCAGAGCCAGCAAATGGGAAGAGTCAACCCAGTGAGGGACATGCAGCTCCCACATTTCCAACCACTTAGAGAGAACTTAGTGATCAGCAGAGTAGGGAAGTGATGCAGCCTGTGGCAACAATGCACCATGACCGTCATGCCATAATTGACATGCTTGACCATCTGCCTGGCACAGCAACAAGAGCTCTGGAGGACTGGACAACCACTGAACTAAGGCTAAAGTCTTTCACTAGCAGAATTGCGCTCATGCTGGGGAAAAAGCAACTTAAGATCTAAGGGTGGAAGCAGCCATTGAGCACGAATAGTGGTTCACTCCCTGTGATCCTTACATTTTGAGGCTGGATGTCCTCACTGCAGCTAAAGCATTGCTGGATGCTATGTCAAACCAAGATCCAGCTCATCTGTGAGGACCAGCAGCGGCTGACGTAGTAGGAAGAAACTCTGGAGAGTGAGGCACTTAAGTTCTCTGTGGGGAACCGTTCTGAGACTTGAGGAGCTGAACACACAGCACCAGTGGTAAGAAAGGAAATTCTGGAGGCCGAAGGCGGCACACTCAAGACCATTGTCTCTCCTCAACCAACATAACTATTGGCACTAAGTATTCCAGTGGGTATTATTCTCCTGGCGTATACCAAACCGAGATGTACATCAGACTGCCAGAGTGTCAAAGTGAAGTATGATTTATCACTCTAGAGAACACGTTTCAACACTCTAGAGAACACGTTGCTTCGCACCACTCCAGCCAGCACTTGGCATTGTATATTGTGATCTTAGGCTTGTGTGCAGCTGCTCAGCCATGGACCCATTTCATGAGCACAGCAGAATGCCACAGTACACTAGAGAGTGAATCAGCATGGCAGAACGCCACAGTACACCAGAGAGCCAAATCAAACCATAAACAGATTGAAATACCACCCCTTACTTTACCATCAGATTGTGCAAACTGTGCTCGACTTGGCCAGAGTGTTGCTAAATCGTAAAGCAGAATCTCCGTTCTCCATCACATAAGGAATGTTGAATTTTTTATAGACTTGCTCATCTCGACAACTCCGCCGGCATAGGCAGACAGTTCATGGGGCCGTTTGGGAGCGAAACCCAGGTCTCTGATCAGCTCTACACCTTGTCAGTCTGAAGCTACTATCAGCCCAGGCCTTTCTCCTAAGCCCATGTCCTTGCCACCAACAACCCTGCTCATTGGAGATTCCATCATTCAGGGGAATCAGGGCAAAAAATGCGCTAACTTACTTTCTTATTTTTCAGATTACAAATCTGATTTGATTACTGATGTAGCCAGCGCCCCCTTTAGTGGAACAGACTTAAATGCATCAACTAGGATCAATGATTTTATTAATCAGCCGATCTGTGTATATATATATATATATATATATATATATATGTATATATATATATATATATATATATATATGTATATATATGTATATCTTCTAACTTTTAATAGGCCATGTGCTTCAACCTCTAGGAAACATGTGCAGCACATGTGCAAAATCTGTTGCCTGTCACCATTCAAACACAGCAGAAAGAAATACCTAAATTTGCCTCTATGAATGTACAATCACTTACAAACACATCCCTTATTTTACTTTCACTTAACTTTCTGTTTTACGACTGTGTTTTTGGATCATCCTTTTGACATTAAAGCTCTTAACTCTAGCCTCGTCTGTGAGCATCTGGATAGTAATAAATTATTATTATTATTATTTATTATTATTATTACTACTACTCTTATACGTTGAGCTCATACATTTGGCCATATAGTGTACAGTGGTGTTGTGATGTGTAATGTGGCAGAACGGACCTGACGCTTGTGGCAAAAGCACAATGTGTCTTATTAGTAGTAATGTGAGTGTAATGTGAGTGTAATGTGAGTATAATGTGCCATATTGATATCTCCTTCAGTTGTAGACTGAAAGAGCTAAAACAGAGCTTATGTAAAGTGTGGAGAAGTAGTGTCACCACTGAAAACATTTGGCACATTATAAAATGAAAAAATACAACAAAGGAGACCCCGAACTGATAAGCAGCTGAAATCCCATATCAAACAAGAACAGGAAAACATTTAACTTTCAAAACTGTAGCAGTTGGTGTTAAAAGAATAGGTGATAAAACACAGTGGTAAACATGCCCCCGTCCCAACTTTTTTGGAATGTGTTGTTGGCATCAAGTTCAAAATGTTTCCATATTTGATATGTTGTCTTTGTACTATCTTCAATTAAATATAGGGTTCAAATGATTTGTACATCATTGAATTTTGTTTTTATTTTTGTTTTTTGCACAGCATCCCAACTTTTTTGGAAATAAATAATAATAATAATTATTATTATTATTGTGATATCTGTGCTATATACCCACGCCCCAGGAGGATAAGCAGGTTAGATAGGGAATGAATGAATGAATGAATGAATGTGATCTATATTTGTGATGCACACAGAGGATCTTTAACCTTTTGTCCAGCCCTCTTTTTTTATTAAACACAAAACAATAAATGCTAAAATGAGAATATTCATAAAGTTGTTGTTTTTCTTTGAACTGCAACCATAATCTTGTTCTTTCTTGAAAGCTGACACTCTGATGTTTGTTGTGGACATTTTTTATTTGTGCTTATGAAAATAGTGTGAAAATAGCTGCCAGTGGATCTAAAATACAATGGAGCCATAGATATCAATGTTACCTACTCCTGGTTCAAATCATAGGTGCCAGAATTAAAAATAAATTACTTAAGAGCTGACCTGCTGTACAATCCTTTCTGGTATGTTTGTTTTATGAGTAAACAAAAGAAATAACTAAATAAATAAATAATAGTACAAAAATAGTACAATTTTTTACAAGACAATAACATTAAAAAACCTTTTAGCTTATGTTGTATGCAAAACATTATCCAAAAATAGCTGATCTGGAATGCAAATATTATGAATACATAACAAAAATAGCAAAATTTAGGTTCTTTCTGTATAGTGGAGTAACTCAGTGGGCTCTTTTTACAGAATTTAAAAAATAACGGTTCCATTAGTTCAATTTCTAGGTTTCCAGAAACTCACAAATAATCTTAGTGTACTTGATTGGTTTTCGTGATTCTTGTCAGTGCTTTAAAATTTGTAATCATTTTATCTGGTATAGATTTGTGATCATAGCAATATCAAACGTGTCTCAAAAGCCCTTAGACCCCCCTCACAAACAAGGGATTTAAACTTATAAACTTGATGGCACCATATTTTCCACCTTATTTTCAACAGCACAGTTCTGCTGTCTTGAAAATCTTAAAATTAAATTACAAAACTTCAGTTAAAAATAGTACATTATTCAAGGATCTGTCACTGATATCTGACATGTTTCTTATGTGTCATCTTCTTAAAGTCTTGGAAAAATTCCTGGAAATTCACCTTCAAATTCAAACATTGATGGCCACAGACTCAATGAAGGAAGTTAACAATCTTTTGGGAAATAGTAACCTGAAGACGCTGATGAGGTAAGGACCCCAACATCAACAGTCACTTTATGAAGGACTTAGTACAGTCAAATAAACAGATTAAAAGTTTTCTTATAGTAACAATATTGACTACTTTTTTTTAAATAATCATATTTTGCTTTTCATGCTCTTTCATACAGCTGTGTCAAGGATTTAGAGAAGGATCTTGAACACACAGAAATTTCAAAGTCAGAATCCCTGAAAGAAGGAAATGTAACTGCTTACCTGCACAAAGCAGACAAACCCTTCAGAAATCTTACAGTATATGTCAAAGACACAACGGTACGATGTCTTTTTTATAGTTAAAAAATTAATTATAGTAAAAATATTGTCATGTCTTTTATAATGCTTTAGTCCATTTGTGCGTTCACTATTTTAACATGTTCTGCATTTAATTTAAGTTATGGTGATTTAGTTAGGCCAGTCCACGTCTACCAACTCTGCAAGACCTGGTGGACCACCAAAACTGTAACCTTCAGATAAACAGTACTTAACGCCTTCATCTTAGAGAGAGAGGAGAAAGTCAAGCTCCACTCTTCCTTCATCTGATTCTGAAAAACATCCACAGATGTTTTTGTCTGTTCTTCCACAACTCAACGGCACGAGTCTGAAAGGATGTGTAGCTGTAAAGAAGCTGTTACTGAGAAAAGAAACTGTAAACGAAGATTGAAAATGTACAAAATTAAAAATAGAAGCTGCTGGTTTTCTCAGAACAATGGCTCTGGCCACCCCAGAGTCCAGACCCCAACATTACTGGAGGGGATTGGGATTACTTGGACTGTAAGAAGCAGAAAATGCAACCAACTTCTAAGACTAAACTTTGAAGCTGTGGAAAAGTATTCCTGCGGATTTCTTTCAAGCACTGTACAAAATAAGAAGGCAGCTCAACTTCAAATGATATAGCAACTGATTTCATGGCTTTGCTTGAGTTGACTCAACTTGAGGCCACCAGCGTTCACCCAACTCAAACTTAGTTGAGTCAAAAATTCTCCCAGTTACTGTTTCTAGGTCTGCATCCCAGTTAGATAAACAAAACTGACTTTGCGTTTTTTTTTTTACTCATTTTCCCCACTAGCTGGCGCGCCTTCTATCACACAGTCCCAATTTTTCTATGGGGCTTCCAGTTATGGACGGCTGTGGTATTGCTGGGATTCAAGCTCAGAATCACCTGATGCTACAACAAATTATTAGACAGTTGCACCACATGAGACGATGCCCTGCGTTACATTTAAAACAACAAATATTTTCTCAGGTCTATTAAACATTTGTAGACACTAAAACTGAGTTCATGTGGTGCAGTGGACTAAGCCGTCACCGCAACAGGAGGTTGCGAGCTCCAGCAATACCATAGCAATGTTTACTCAAGAGGAAAAATGTCTAGCAGGATTGTGTGATGGAAGGAGTCCTGTCTAGTGGGGAAGCTGAGTATAAAAAAATAGGCTCATTTTATTTACCTCACTGAGACGCAGAACTAAAAAATGAAGAAAACTTTTGACTCAACTAAGAAGTTTGTGTTGTGTCCTCAAGTTGAGTCAACTCAAGAAAAGCCATGTAATCAGTTACTAGATCATTTTGAGTTGAGCTGACCTCTCATTTTTAGTGGTGAGTGGGAACTTGTGTCCTGTGAAAGGTTCTCCGGTACCTTGTTCAAAATCAAATGATTAATCAAAACATTTAGAGAACACAAAGGCAAAACATATGCATGAAATAAAGTCATGTCTAAATGCTAAAACAGGTTTGATAATTATGCCTAAACTTTGATGACATCTCTATGCTGTCTAGCTGGGATTTTAAACACCTTTCACTTTATTTATGCAGGACAATTATTACCTGGTCTATAAAGTCGTTGTGTGAAGTTATTCTGTTTTGTACAACAGACAACCACACAGGTGTTGAACAGCACAGCGCAGATCTTCCTACCGGAGGAGCTCGTAGCAGAAGCTGAGAACACAACAATCGTCGTCTGTATAGTAACCTCACCTCTGGATTTTGAGGTACAGCCTAGTAATTTCCTCTTTGTCCTGAAGAATTCTCTTCATGTCTTACAACAAATCCAAGCAGGCCAAATAAGCCAAATAGGAAATGAAGGACAGATAGACCTTTTTATTTTAGGATATTTTAGGACATAAGCACTTTGTCGATTTAGAATAATAGCATATTTTCTGTTCACTCTCCCATTTTAAATGAGCATACATTTTGAAACACACACACACACACACACACACACACATCATCTAAACCGCTTATCCTTCTGGGTCGCGGTGGGGTGCTGAAGCCTATCCCAGCTGTCATTGGGCGGAAGGCAGGATACACCCTGGACAGGTCACCAGTCCATCGCAGGGCAGGCAGACAGACACACACACACACACACCTAGGGGCAATTTAGCATGTCCAATTGGCCTGACTGCATGTCTTTGGACTGTGGGAGGAAACCGGAGTACCCGGAGGAAACCCACGCAGACACAGGGAGAACATGACTCCCATTTTGAAACAGTTTCAATTTTATTTTTAATTACAGTTAGTTTCAGTTGTGCATGCTTTCCACACAATAATTACATCTAATTACAGACTCATTATGTCTTCATTGTGTATCCAACAAAGCAGGGGTGGGGAACTACAGTGCTGAAGGGCCAGATACCTGCAGAGTTTGGCGATTCTCTGTACAAGTACACCTGATTCAACTCATCAGCTAATTATCAGGTTTAGTTGGTGTTCTAGAGCAGGGAAATCACCAAACTGTGCTGGACTCTGGCTCTCAGTTCCCACCCATGCAATAAAGCATAAACTTAACTTGCTGAAAAGGATTAAATTGGTGTGAAAATGTATTATTATTATTGTTGTTGTTGTTGTTGTTGTTGTTATTATTATTATTATTATTATTATTATTATTATTATTAAACTTATAAGCAAACATAGTTATGCATCAGGAGTTAAAGTAATATTACTTTACTATTATTATATAGTCAGGGATGGATTTGTGAGCTTTTGGGCCACGTCTAATCACAACTGCCAGCTGACGTTACAGTCTCAATTCTCACTGTGCAGAGCCAGTGGCACAGCCAAGGCAATGATAGATTGGAAAAGCAGCAGCCTCCTTTGGGCCCTAGTGCCCTGCCATCGAGTCTCTACATTCACCAAGATTAAGACCGACCAACTAAGAATGAATGAGAAAAAATAATGATGGTCTATGGTTTATAGTATAGTATAGTGTATGGTGTAGTATAATATATTTTAATGTAGTATAGTACAGTACAGTACGGTGCATTACAGTATATTATATTGTAGTTTAGTATGATACAGTTATAGTGCAGTCAAATGCAATATAGTGTATTGTGGTGTAGTGTAGTATAGTATAGCACAGTACAGTGTATTACAGTATAGTATATTGTAGCATAGTAGTGTTGTATGATGAAGCATACTACATGTATAACATGATAAAGCGTGGAAGAGTAAAACAGTATTCAGAGTACTCTGTTGTTATTCATCTCAGTTTATGGGTGATTGATAAAAGGCAGATGCATTTAACAAACGTGATTTACTTTCATTAAGTTACGTTTCCAAGCACTTTTGCTCATAGAAGAACTGGAAAAGTGTGACTGTTTCAAAATGTAAAATGTTACATTATGCTTCGGCTCATATTCTTCTCACTTTCAGTAAAAACTGACTGGGCGTATAGCAAAAAATCTCAAGTTTCTTTCTCGTAAGACTGTTAATAAAGCCCAATTTGTTTTCTCTACAATGACAGAATGCCATTGATGGCCGAATTATTGGTGTGAGTGTCAGTGGAAAGAATATCTCAGGTCTGAAGTCTCCAGCGATTATCTCTGTGCGTGTGGGATCGCTTGTAAGTACATTTTACTTTCAGTAATATGACACACTCATTTATTAGTTGTAGTCTTTCACTGCTCTTCCTTTCAATAACAATTCCAAATCATTTCCACTGTAGGTAAACAGAGAGCCAAAGTGTGTATTTTACAACTTTACATTCTTTGGTAAGTTGACTCACTTCGCTGCTTGAATGCTTGAATTATCATTTATTTTTACACTGTATCACAAACAGTTTGATCTTTGTATGAGTTCATGAGTCTCTTGTCTCTGAGACATTTTAGATTTTTTTTTTATACAGATTTAAAACCTAATTTGCCTCTAGAACATGTTTGATAGTACTGGCATTAAATCATTATTGCTATTTCATTGGAGGGTATGAAGCAGACAAACACAAAAATGTGCAAAATCTCAGGCAAGATTACTTTTTAACAGCATTCTTATTTTGCCTAATTTCAATGCAAAACAGTCGCTGATGCCTATAGTTATAATGTATACTAGCAAACAAGATTACACACAAAATTAACAAGCTACAGTGCCCTCCATAAATATTTGCACCTCTGGTAGCGAAAAGGGCTGTAACAACATTCTATATATAAAAAAGAAATTTTTACCTTTATTTAAAATATAATGATTGAAGAAAAATCCGAAATCTTATGGAGACTTTTGTGGTTTTCTATGGGGTTTATATCAGGGGACTGGGGGGGCATGGCAAAACCTTGATTTTGTTGTCAGTGAACCATTGTTGTGTTAATTTTGAGGTGTGTTTTGGATCATTATCCTGGTGGATGATTCAAACTATGGCCACAGTTTAAGCTTCATAGCTGGGACAGTCAGGTTTTGGTTTCTGCTGGTACTTGATGGAGTCTGTGATACCATGTATATGAACAAATTGTTCAGGGCCTTTAGAAGAATAAGAGCTCCACCACACCACAGATTCACCACTATACCTCACAATGGGAAGGAGGCACTTTTGGTGGTTATATAGGTGGTATTTGATTGCAGTTTGGGAGATGTTCTGACCCCAAGACCTAACTAACGTCTGTAATTCCCCAGCTGTAACCTTTGGAGATTCTTTGTCCATCCAAACCATCTAAATGGGCTTGTTATTTTCATCAACTGGTTTGTTATTTTCTTGTATCCATTTCCTGATTTGTGCAGCTCAACAACCTTTTGTCGTAGATTACTGCTGTATTTTCTGGTCTTTCTCATAGTGATGAATGACTGATGGAATTTCTAGCGGCATTGAAATTGCGGCACACATAGATTTGAGAACAATATTTATTTCATGAAAAGATTCAGTTTTTTCTTTTAATCATTACACCTTAAATAAAGGTTAGATTTTTGCTAATATTTTTGAACAAAAGATTATGATTGTTTTGGTTGTGACAAACTTACTTATGAATTGCATAAAACACAATCTTACAAAAACTCATTTTTTCAGTGTTTCAATAATAAAGCAGGTTTGATGTTTCCTTTTCTTCGAACAGACTTTGACGATAGCGGTTGTTCGACGAATTGGAGTACAGGACAGGACTGGGTTATCTGCTCATGTGATCACCTCACCTTTTTTGCAGTATTAATGGTATAATCAAATTTATTTCAAACACACACAATATTTCATAACTATAGTAGAGATAAAAGGGTCAATCATGCCCATGTTATGTTCAGATATCACCCAAAAATGTTTCCAAGGAAGATGAAGAGGCTCTGTCCTACATCACTCTCATCGGTTGCAGTTTGTCTTTGCTGTTTCTGGTGGTCACTGTTTTCCTCTACTTTATAAAATGGTGAGTGTATTGCTTCTTTTTGCTCAGTCTACTTTGCATCTGTCAGGCAGATGTTTAAAAGGTACAGTGTTCATCAAGCAACAAACAATGTAAAAGTGCCCTCAAAAATACAGCAACCTAAATGTTAAGAAGAGGCATTTTGTCTTTCCAAAAAAAAAATCAAACCACCTTGGGAGCCACAATATTTCATGTCCATTTTACCATCTTGGCTGTAAATAGGTCTCAGTATGTGCTAGTGTAGCTACTAGTATAGGCTACAAATATAATATAAACAAAAACACAGTCTTACTTTGCTCTGCTTCAAGCTTCAGCTCAGCTATAGCTGCTTTTCTCGCATCTCCTGCAGGAAACTTTTCCGCAAAAGAAGAACAGTTTCTTGTAAAATGTCACTCAATGATTGACTTTTTATGAGGCTAAAGTCACTTCTCATTCACCAGTTTCTTTTAATAACTTTCCCATTCCACCTTAAATGGTGCCTGATGTGCCAGAATGTAATTGCTCCACCAATTAAGGTGGAATGGGAAAATTTGAACAAAAAGCTGGCGAACGAGAAGCTGACTTCAGCCTTGAGACTTTTTAGTATTTGACAGTTTTTCGTTGCAGATTAAACGTATCAGTAAACCAGATGGAGTGATTATGAAAACAAATAAATCCATTTGTCTCTTTTCATTAGTACTGGCTAGGCAAGACTGTTGTCTGCGTTGCTATGATGACCAGCAGTCTGCGCACCAACCATCAGGGTGAATTAGCAGTTCTGCATTAACTCCACCTTTAAGACCATTTATTGTTAAAACTGTGTTTGAAAGATGAGCAGAGCTTTATTTTACTGCAAAGGAGGATTATTTTATTTTTACCTACAAATCTAATTCTAATGTGGAGCCACAACAGGGCAGTAAAAGAGCCACATGCTGCCAACCCCTGCGCTAGTGTCAAGCGGGGTACCACCTCAGTGACATTTTAGTACTTTTTTCTGAGTGTAGGCAGTGAAGAAAGCTAGCCTAACTATAAGTTTTTGTTTTTTTTCTGTCTCTAAGGCGTGGCTCAGCAGATCAGTCTCAGTGAGTGCACATTAGCCTGGCTGTGGCTCTCATTCTGTTGAATGGACATTTCATAATGAATGATCTGGTTGTAAATGTACAATCTGCATGTATCTACGTGGCAGTTCTACTTCACTACTCTCTCCTGGCCACTTTCACCTGGACAGCTATCGAAGGCTTCCACCTCTACTTGCTGCTGCTGAGGGTCTTCAACATCTACATCACGCGATACCTACTCAAACTAAGCCTGGTGGGCTGGGGTAGGTTTAACATCTTCAACTGGTTTTAATAGAAAAGACTTCATTACTTACAATACATTAATTAAGTTATCAGGATAAGTTAAAATGGTCTTTTGTTTTGAGAAATATAAATATGTTTAATAAGTTTTGCCATAACTATTAAATTGTTCATTTAATTTTAGGCATCCCTGCTATTTTTGTTATTTTGATCTTCATCACTGACAAAAGTGTGTACCTGAATGTGGGTTCCTCTTCAGAGAACAGCAACTACAACAATGTGTGAGCTTAAAACAGTTGCCTCTCTTTTAGACATAGTTTCAACGTTTTTATTGAAAATGAACAGGAAAACTAACTATAGAGTCTTTTTTAAGATTAACATTTCATGGATGAATTGTGAAATATACATGAAATAGTTTTAATTGGCATAATTTATAGAAAAAATTTAAAATATTGATGATTTTTTTTAAAAACTATTAGCATTTTGTTTCCATACAGCAATAGCATGCCAATCGGTCAATCTGCAATGCATATAGTGTAAATATATCAATAAACCGCCAGTGAGACCCAGTCATGTTCATCATCCAGGCGTGTGCACAATGACCATTTGCATGCAAGTGTTTAAAGATGCAAAAAATACAAAAAAATAATTATCATGATTTAAAAACAATCAACTTGGAAAATGTAAAAATGTTGCATGTGTTGAAATGGCAGTGTCCAATGGCATTGTACTCATTTGCAGTTCCATTTCTCGCATGCTGTTGCCATATGGCAACAATCACATTTTATCATTTTACGTAAAACTCAGCATTTAAACTGGTTTCTTTTATGAAACAGAAGTTGTAACATTCTGTAGATTGTATTAGATTGTATTTTATATGTATAAATGTTTAATTACACATACACTTTGATAGTGTATCAGAAGCCAAGGCTTCACCATCTGATGTGTGTGAAAAAACATAGATTGCAACAGGAAGGCATATGATCAGAAAAAAACATACATAATTTTACAGACAAAGCCTTCAGTTTCACAAAGAAATATTAAAATCCGAACTTTTACATTGTAGTCATGAAGCAAAATCACTTGTTGCCATATGGCAACACCATGCCATAAAGGAATAAGATGATCCTTATGATCTAAAATATATTTTATAGTGTCCTCCTAAAGAACTAGTTAGAAAATGCAAATGAAACTTAACCCTTAACCCTGTGTTACATAATGTTGCCTCAGGGCAACAAACCCATTTTTCTCACTTTACAATAGCATTACCCATATTTACAGACAATGACAGGGTTAACTATAAATGGAACAGTTTGAGTATGTCAATACAAAGCATGTTCTTGATCATACTATCTCTTACTGGGCACTCTTAAACCTCTTTTTTAGCATCCAGTATATTTTTTTTTGTTATGAGAATTTGCAGAAATATGTTTGTTGCCTAGAAGCAACATTGTGCTACAGTGGAATGGATTTGACCAGTTATAAGCCAGGACTCACTACTTCAGGGAATACAGCTCTACATAATTTCCTCCTATTGTTGCACAATGTTGCCTCAAGGCAACGTACTCCAAAATGACCCCTGCACACATTTTTTAAAATGTTTTGAAATTTAATAATCAGGTCCATTTTATGCAAGAAAATTGAATCAAATATATATTTTTTGTGTGACTTGTTGTGAATACCGTGTCACTCTCTTTGACACCTTCTCTCTCTCTCTCTCTCGTCCTTTTACTCCCTCCATGTAGATGCTACATCTCCAATGAAGTTGTGAAAAATGTCACCATTTTGGGCTTCTTCTCTGTGATATTTGCCTTTAACCTGGGCATGTTGGTGGTGGTTGTCCGGACTCTTTTCTTCCAGCGCCCTGTGTTCCCGGGTCAACATCAGAATCATAGAGCCAAAGACGTCTGCACAATTCTGGGCATCACCTGTCTACTGGGCATCATCTGGGGCCTGATCTTCTTCTCCTTTGGCCAGCTTTCCACTGTTGGCCTCTACTTCTTCTGTATATTTAACTCACTGCAGGGTGAGTAGAAGCAGATCGTCAGTTCTGGGGCCTGGTTGTTGATGAGGTGCATCACATTTTCGAATGTTACATTCAGCAGGAATGTCCACATTTGAATATGTAAATTCAGTTCAATTCAATTAAAAAACAAATCAATATATGTACAACAAACAAGTTTTACATGTCAAGTCTGGATGGTGATTAAATTACAGGAAGTAAAGAATATAAATAATACAAATATATGTATTTGTAGTGCCTTGTGGTCAGTGATGATGAGGAATAGTGAGGCTGCCATTTAGAAGTGCATTAAAAATAAATTCTATTGAACTTGTCTAAGGGAAAGTGCTCTGTTAATAAAACACTTTAAATGGTATTTTATAGGATGCTGACCATTTTTATTTATCCTTTCAGGATTTTTCATCTTCATCTGGTTCTGCACATCCAAATCAGCACCCAGTGAGAGCAAAAGACATATGGACACACAAACTATCAGTACCTTAACTTAGTGGTCATCTGCAGGGTCATTTAGAGTGTAACTTCAGAGATCATATCGATGCTGTCTAAAGAAACACAAATATCTCCAAAATAGTAAGTTTATAGGAGAGGGCAAAAACACTCTTACCTTTCAGTGTAAGTCAATGTAAAGAGATTTTATTCCAAGTGATTTTAGAGCGTTTCTATTGGTCCATTCATCATGAAATTCGCACACAATGTAAAGGATGGCTGGTGTGTTGAAATGATGTACAAAAATAAAAATTGGCAAAAATGGAGATACATGGTTTTCTTTGGACAGCTACAATATACACATATACACACAGGGAACGGTGCAGTATGTCAAAGATTGCACTTTCCAAAGGGATTACATTCCATATTCTCTTTAGTTTCTCTTTCATTCCCTGATATGATTCTTGTGTTCCCTCTGACTGTTACCATCACAAAGGATTGCCACAGCTATCACCACCGCACCTTATCTACTATTACTAATATTTGTCTGGACCAAGACGTCTCACAAGATCTTTTTGTTGTTTTCCACCACTCTCTGTGCTTGCACCTGTTCCTGTATATGATCTCTACCATCTGGAATTGCATCTCATTCATCCTGCATTGTGAAACCTGTTACTAGGAGCTGTAGTTCATCTGTTGGCTACACAGTTTATTAACTACCCTGTACTGTTCATCAACGCAAAGGGACCACAGCAGGACCAGCACTTTAAACCAGTACAACTGTGTCAGGCAAGGGAGGAAAAATACAGTTATGATTATAGTCTGTAACCTCATCTACAAAGTAAGAGATATTTCTAAGGAGATATACGACAACCCACTGGAGTTTCCAGAAATGGAGTAATAAAAATGATTAAAAGATAGAGAGAAACTGGGATTGTGCAACTGTGCAAGACCTGGTAGCCCTTCAAAACTGCCACCATCAGATAATCAGTACTTAAAACCTTTATCCTTGAGATAAAGGAGAAAATCAAGCTCCACTTGTCAGATCTGAAAAATCCACAGGTTTTTCTGTCCATCCATCCAAGGATGTGTAGCTCGCAAGAAGCTGTTACTGAGAAAAAGAATTTGACAAAAACTAAGAAAATTTGCAAATTAAACCACTGAAGTTCAATGGACTGACCATCCCAGAGCCCAGACCTCAACAACATTCAGCGTGTTTTGGATTACTTGGATCATAAGACACAGAAAATGAACTAACTTCTAAGACTGAACTTTGGACGTGTGGAAACATATCACTGCAAAGTTCTTTGAATAACTGAAAGCAAGTCTCCCAAAAAAGAGGGTGAGCATCATGTTCTCCAAAGTGCCTAGTTTGTTCTCCCAGCACTCTGCACTGTCATGAAGGTGCTATGTAGGTACATTTTTCATTCATCAAGGACAAACTATGCAAATGTACCCTCAAAAGTACAGGTTTTAACATCCAACTGTTCAACAATTCTATGAATGTCATGTTTGTAAGCATCTAGAAACACATTTATAACATGTGTATAATTCATAAGGCATTATAAATGTTTATAAATATTTATAAAAATGAATTACATATGAATTGTTAATATAATGCCTTATAAGTAGCGTTAATAACATGTTATACTGTCAGTGCCAAAGAAGTCAGTCCCAGCTTGGAGAGTGTAAAGGAAAGACAAAGTTTATTTACGGGATTTCCAATATTTTATTTCTCAGCGCTGGTGCTGTTAGAGCTGCATCTTCGGGGCTTCAGTCCTGAATATTCAGATGCTCCAAACAGGCTGTCCAGCCTAGAATTACTGCTACAATGCACTTTTCTTACCCAGCGCTCTCACTTTAAATATTAAACTACATCACAGCAAATCAAGTACCCATCAGCCCCTCCCCTGAACCCCCTCTTACATCACACTGAGCGTGAGGTCATTGTGGAGTGAAGGCCTGGAGAGGGAGAGGCGAGATAGTAAAGTGCTGTAACTGTAATTTGTTCCCTCACTGGTTCTAACGTCAAGTGCTACAAACCTTCACTCTGTAACACAACTACACTACAGTAATGCTAATTTCTGCTAGCATTCTACTGGATATGCAGTGTTAAGTTAGTGCCAAGCTAACGGTGGTGTACATTGACTTTGCCACATTGGGTAAAGCACTGATGGCAGCACTAGTTTAAAATCTGACTTTTGAAGCCTGTAATGTGCTTCATTGTGTATGTTTTAGTGTTTCAGTAAATACTTGAAGCCTCACTTGTAATATTGAAGGAGGCTTTAGTACAGTGTGCTTCACTGACAAATATAACTTATGAGCTCTCAATTTGTTATGATCAGTACTTATAATGCATTATATTAACAATTCATAATGCAGAATAAGCATGGCTATAATGTGTAATGCATTTTTATAAAAATTTATAGCCATGTTTGTGATGCCTTATGAATGCATTATAACATGTTATGAATATGAATTTTCTCCCCAGGGAAAGGGATGTATTTGTACCTTTTTCACAATCTGAATGGCTTGTTAAATTTTCCAACTTATGTCTCTGATTGACTAATGAGATTTTCAGTCCCCCATTTTGACTAATTAGGAATTAAGGTACAGGAACAGAAAATTCCAAAGAGAAGCTAGCAAAGAAGAAGCTAACTTCAGCTTTAGCTGATTAATTCTTTCTTTGATATGATACTCTACATCAACCTCAAGTCTGACTCAAGCCAGAAAATAAAAACCTGCCGTGTGTAGCATTTAGTGGGATCTATTAGCAGAAGTGGAATATAATATACAAAACCATGTTTTCTTTATGTATAATCACCTGTAACAATGAAGCATTGTGTTTCTGTTAGCTTAGAATGAGCCTGTGATGATGTAAGGTACTCCTTACACATCACAAAGTAAAGACTGATTGTATATACTTACCTATACTTACCTGTGGACTGATCATCCGTGCCTTTAAGGACCAAAAGAGAACTGAGTGGCTTCACCTGAGTTTTACTCCCTGAGGAGGGAGGAACAAAACCTGTAAGAGAGGAAATTGTGTTTAATAAGTGTACACTGAATTGCAAAGGTATAATAATGACATTATGAAGGTGAAAATGAGCAGTAAGTGAAGAATATGAATTATATTTACTGTTGCATGTAAATATTTAAATGTTTAAAGCTCTTGTTTTACCCACATCAGTAATGGTTTATTCCAGGGGAGGAGCAGCCCGTATATAAGCAGCATTACTGGGGCTACGAGAGGATTCTTTCAGCTCAGTAGTTGACTGAATGTTAATGAATGTTGGTGATCTGTATGACTTTGCAGTCATTGATCTATGTCGTCTAGTTGTAGAGACTGTATTTTCGTTTTGAGTGTGTGTGCATGTAAATATGTAAATAGCTGTTAATGTTGGTGTGTAAATAAAGGTGACGGGGAGAAGAAGAACTCTTGTGAAAGCCCAACTTTTTCCAGGTCCTCAGACCAATCGCCCGACATTACCCAGAAAGTGTGCCCCCCTACTACAGTATACTGCCGGGTCGAGGGACACGCTTTATCACAGAGCCCTTCATATGTACAGCAGCTCCTCTGCCAACAGAGACCACCATGTTGTGCTGTCATGTTTCTACAGTAGCCCAGAGAGGACAAACCGAACACTTGCTCTAGAGCAGGGATGTCAACCCAACTGCTAAAAGGGCTATATTTCAAAATCTCAGCATATCCATGTTCCAGAGAACACATTCTTTATGTCTGCCACTTTTCTGATGCCACTGCTGTCCATCTATGTTTTGTTTTATAATTGTACTTAGGGTATTCCTTCATAACGGCCACACCGTGTCTGCAAACAAGACAGATATTGGAAGTAAAAGGGTATTTAGGCTCCCACCGTCTTGAAATCCCCAGCGTTTACTGTCCACTTCTCACTTTTAGCGAACCTAGGTGGTTTTCTTAGCTAGCTAAGTGAAGCACAGCTGGTGTGTCTGGTGATGTGACTGGTGTGGTAGGAGGTGTAACCGCTGTTCCATAGATTGCTTTTGGGGGGAGGGGGTTGGAGTACACTTCACGTTGCAGTGCATGTTGGGGATTGTAGTGTAGCACACTGTGAAATGGGCTAATAATAATAATAATAGTTAATAGCTTAATAGCTAATATTAATCTCTAGATGCCTTTGTGTTTTTACATTGAAGCAGCAGCTTGAATTTGGTGTTGCTATAGTACCAGTTGGAAGACATAGAAGAAGAAACAGGGGTTGCTGCTGGTGCAGGCTGAACATTTTGTGTTGTGTAAAGTTTGAGAACCCAAATTTTGACAAATGGAGGATCATACTTATTATTTAGCTCATGAAAAAGCATGGGAGCATGAGTCCTCCATGCTTGGAAGCAGTGAGGGAGGGGTAATCAGTTCTCTGCAAAGTCACTGCTAGATGGCACTAAATCTTACACACTGCACTTTTAAAATGAAAATAAAATACCTGAAAAAGGTTTGCTGCCATGGGTTGTTTTTGTTGCCATGGTTACAGTCAGTGTACGGTCTCAATATGCATTGAATCTAACTTTGGTTAACAATTAATTAATAATTAAGAAGACATCCCTAACAAACACATTTGTCATATTTGGAAAAAAAAAAAGCTAATTATAAAGATGTTTTAATAGGTCCTCATTCAATTTACTAATTTTCATCAATAGCTTCATTAATTGAATTATTTGTATTTAATCTGGGAGGCTGGGTATCAGTGTGTCACCCTTCCCTCTGTTCTCGGAGTCACTACCTCCCAGCTTCCGGACTCCATCTCCCAGAACACCTCACCTGATCACATGACCTCTCTTCTCCCTCACATGACTCTCCACTGGTCTGCTTCACCTGACTACTGATTAACCTCACCTGTTCCTTGTTTCTTGTGACCTGTTAGTTTAGAACATAAGCCCGGGCTTTAGCATAGGGCCTTTGTGAAGCAATGTCCTTGTTTACAGAGCCTTATTGAGCCTTCTAGTCTGTTGGTGTGCTTTTCTGTGTATGACCATTGCCTCGTTTGTTTCTGACCTTGCCTTTTGCCTTGCCCTCTCAGTAGTTTGGTGATTTCTGGTTCGACCTTGTTTACTTTGGTTTTTGGTCTTCCCTTATGGTTACTGTTTTCACGTTCTGGCTTTTGACTTTGGACTGGTTGACCTTGATTTTGGATACTCCTTTTGTTAATAAACCTATTTTACTTCAATGTCTGTAATTACATAAATCAAAGACAATACACTGTGGTGTATAAAAATCTTCTAGGTGAAAGACTGAGTTCCACTGCACTACAGTACCTACTTACAGGTGAAATTCCACTACTGAATAAAAAAAACATTTTTGCTTCATCATTTATTGAGTATGTCGTCAGTTCACTCCTTTTCTGAAACTAATAACGGATGAAGTCAATTCATTTTTATTCTGACTGTTTCTCTTCTTACTTATACACATCATATTTTTAAAGTGACCTGTCACAGGATAGAGCACCAATGCCATCAGTGAAGAGAGAGTAGGCAGAGATTAAACTTTAATCACTGACACAAAACCAAATGATAATGAGGCAAGAAAATTATGAAAAAAAATAAAAAAATAAAGTTGGCTGGTACCAGTTACTGCAAACAGTTAAAAAACTTCTCCAAAAGAAACTTAGCAGATCTGATAAAAACACAACAATACCCAGCAGAAAAGATAGCATTAAAAAGGGCTCATAGGAAAAGTTCCAAGACTCAGCACAGGAGTTTACACTAGGCAGCTTCTGATGTCTTCCTAATGAGCTGCAGTTGTAACTATCTAATGGTAAAGTCTTCCCAAACAGTTTCTAATGAGAAGCATTTGCGCTCAATATATGTTTGAGTCCTTTTGAAGTCCAGTTATAGAACTTTGCAACAATGTCTTATGTACATTCATGACATCAGTGAGCACAAACCACTTTACGGATGGATGCCCTCTAGTGTTTTGTAGTCAAGTTTTTAATGGGAGAAATAGGAAGTGGCCAGGCCCCCCTCAAACTAGCTCTGGTCTACCCAGGCTAACCTCAGCCTTGGGGGCTCTTGTATAGCACCCTATTTAATGCTGGCCTACTTCTGGCACAGTTCTTGCCAGCTGAGCGTGCCACAACTGGTCCAACGCTGGCAGCCCATCCCAGACTCTTTTTAAATGACTCCTTTTTCAGATGCCAAATTTGTACTGAGTCTGTTATAACTGGACTAAAAACACCCCAAAATCATTGTGTTTTCATTCACTCTCTTTACTGCTAGGGATGTCACCTCAACCTTGGGGGTTCCTGACTCCATGGCACCACCTACTGCTTGAGTGTGGCATGACATGACCAGTTTGACTTGAGCTACATTGCACTCCCAGGGCCCTTAAGCAGTACCATTATATTCCGTACACACCTGAGCAGATGCTGTCAGTTAAGGGAACTACAGTTGATAAATCCTTTCATTTGGAACATCCGGCAGCATCATAAACACAAAGCAACTCTCATCTTCGGGAAACATGCAGTGACTGATGAGTTCCTGCAACTTCCTGCGAAGTGAAAATTTGTTGGCCTCTGTTTGAGGTTTTTTCCATTTAGAACAGAAAAATCTTAGTTTGTAAGTCACCCATTTTGTAACATGTTTAAAGACAGAAAAAATGTATGGCACCCTGTTTAGCCATGAAATGGTGGCCCACTTTTGGCCCAGTTCTTGCCAGCTGAGCGTGCCACAACTGGTCCAATGCTGACAGCCCATCTGAGACTCTTTTTGAATGATGTTTCTTCAGATGCCAAATTTGTCTGTCATAACTGGACCACAAACACCTTAAAATCACTGTGTTTTCATTTGTTCTCTTTACACATCTCTTTTCTCTTTGTTTCTCTTTGCATTCTCAATTTGCAGTTTTTACTGTATACTTTATTGATAGTGGACTCCCAGCTAGAAGTTTTTTGCTCTAAAAACATTTTGAGAATATTAAACACATGTTCTATTATTGGTTTCAGTGGTATTTTTTGTTGTTGTTGTTGTTGTTCCCAGAATGTTCTTCTGGGAATGTTCTCCAAAAACATCATCATGTAACATAATCCATGGCCCTGATAACATCCTCAAAACATCCTCTGAATATCGCAGTTAAAACATTGTCTTAGTTGACATGTAACCCTATAGAAACATTATGTGAGATGATGAACATCTTTAAAATGTTCTTTGAACATCAGATTTCCTTAAACATTATTAGGAATTATAAGTAACGTAGCCAAAGTTATGGGAACGTTCCCTGCTAGCTGGGCTTTACATATACAAGAAATAACTATAAGACTGTACTGACTGTTGAATAGCATGAAAAATCCTCTGGTGTCAGACTTTTTGTACAAACATTTGTCCTCCACTCTTGTGAGTTTAAGCTAATGTTGGCCGAGTTTGTATTTGCATTCTGCTTAGTGTCAGATGGTGTCAACACTATTTCTAGTTGCTTCTCTCTCACTCTCTGTGCTCACATAGGCTATACTGTATTTTACTACAGCCAACTTCCTGATAAGGCTCTAATTTACATATTTTTCTATTTCTGTTGTCAGACAGCGGGACAGGGTAGGAAACAGTGACTGAAACATGGCCCATTAAGACTAGATGTTCATCAGCAGTCACTTCCAATCCCCTTCCAAACTGCTGCTCTGCACTACTAAAATGCTGATTTTATAACCTCAACATCATCTGACAAAATCACCATACACATGGTTTAAAGACAACAGCTGTGCTTTGATTTCGGCTACATTTACATGTAAAATGATCACTCAGAGGGAAAGTCAGAAGAACAGACTATATTTGTTGTCCCACACAGCGCTCCATCTGTGTGACAAACCACGAGAGTGACAGGACAGTGATAACGGTCAAAATAATCAGATGAAATTGTTTAAATTAAAACAAAGGAGGAGCAAATGATACAAATTAGTGATGGGTCCTTGTCAACATTGTTTGCTCATGTGCAGCTCATTCACATCTATGTCAGCTGACTTTTTTGAGGCACTAAAGGGGTCTGAAAAGTCATTGAACTCAGCAACAAAGTCACTAAGTTGGCAACATTGGGCCAAACCGCTTGCGTTTAAGTTGCCATTATTTTCCATGGCATTCACACGCTTTCTTTTCTCCAGTGCTGCTGGAGTTATCAGCGCATGGAACTGGCCCTGAATCAAAGAGTGGATGCAGAGCCACAGCCATCCAACCTGAGTTGGGCCAGAGGCTTTTCAACAAGTACTAGCCAAGCCGAACTGTGGCAAAACCGGGTCGGCACTGGTCTAAATGTTTCTGGGCCAATCCTTCCTTGGGTGACCTGCTAGTCCAGTCAGCTCCCTACCTCAGGAATACCATATTAGTTGTTCTCATGTAGATTTGATAAATCTTGAACACCTGTGTTTCTTGCAGTATAGGACACAGAGTATATAGAAACACACATTATTATGTACCAAAAATAGACCCAAAAATATATACTTTAGTATGTTTAAAGTATCAATGTTAGTCATTTTTTATGTTCTTGTTCATCAGTGTTCTGTCACTACCCAGCGTATATAAAGGAAATACATCATGCAAACATTGGAAATCCCTGTGGTGTCACCTAATCCTGACTTTTAGCCTAGTCGCTGATCTATAGGCTAATAAATACAATCATGCTAGCATAAGCTAGTTGTCAAACAAAATTGTAAAGAAAACACATGGAATCTTTAGTGAGCAGAAAATGCACAACAACAGCTGTAGCAATGGTTGTGTTTTTCATTTTGGCAGTGTCCCTTTAGTAATCCAGCCTAGCGAGTCTGCTGTTTTCAACTCTTTTCAACAAACTCTTAAAAGAGCAATTCATAAGATTTGTAATTAGATTTTTTTTTTTCATACTTGTGGAAACTTGTTCAAAAATTATTTTGGTGACTATTTACTTTCAGTCCTTGTTAGCATCGCCAGCTTGGCAGCTCCAGTTTTAAACTAAAGAAGCAAAACTTGGACACTAAACACATCTTAGCTGATCGACTGCATTTTGGACATTTCATTTTATTTTTTGCCCAACTATTCCTTTGAAGTGACCGGTTATTTTTGAGGAAACAGAGCAACATAGAGGATTCTCTTCACTGGTGTAATAGCTAATGATCAGTGCACTGTATAAACTTTCCTGGTTTTATGGAGGTTTTTTTTTTTTTGCCTTCTCTGTTTGTATATGTTTGAATTTCTTAGAAACACACTGCATGGATGAAATGGAGAACTCAATATAAGGAGTCACTGTTTGGTGCCATCTCGATGTAACAAGTCTGCTATAATTTGAATTGCAAAGCTAGTGATGGCACAGTAAAGAGCAGGAAAACATCTAGTGTGAATATTGCTGCTTTATTCTTAATGTGTGACACATCATTGGAAGTTTTCAGTGGCCTCTATGTACATGATCCTGAAAATCCTAAATAACCTGCTAGGAATCATTTTGGGTTAATATATCCTTTTAGATGCACGGATTCTGGATTCCAGAAAGGTGAGTTAATTACTTAATTTGTTTGTTTTACAAGTCTGAAATGATGCACTGTCCAGTCCAGTGTTGTTGTTGTTGTACTACTGATTAAACACTACTAATAATGTTGAGAGCTGCTCTGACTTTAATATACAGAAATCTGCTAAATGACCAATGAAAATCATATTACTTGGTCCTGTTTAAGACACTATTTAGACATTATTAGACATCATTGTGCATTCATTACATAGGAGGATGTAAAAACTGTATTGAATCAAATTATATCGATTATATTGATTTTTTTCCAGTACATCTAAACATCAGGGTGTACTGATCAGTGGAGGCAGGTGTAAATGAGCTAGCAGCACTAAGGCCTCCCCCTCTTTCAAAGAAAGAAATGTATCAAAATAAGTTTTCTGAATCAAAATGACTATTTCCATGTATGTGTTTAATGAATTTAGATGCTTTCCTTGTCAAATCTTGCAGCCAAAGACAAGTGTGAGACTGTAATGAGGATAAGATCACATTTACTAACATTTTTTTTAAGAATACCACTTGTTTTTAGAAATATTCTTAGGAAAATAGTTAAGAAAAAATAAAAAAATGTTAATAGGTGATTTGAAGAATCATAATTTTTCATAACTTATAAGAATGATAAAAAAAAACACACATTTAAGAAGATTTTCTTTCTTAAGACACTTTCATGAATCCGGCCCCAGGTCCGTATCTCAGCTTTACCTGAATTTCAGTGTAAACCAGCGTACAAAACTAAAGGGAAACACACTGCCTGCTAGCTCACTGCTCCCACTGTTTACTGTTAGGCTCCCTGAAGCTTGCTTTCCTAGCTCCGCCCTTCAGAATAAGAGTCCACAGCTAAATAAACCTTATAAATAAATGCAGTCGAACTAAATAACCCCAAATTAACACGTAAACATTTCCCAAACAGCTTATTATTTTTAAATGGAACAGAACGCAGGTCTCTGATGCCTCAATATAATGACTGTTACGTACAGAATATTACAGAATGATTTGAACATTTGTAGAATGAACATTTGTGCAGTTGTGTAAATAATCATTATGGTACAGAAGGAGTTATACTGTAATACAGTAAGGGCGGTTTGTTGGGTTCAGTTTACGTTTAAAGTGTGGTTAATGAGCTACAGCTCTGGGGAAAAGCTGTTAGCCTGTCTGCATGTGCTAGCTTTGACGGCCCTGAATTTAATTTATTGTAAGTTTTGACATCCATATTTTTATATGCTGTTAAAAATTGGCTAGAAGCTGGCTCTTTTGGACTTCTGTTGACCCTACAGCAACAGCACCGGCAAAAGGTCTTAAGAAAAGTATGAATTGGCTACGATGATTTATGCCTAGCCCCTAGCTGAAGATTCAAACAGCCAATCTGTGACTCCCTGTCAGATGTGTTGTGACTTACACAAAGTGAAATGCCATGTAGAGTCATTATACATTTGGGCTCCTTTTAGTTAACCCAGGATGCCTAGCTATGCCTTCCCACAATCTGCAGTCAATAATCATTAGTGGGTAGGTCAGTTCTAAAATCTGATTGGCTACGACCTGCTTAAAATCAATGTAAATTAATTTTGCTTATGCTGAGAGTCAGAGTGCTGTAGGAGCAGTGCACAGACATTTGGAGCTTATAACTGCTTGTAACAGACATTCTGGTTAGATATATTCTATAATTTGTATGTTACTGTTTTTCAGTAACGATTTAAATCTTGTCATGTTCTGCTCACTCATGTTGTAGTTCATACAAAGTCTAATGCTGCTCTGAAATATACTGCAATTGCTCTGTTATATGATGTATAGGTCATGTCATGGATTAGCAAGTATAACTTTTCTACAAAATTACACAACAGCACTCCAAATTGTTAATTATTAAATCGATATATTTATATATTTCAACTTCTACATTGCCTCTTAAATACATGGATTAACTTCTTATTAAATTTCACTTTAAATCAAGTAATTTACTGTTAATAAATTGACACAATCTAGATCTAATTACTGTTTATAACTGAAAGATCTAGTCAAGCAACCTTTATGTACCAAAATATCACTTTTCCTACATCAACAGTGTTAATAGCAATTATTCAGTAAGCTGTCTAATTCAGGTAATCTAATTCAATTTGATTTTGCTTTAAGACATTACAGGACTCAGAGACAAATCAGAGGAAGTTAGCATTCATGCTTAAGGTGCTATGTTTTAAAACTTCATTTAGGTAAGTAACATCAGTAAGTGATCTTATCTGCTTTCATATATGTTTTAATAATATTTATTTATTTATTTATTTATGCTTGTCTGTTTCAATACAGAATGGTGAAAGTGGTATTTGCTGTAATGATCTTCATTTCACTGCTAATTGGCAGTGATAAAACCTCTAATCCTACAACCAAAGGTAAATAAACACAGACAGTCTGTCTATCTGCCTACCAACCCATCTGTCTTTTCAAAATCTACATATTAGCCAAAATACAGTGCAAGGAAAAGCCACCAATTATTTTTTATATCTGCAGTATTTTACACAGCACAGGATGTAAATGGATATCCATACCAGATCAAAGAGTGATATAAGAAATTATAGATGTAGTTTCAGTTTTAGAATTTTAAAGAAGAAATTATCTGAGGCAGTACCCTTCTTGTCACTGCACTGTTAGAAATAAAGGTTCTGTTCAGGTACATTTTTTGTTCATCAAGGTACAAACAATGTAAATGTTCCGTCAAAAGGTACAACGGTGGTTTTAAGGTTCAATTGTGAACCTTAAATAAACTTTCCCTTTTCCCATATTTGGACCTTTTCATGACCTAATGTGTCAAAACAGAACGATAAAATAAAAAGCCTGGAGACGAGGCAGGGTGTATGGAGTCAGTACAACTTAGAAAACATAATTTCAATGGATTATGTTCCCTGACTAAAGGTACTCTTGAGGGTACTGCCAGAGTGACAGTTTTGTACTTTTATTTCTGAGAGTATAGGGTGGTGCCCTCAAGGGTACATCTCAGTACCCTTAGTCAGGGAACATAACTGTACCATAATCCACTGAAATGATATTTTTCTAAGTTGTACTGATTCCACACACCCCATCTCAACTCCAGGCTTTTTACTTTATTGTTCTGTTTTAAAACTTTAAGTACAAATATGTACTTTTCACCTGGGAACAACTTAAAAAGGTACACAATTGGACCTTAAAACCACTGTAAGGTTCAGGTACAACATTGTTTGTACCTGAACAAAAAAATGTACCTGTATGTACCTGTATTTCTAACAGTGAATAGAATTTGTAAAATGTGTATTTTACATATTTCTCTGCATGTCATTTGCATTGGCTAAATAGTAAGAGTACTTGGCAATTACTTGTCAAGTTGGTAAATCAGTCTTTAGTGAGCGTAGAAGAGCAAGATCTCCTCTATTGAGAAAAGTGCTCAAAGCAGAATGTTGTTATATTTCAGTGATAATGACTCCTCTTACAACCACTCACACAGCAGAGTTAAATGTTGATCTTCGTGATCTCAACACTAACATAACCGTTTTAATGGTGAACTCAACAGCCATCGTCATTTTTATTTTCATGTCTATTTTTTCATTTCCATGCGTCTAATACCCTAATCAGCAACTAAACTGCCCATGTAGCTCACCTGAACATACTGATGCTGAATGATCTGGTTAAAATATGACTGAAGAGTTAGTAGGACATTGTCCATGTTATGTCAAAAAAAAAAAAGTTTTGTTTATATGCATGCCAAGCCTATACTGCACTAAAACCTGATCCCTTTGATTATTATATTAGTTGGCTTTAAAAGGCAAGGTGCCCAAGCATCTGAAAGAATAAGAAGAACCTAATACACAGATGAAACAAGTACTTCTTTTTCAATCGCCTTTATTTGGAAGAGAGCAATTACATTTATGGGATTTTGCAGACACTCTAATCCAGATCAACTTACAGTTTAACCACTTTACACAGGTTGGCGAAGGTTGTGTTAGGAGTCTTGCCCAAGGACTCTCATTGGTATAGTGTAGGGTGTCTGCCCAGGTGGGGGACTGAACCCCAGTCTACAGCTTAGAAGGCAGAGGTGTTATCCACTACACTATAGCAATGTTTTATCGAAATGATCAAAGTTCTTTAGAAATAACCAAGATTTTGTTGGGTTAGCTTTCATATTGGTAAGTACAAAGTTGTTATTGGTGTAGCTGATTTATCAGAATATAATTAGCTAAGATAAGATACAACTGTATAAAATGATTCAATTTGTGCAATTTCATAAGTTTCTAATCAGTAGGACACTAGGAAGGTAAAAATAAAAAGTATGAAATCTTACATGCGTCAAGAAAAATGAACAGAGTCAGGTAGGATTTAAAAAATGACTAAAGTAAGCTGTGTAACATTGAGAAATTAGTTATAATAAATTTAAGAACCTTTGTGTAAAACATGTAATAAAAACAATTCTTTATTGCTTATCTTTTTGCTCTTTCATTTAAAATATTAAAAATCTCATTTTTATTTGAAACCTTCTTATGAAAGTTTTAAATCTATGTGTCACAATTTTAGGCACCCCAAAAAACTCTTAAGAGAGAATTCTAACTGAAGTAAATTCCCATTAATATATGTTTTTAAGTTCAACTGAGTGATTAGGAACACAAATGGTCAGTCACGACTTCCTGTATCACTGGGGAATATGAGATGAAACAGGCCAAATGCCCTCAGTCATCCATCACTATGAGAAAGACCAGAGAAAACAGCAGTGACGTACGACAAAAGGTTGTTTAGCTGCACGAATCAGAAAACGGCTACAAGAAAATAGCTAAACAGCCGAAAATGGTCGTTTCCACTATTAGGTCAACATTTAAGAAGTTTACAGCAACCGAAGATGTTAAGAACCTGCAGGGAAGAGGATGTATGTATTTACTGACCCCATGCACATTGTCCTCATTGGTTGGATGGTTTGGATGGACAAAGAATGTCCAAGCACAAGTTGTTTGGGGGGGTTGCCAGAAAAAAGCTTCTGCTGTCAAAGACCAACAAGCTCAATCTCCTACAGTTTGCCAGACATTACTGGAACTTTCAGTGGCACTGTGTTCTGTGGTCAGATGAGACCAAAATAGAGGTTTTTGGCAACAAACACCAGAAGTGAGTTTGGTGTGGACACCAAGACAGCCATGCAGAAAAGCACCTCATCCACACTGTGAAGTATGGTGGTGGATCTATGATGATGTGGGGCTGTTTGTCTTCTAAAGGCCCTGGACAACTTGTTCGTATACATGGTATCCCAGACTGCATCACATACCGGCAGATATTAAGTCAAAATCCGGCTCAACCAGGAAGTTTAAGCTCGACTGTGGATGGATCTTCCAGTAAGACAGTGATCCAAAGCACACCCTAGAAATCAACACATAAGTTGTTCACTGACCACAAAATTAAGGTTTTGCAATGGTCACCCCCCCCCTAACCTACTCCACATAGAAAACCTGTGGAATCAGCTGAAGAGGAGAGTCCACAAACATGGAGCCTAAAAGATCTGGAGAGGTTCTGTATGGAGGAATGGTCTCAGGTCATGTGCCTGTGTTCTCCAGTCTCAGGAGAAAACTCAGAGCTGTTGTCTTTGCAAAGGGAGGCTGCACAATGTATTAAATAAAGGGGTGCTAACAATTGTGGCACACTTAGATTTGAAAAGTGTTTTCAATGGTAAGATTTAGTTTTTTTAGATTTTATACAGCTATTTTAGGTTAGCAGTCATAGTGTTGGATAAACAAAGCATGTTATGTGGTATGAAAGTTATGGGCTGATAGACCCAATCCCATTTCTTCTTTTTATCCCTACACCTTGTTTTCAAGCGTCACCCTAGCCCTTTAGAACGAAGTTAAAGGGTAGTGGTTGAAATCTTGCCCTATGAAACAGGACAAATCCCAAAAAAAAAAAAAAACATTGCTGCATTATCAGGCAGCTAGCGCTGCTCTGTAGGCGACCCAGCCCGTCTTCAGTGATAGCAGAGGAGGGAAAAGTTCAGCTTCTCACTGCTGGACTTTAGTTACATTTAGGGCATCATATGCCTTCAAAGAGGGGGTATAAGACAATTATTCATTATTGTCCACCCCTAATTCTTTAGTGACATGAAGCTGAAGTGAGCTATTCACCAGGTTCTTGTTCAAATTTTCCCATTCCACCTTAAATGGTGCAGCAGTTACATTCTGGCGCTTCAGGCATCAGAACTGCTGAACTACTTAAGGTGGAACAGAAAAATTAGCTAGCTAACTGCCAAGACATTCGCATACTTTTAGCAATTTTTATGCTTGTTATGAAGAAAATGACTATAATACATTGAAAAAACATTAAACTAAGATAATACGATAGTTATCACATTTGTGGGTTTCTTTGGTCGCTTGCGTAGCCATCCTGCCGGTTTTTCTTTTTTTTCTAATAACACTCCGTTTGGAGTGAGTCTCTGAAAAACCTCAGTCTAGAGGGTCATGTAGCCTTAACACTTCGCCCTACACCTCTATCTCAACAACAATTAGGACACCCTAAGCCTAGACGTGAACACGCAAAACAGAGGATTAAGGGCTAAGTGGTAGGGGCGAGGGGTGAAATGGGATTGGGGCTAAGAGTGATTTTGTGCAAGTTTCTCACAGGATGGTAGTTTGTGAGCCCTGCTTTAGACCTTATCTGCCTAGCAGCACCAGGATGTCCATGTACCTTCTGCCACAGCAGTGGCCTGACCAGTTTCTCTCTAACTTCAGGCTGCAAGACCACACCGCAGCCCAAACCCAGTTCAACCACACCGCAGCCCAAACCCAGTTCAACCACACATGAATCTAATGGTCCTGACTGTGTTAACTCTGCAGGACAAGGTAAGGATCCTCCTCTAGCCCACTATTCACTTAATAACTCTCTCACACAGGGATGTTCATCACAAATGAGAAAGAAATAACTCTGTTAGGTGGCATGAAAATCATGGGCTGATAGATTAAGAGTGAGGCATTTTGTTTGAAAGAAAACATGAATAAGTCAGTTCAAATGTATTTACACTGAGATTACCAGTCATAATTTGTAATGTCATAACAATTAGAGTTATTCTCAAAACTGAATTCTCAAAACTCAATACTTTGTTTTTAGATGTGGTGTGTTTAACTGTATTATCTCAGAACATTAAGAAAAAAATATGAGTTCTTTTTGGCAATATCAATATATATTTTCCTTTTGAGTTTGATATAGTATGTATAACATTGATAAAATTGTTAAATTTTCAGTATGTATTGATCACTTCCCAGAATTTGCAGTCAAAATTTGTGAATTAAGCTGCAAAAAAAAGCACTTTTTTAATTCACTGTTTTCATAAAATCATCTATTCAGCCTACAACAGTCTAGCCCTGCCCATTCATGGCGAAAATTACATGGAACATTTCAGTCTGGACTGCTTTTTGATTGATGCACAATAAACCAGAACCAATCAGAGCAGAGGTCACTTACATATGTCAGTCTTAAAGACACAGCAACAAAAAAAGCCTGTTTAATTCAAAGAGAAAGAGGGATTGGAAAATGGTCATGTACAAATTAATGACTGTTTTTGGTAAATAAAAACAGATACTCTAAGTAAACCTTAGGAGAAAAATAAAATACAAAAAATATACTATATGGGGCTGTTAATATAACATTTATAAATGTTTAATAAAACAAATTCAATGTAATCAGGCTTAAACCTTCTCAGAATTTACAATCTTATTTAAAATTTGAGTTCCTTTACTTTGATTTTTCATTCTATATTTTTTTTTAAAAGAGAGTTCATCTAGTATGCTTTAAAATTTGTGATTTCATCTGATATATTTCCTCCGTAGCCCTACAGAACATTTGCTAAAACTTTCATACAGTCTGTACAAGCTTGCAGAAAATGGGATTTAAATTAATCAATTTCATAAGTAATACCTTCAACACTAATCCCCTGTTGTGAAAGTGCAGTGTTCCAAAACAGTATTTTTCTTTATCATTCTTTTAAAGTAAATGGTATTTAAACAGTTTTCAAGTTATATGAATGACTCTGGTATATGAAATATGTGTCACTGGTGCAAACTCGGCTTAGCCTTTGTTTTATTGTGACCTTCTTGCAGTGATAGGCCCGGAGAATTGCACAGTCCCATCTCAGGTCTCTCTTAATTTCACACGGGAATTTATGAAAGCAGTTAATGACATCTTAAACACAAGTGACCTGAACACGGTGATGAGGTAAGGACCCCAAATCAGCAGTCACTTTATCAAGGACAGCTTTCATCAACTGACATGTCCTAGTGCAGGGGTGTTCAACTAAACTAGACATGACATTTCTTGCTTACAAGGTCTGGATGAACAAACTAACATCATTCATTTAAATGCTCAGGTATTAATGATTATTCCAGGCAACTATTAAAACAAACCAGACACATCAAATATACTTTGAGATATATATGTAAAACTTTTATTTTGAAGGTATTTTTATGATCTAATGAGCATTTTAAAATCGTGACCATTGGCTATTGTTTGACAGATAAATAAATAAATAAATAAATAAATAAATAAATAAATAATTTTCATTGTTGATAGGCTGATAATTTGTATTAACGTTGTTAAAGACGACATTTTACATTAATCAGACACACAAATGCAAGAAAACAGGGCTTGGAATTGCACAGAGAATATCATGAGACTTTAGTGGTGGACAAACTGACTACCTGTCCATATAAACCCACAAATCTAATAAACAAGATAGAGGTGCCAGTAATGATGATCTGGAAGAACTAGCGTGAACACCAGGAGATTCTGTGTCGAGGTCAAAAAGTGTATCAGGTATTAAAATGAGGAACAGTTATGTACGTTCCAATATTAAATCAATCTGTTACGAGACGGCAGGCAGGCGGACCCAAGTGCAAAGAGGAAAACCTGTGAGAAAGGGTGTTAAATAAATTTGAGGCAATATTATGAGTATGAATTTGGCACATTGGAGTTGAGCTTACCCAGAGCCAGGCTCGAACCACTGATGTGCTGATGGGGGGTCCACGGAGTTACCGCTGCGACACCGGGAAGCACAGGTGACAATGGGAAAAATACCTCAGAGAACGGGAAATAAAAAGGTGGGAAAAAGGGCAAACAAAGGAAACGCTGGAAGTAGCTCAAACAAAGGCTGAACTAGAAATGTGAAATAAAAGTTAATGAGAAAACAAAAGCTACTTCCTCTGTAATTATGAGGGGAAGGCAGACTTTATGTTTCACTTGTTTGCTGTTAGTGGAGCAAACACCTTTTGTATGGCTTGGAGCCGTTTGTAGCTCAAGGCTTCTTGAGTTATTTATTTTTTTTAAGTAGTTTTGGGGCAGTTACTCTCTCTTGCTTTTTCAGCCCTCTTTCCTTTTCTTTTCATTTAAATACGCACCTGGGCTGTGTACCATACTGGTCACCCCTCTACAAAGGTGTGACAAAGGGCTGCTGTTTGCCACAGCCTTAAGTAGAGGAGTCCACAGGTGTGTCAGGTTGGGCCTAATCAGCCCGAGGGCTTCTGGGAATTGGAGTTCCCTGAAGTTATGGCACCTCACCGCCATCACCCTCTGCATAGGCTGGACCCTTCCACAAATCACTGTTAAATTAATGATAAAATTAGCAGCCCTAAAAGTTTTAGCAAGTTTTAACAACCATTAATTCATTAAAACTGGATCTTAAAACACAATTGTTCAAATCTGAAAATACCTAAACCAGTGGATTGGAAAATGGGCCGAAACGAACCCCAACCCCATCCTGGGAGTAAAAGTCAGGACCAAATGCCATTGTGGCACAGATTTAGATAATCTAGGTAAATATTTTTATTCTCTTCTAAAGTATGTGCATGAAACAAAGCATATGTTGACCATGCCTCAAGTTTAGCCTACAGTCCATTCAAATCAAAAGCATTTAGAATGTGAAAGCAGCCAGGAAACTCCGCATTTAATAAAAAACTGATGGTTCACTTTTTCCATTTCATCCAGCCTTGGCGGCACTTGTTTGGATATCTAGTATACTCTATGTAATCAATACTTTTTGAGGATTCACATGTTTGTCGAAAATTTCAGTCAGTGCGTTCAGTTTAAAATGTCCATGATTAATTAGTATGTAAGTCAGTGCAACTCAAGTGAAAGACAGTGACCAATACTGAGCTAACTAGCCTGCTAATCTCAGCCAACATTGCGAGCTAGCTAGCATCTAAATTATAAACAGACAGAAAAGACAGAGTAGAATTTTGATAACAGTGATTGTTTTGGCTCTTTGTAGTCTCTGCCTTGTTGAAAAAGCTTGTTTGGATTCTTATGTCGCTAGTTAATGGCAGTTTCAAAGTGTCATTAAATTTTAAGAGACATTTTTGCATGTGGTGCTGTTACATTTTTAGAAAATTTCTTTTAGTTAATGAACCAGTTCAGTGATGTTTTTAAACATCCAAAAAGTCCAGATTGTGTTCCTTTTCCTGATATCGATGGAATTGTTCTTGCTCTCTGAAGAAATGGTATTATCTTTGTTAATGAAAAAAATTGTTTGCAATTAAACCGTTTTGTGTGAATACTTGGTTAATAATTGAGAATTAATAATAAGATCTGTAATGAAAAAGCCTAGGCTGTATAGAGACCTTGACTAAATGCACATGCAGAATTGGAGTGTTTTTGTTTTCTAGGAAGAAAGATTCAGGCCTTCAGCTTCTGTAACACCCTAGTATATTTTAAGCAGGAAATTCATAACATTAAAGCATTTATTGGCATTTTAGAACATATTTATGCCAAAAGATGAGAAGTAAAACCTAGCCCACAGTAAAACCTGGCCTTTTCCACTCCTGACTTACACTAAGCAAAAATCACCACCATGTCTACGTTACACTGCAAAACTCTACACACAGTTCTCCCACATTAGGCACAACATTCAAAAAGAAAAAAAGAAAATGTGTATCCTTGCAAAGCACTGTCATTCCAAACTATAAACTTATGTACCAATCAGCCAGGAAAGGAAGGGAAAGAATATTAACTGGAAATGAAGTGGAGCAGCAGACAGTGTCTTAGTGATTCCTCTTTATTACAAAAAACAGAAACAAATTTGAAATGTCAATTTTGTTCATTAAACAGTTTGTGTTCCAGCTAACAATCAATATAGCTACATGTAATGCCAATGCTAGCTAATCAGTAAAACTTCAGTGAACGAAAATCTAACTAAATAATATATTTGTGGTAATATGCTAAAAGGGGCCTTTTGCTCCATGTCTCAGGGGCTTCTTCTCCCATGTTATCATATGTCTTGACCGGATATTTTAACAATGAGATGACATTGACACCAGTTGCAGTGGATGTTCATAAAGTGTATGTGTAGAAACAAACTGTCTCTAGAAACAAACTGTCTAATTTTACACTTAAACTTAATTTCTCAGTTGCATCAAGCTCACCTGTAAAAAATCTTGGTGTCGTGATAGACCCTGATCTGTCCTTCGACACACATATAACTAATATTACTAGAACAGCCTTCCTGCATCTTCACAATACTGCTAAATTGAGAAATGCATTCTCTCTACAGGATGCAGAAAAGTTAGTTCATGCATTTATTACTTCAAGGCTAGATTACTGTAATGCCCTGCTGGCTGGATGTCCCAGCAAAAGCCTTAACAAGCTTTAGCCAATCCAGAACTCTGCAGCCAGAGTTCTTACTAGAACCAGAAAATTTGACCATATCAGCTCAGTTTTATCAACCTTACACTGGTTACCAGTTAAATTTCACATTGATTATAAAATTCTCTTACTGACTAAAGCTCTAAACGGACTCGCCCCTCCTGAGTGAACTTCTCTCCCACTATGAACCATCACGCCTACTTAGATCACAAGGTGCTGGCTTACTATTAGTACCTAGAATTAATAAAGTTATGTCAGGGGGGAGAGCTTTCTCATACAAAGCCCCCCAGCTTTGGAATAGTCTTCCTGTTAATGTTCGGGACTCAGACACAGCCTCAGTGTTTAAGTCTAGGCTAAAAACTTACTTGTATAGTCAAGCCTTTGGTAATTAGTTTTCCCTGTCAGTTCTAAACCTGCCAGAGTCTCTGCTGCTCTGCTAACACTGTAATCTGTGATCAGTCACCCATTACAGAACTGACACCCAGTACAGAACTGACTCTGTGTTTTTCCTTTCTTTCTTTCTTTGCCGAGTTGAACTGCTGCCCATCCTGTGCGTCTGATGCTGCTGCCTCTTCTGCCTTGATCGGGTGCCACTGCTCGCCAACCCTCTGGACCGGCTTGACCACCATTGAGCTTCATGCTGTACATTGCCGTGCAACCTCACCCTCACAACCTGACCCCACTGATGCTGCTGCTGCATAAACTAAACTAATTAAATTAATCATTGCTCCACCTGTTTTCCCCGTTTTTGTACTAACAATGTTTACTTTCCGGTGTCGACCAGAGGAGGATGGGTTCCCCTTCTGAGTCTTGGCTCCTCTCAAGGTTTCTTCCTGTCTCTTAGAGAGCTTTTCCTTGCCACTGTCGCCACTGGCGACGCTCATGGGGGTTTGGACCCGGATTTCTTTTTGTAATGCTGATTTTGTTTTGTTTTGTAAAGCTGCTTTGTGACAACACCTGTTGTAAAAAGCGCTATATAAATTAACTTTGCTTGCTTGCTTGCTTGCTTGCTTGCATGTGTGCATGCCTGGTGAGGTTGTCTCCACGGGGAGTTTTCTGTTGAGAAAACATTCACATTGCCATGGTCTATTATTTTGAAAATGTATGGCATAATCCTTATTTATGTGCTCTTTCATACAGAGCTGTTAGGAACTTGGAGATGGCTCTGGAACGCTCTGATTTTTCAGAGTCAGAATCACTGAAAGAAGGAAATCTTACTGCATACCTACACAAAGCAGATAAATCCTCCGGAAATCTTAGCATTTATGCCAGCGACAACCAGGTAAGATGGTCTGCATTATTAAATATATAAATATTTGCATGTTTTATACTATTACGATTTAGGCAATTTGCAAATGATCCATTTTTAACATGTCATTGTGTTATTGTAATTTTCCTAGAGAACTAGGTTTGAGTGTAAGACAGCATTAAGCATATATTAAATCTACCTTGCAAGTGCAGCCCCAAACTAGGCGTACACTACACGCCTTTTAAAGTTCTAACAGATGTCTGAAACAGACAGAATCATAAACTTAATGTCAGTATTTTACAGATTTCTTTTCTTTTTGTTGTGAGGGTGTGCACAGTAGACAATAAGGCAAAAGAAGGCATCACACATACGTTTTGGGTATGAATAAGAACTTTAAACCCCCAAATCTCACCGTTATCACTTTCTACAAACAAGGCTAAACTGGGTCGGATCTATTTGTGCTTTTAGGCATAATCAAGAAGCATAGCTCAAACTGGGGATAAATATGGGGTTGAAAAACGCAGATATCACAGTGAGAACTGGAGAAATATTTCACTACTGTTATGGCAGGGATGCAGACCCAAGTGCAGAGAGGAAAACCCATGAGAAAGGGTCTTAATTTATTGAGGTGCTGGAGTGTGAATTGGGTGATTGTGCACATTGGGGTTGAGGTGCCTGAGATCCAGGCTCGAACCGCCGATGTACTGAAACACCTCAATGAATGGGAAAAATGGCTGGAAAAGGCAAACAAAGGGGACGCTGAAAGCAGCGTGCTCAAACAAAGGCTGAGACAGAAAAGTGAAATAAAAGAATCAGAAAACAAAGACACTTCTTCTGTGATTCTGAGAGGAAGGTCAGCTTTATGTTTTGCCTGTTTGCTCTTTGTGGAGCAAACACTTTTTGTATGGCTTGTTTAAGCCTTTTCTTGTTTAAGCCTTCTCTTTGGCTTTTAAGTAGTGTTGGGGCGATTTCTCTCTTTTGTTTTCCCAGCACTCTTTTCTTTTCTTTTCATTTAAACACCCACCTGGGCTGCGTACCGTACCAGTCACACAAAGGTGTGACAAAGGGCTGCTGTTTGCCACAGCCTTAAGTAGAGGAGTCCACAGGTGTGCCAGGTTAGGCCTAATCAGCCCAAGGGCTTCTGGGAATTGGAGTTCTCTGAAGTTGTGGCACCTTGCCGCCGTCTACCTCTGCTGGCAGCACAGACTGGGCCTTTACAACTACAAACTGGCAGCTGACTTGAAATTCTAAAGAAAATGTTTGTGTTCAACAAGCAGCTCCTCTGTCTCTGCGGTCAGCTACATACTCGTCTTTCTTCTAAGTCTCTTTTTGGCTGTTGCCTGAACCACTCCTTCAGTTAAATATCAGTAGGCCTCCAATCCAGCTTGAATGGAAGGCTATGGACTGGACTGTCAATTGCTTCTGACTGAGCTTCTGACCTAAAAAATCACTTGAGATTATAAAAGTTTGTAGGAAGGGGCAAATTGGGGTTAAAATCTGGCTAAAAAATCTGCAGGGTATGCCAAGCTTTGGAGCAAAGAGAAAATCTTGAGTCTGTTTTAATTCAAATTCAAATTACAACTCATCAAATTACAAATATGAATTACAAATTCATTTTCTCATTTAAATCCCAATTTATGCTAATAAATAAAGCATAAATAAACAAATAAGCGAACAAATTACACAATCAACCAAAACCTGGGCCTGTGCTTAATGACTGCCAAAGCAGTAGCAACACATGTCAGCCAGTACAAATTCTGAAATGATGCATCTTGCCTGGAACGACATGCACACCTGTGCGGTCACTTTGCGTTTGTCTTGTTTGTCTTTGTTTTTTTGTTTGTGCCTCTTCTGGAACAGCACCTGGTGTTTTTGTAACATTTATTTAGATAAATAGCTTAACTAGTCTTGTTGCCGCATGACTCATTCATGTTCTTTGGACTGCGAACCCTTCTTTTCCCAATTTGTTTCCCAAAGCAATCATAGCATTAAGAGTTTTCTCAAGGCAGCCAAATATTAGCCAAACAAAAATTTGAAATTAAATCTCCAGCAAGGTTGTAGCCAGGCATTATCCTTGTTTCTTACAAAAATTTGGTTTAGCAAGTCATTAGCACCCCTTACTGCTGTTTGTTATTTGGTACTGCTGTTATTTATGCAGTGTCATGCTTTTTATCAGTGCTTCATTGGTGGGATTTCTAGCACTGTGGAAATGTGTACATGACGGGTCGAGCTAATGTTGCAAACCTTGATAAGTACTTAGTACTGCACTAGAGAGGGCGCCCAAGTGCCTGCAGAACCCAAGCCACTAGCTCTGTTCCCAGGACGAAGCTGAACTGAGCCTCATTGACCCAGGTCTTGCCATAATAAGGCCATAATAAAAAAATATAAATGCCAAACCAAGAGGTCACTTGTACAGTCTCAGGGCAATGGGTCAGGGGCACAAGCCCTCTCAGGAGCCAGGTCAGCAAATAACTAATTTTAGGCAGCCTATAAGAGTCATTGGCTAAGGTGCTAGATTTACTATCCTCTGATACATGATTAGATTGCCTCTCTGCACTATTGAAGAATTCAGTGTAAAACTGCAGTAACTTACTAGCTAATTATACTAGTCTCCAGTATAATTTACTGTTTATTTACAGTGCTCATATTGTATTATACAATTACTATGCTTTACTGTTCAATATTGTGCTCATATGTGCTCTAATATGCACCCCAAATATGTCTGCGGACATCAGCTACATTATGAAGTACAACATGTAAAAATACTATCTAGCTTCTCATGTGAAATGAACTGTACACACACACAATAAAAGCACATTAACAAAAATTAACAAAACCACAAGGAATGCTGGGAAGTTCCACCCCCATCATTACAATAGTCAGAGATAAATAGTGTTTCCACTGTAAATGTACAGCAATTTTTTACAGTGTGGATAAAAGTACACGCCATGTATTACATTAAATTACACTTCATTCACTTTTAGGCTTCCCTTTCTTCCTTTGAGCTCCCCAAAAGGTCTGTGCGCGGGCCTGTTCCCCATAGACGACATTTGAATGGTAGCCAGTAGATCTGTGGAACTTTAACAGGTGTTAGGTCATGTGCTATATGTGCTATACTATTGCTCTCTTCCAAATAACATATGAAAATGCTTGATAACATCTGAAAATGAATGATGAGCATTCAAATGACTGTGGTTTAGTAGCTGCAAAACTTCATAATATTAAAAACTTATACATGAAACAAACGTATCTCTAAATGCTAAAAGAAATGATAAATATAGACGTGGATGCCGTCTTTGAGATCTAATTTTTGATAAGCAGAGGTGCAAAGTTTGAACTTCTAGCTGATCATTTTGCTTGCAGCAGAGCTGTGTTCTGTTAATAATGGTTTATAAAGTTGTTGTTTACATCCTGCTTTTGCACAACAGGCGAACACAAATGCCTCACGGGTGTCGAACATCATAGTGCAGGTCACCCTACCAGAGGAGCTAGCAATAATTGAGAACACAACGGTGGTCTTCTGCATGATAATCTCACCCAAGCAATATGTGGTAAAACTTCATAATTCCCTCTTTATCATACCTTTTATAAAAAAAGAAATAAAGAACAAAACATTATTTTTTGTAGAATTTTTTAGGACATACAGTCCTATGCAAAAGTTTGAACACCCCCTGATCAGATTATATGTTTTGTTTTGTTAATTGTGAAAATAAGTTATCATATCTTCTACAGGGAACAAACTTGTTTGTGCAAATTGTAATGCACAATTACTTTTGATATGCTGAGTTGAACATATTGGAAAAAAATAAACCAAAATATAAACATATACATATATATAAATGTAAAAGTAATATAACTTCTACACAGGCCACATTTTATGTTTCCCAATATGCTTAATTCAGCAAATAAACAGTAATTGTGCATTAGAATGTGTGAAGTATGTGCTTTGTAGAGGATTTGTTCTTATTTTCGCCTAGAAAAAAAAAACAAACAAAAAAAAACACACAAAACAATTTCATAAGGAGCATCTAACACAATTGAAAGTGATTTTGTTGGTTTGGAGTGATATTATATTTCCTGTTCAGCCTCCGATTTGAAAACAAATCAGCTTTACCTACATATTCTAGTTGTTTATTAATTCCATAGAATAATTACATATAATTCTTTGATTATGGTTTACATATATATCCAACAAAGCATAAAAAATTTGCCAAATGGCTCCTCAATTGTTTGTAAGGCAGTTTTGAGTCACTGTATTGTAGTTATTTTTTTTCCAATATTTATAATTACCTACACTGTTAGAAATAAAGGTTCTGTGCAGGTACATTTTTCATTTGTCAAGGTACAAACAATGTAAATGTATCCCCAAAAGGTACAACAGTGGGTTTAAGGTCTGATTGTGAACCTTAAATAAGTTTTTCCAGGTGAAAAGTTTGTATTTGTACCTTTTCATAACCAAATGTTTTAAAACACAACAATAAAATAAAAAGCCTGGAGACGAGACGGGGTGTGTGGAGTCAGTACAGCTTAGAACATATCATTTCAGTGGATTATGGTTCAGTTATGTTCCCTGACTAAAGGTACTGAGATGTACCCTTGAGAGTCCCACCCCAGTGACAAGAGGGGAACTGCCCCAGTGACAGTTTCATACCTTTATTTCTGAGAGTGTAAAGGAGAAGAATTGGAAATCTAAAGTGTGACTGTGGTATAAAACACACTTGCCTTGAAATGTCCAGAAATGCTGCCTTTTGCTTTGGTTCATATTCATCGTTTCATTTGTCATAAGCCTCTGTTTTTGTTGCTTGTAATAGCCTAAGTTGTCTTCTCTTGTTTTGCCTACGATCTCAGAATGTGACAGATGGCCGAATTATTGGTGTGAGCGTCGGTGGAAAGAATGTCTCAGGTCTGAGGACTCCTGTGATTATGTCTGTGCATGTGGGACCACTTGTAAGTACATTTTACCTCCAGTAATACAACACACTCATTTATTAGCTCAAACTCATGAAGTCTTTCACTGCTCTACCATTTCATAACAATTTCAAATAATTTTCCTTACAGGCAACCAGAAAGCCAAAGTGTGTATTTTACAACTTCACATCCTCTAGTAAGTCGATTCACTGAGAGAACTACATGTATGAATACACTCAAAAAATGATTTATGGCCATCATAAATATTAAGCAAACATTTTACATAAAACTTATTTTAAAAACATAAAAATATACTTTACTTATTTCTATTCTTTAGAAGCAACCCAATTTGGATAAATCCAAAACTGATTTAATTGAATTGTGTAAGACGCATTAGATTCTTCCACTAAATCTTATTAGGAGGCCGTGCACATGTGCAACAGTAACAGGAGACGCATCAACCCCCAGAAAACTGCTTCAGCTGGCACGGTGGACATAAAACGGCCCTTTTTATTTTTACAATCTCCTGCCATCCTTTGTTATACAGTGCAACTGCAATGAAATAGTGATGCACATTAACTTCATTTGTCTTTTTAATGTTTTTGACCATATATTAATGTTTCATTTTGCTTATTTTAAGTGATTTTGAGAGCATCCTTGCTGGGTCTGCTGTCATGTTAACGGGTACAAAAGGTAGATTAAATAAACAGTGGGATGATTTATTGTGAAGCATTCAAATCAGCAGTTCATGGTTTTTGTAACTGTAGGTGACCGACATATTAGCTTGGCATGAAGTGACTGATAGCATTAGCTAGCTAACTTACATTCAGGTTTATTGAACACAATGGAGAAACATTAATTATAATACCATTTTTTACATTGGATTTATGTATTTAAATTGAATGGAAAATTGACGTAATTAAAATACATAAGTTTTAACTTTTGGGCTTAAATATTTGTTTGAGTGTATAATTCAGTTTCATTTCTAAAGACAAGCAGACACAAGGATTTCAAGTGCAACATCACAGTCAAGGCTTAAAAACAGTCACTAGTGTTTGTAGTTACAATACATGCTAGTAAACTGTACATACAGACATACATTACAAGCAAGCATGTTACACTATGTACTCGAGAAGGTGCAGCACGAAATGAGCTGTCCATGATAGATTTACTTGAAGACACTTGAATGACATGAGGTTGAAAAATATATCTGACATCATGTTAGCAGGTGTAAAGCCAACTGGAAGGTGGAGCTTCCCAGTATTCATTACAGTTTCTGTTAAATAAATCTTATTTTTCTTAGTTTTTATGGTCATGGTCAAATAAAAGTTCTAATTTAGAACATGAAGACAGCATAAAGATAACTTTATTTGGAGAGAAAAGTTCTAACTTGATTTTATAAACTTTAAAGCAACTGATTAAGACTCTTTAAGAGTGTTTCTTGAGTGTTTCAAGCCTTTTTAGGCCTTTTATTCTAACAAAATTTAAACTTGAAGTTTGTTCAACAAAATTGATTGAAGGAAAAGACTGGATTTGGGTCAATATACTTTCAGTGTTTAAGAAATAAAGCTGATTTGATGTTTTCTTCGAACAGACTTCGAAGGTAGTGGTTGTTCAACAAAGTGGAGTACAGGAGAGGACACGGTTATCTGCTCATGTGATCACCTCACCTACTTTGCGGTATTAATGGTACAGCCCCATTTATTTCAGACACTCTCAGGAATTTCAGTAACTGCACTAATGATAAAAAGGAAATAATGACTAATCAAGCCTATATTATGTTTAGGTATCTCCTGATAATGTTTCTGAGAAAGACAAAGTTGTTCTATCCTACATCAGTCAAGTTGGGTGCAGTTTGTCTTTGCTGTTCCTGGTGGTCGCTGTCATTCTCTACTTTGTGAAATGGTGAGCATATTGTCTCTTCACACAGTGAACCCTACAAGATGTTTAGAATTTAGTTCACACTTTCATAACTTTTAGTTAAAACTACTGTAACATGTTACTGACTAGTTGCCCTGCTGCCTCTCCAAATAGGCTCCAACTGTGGCAGCTTGTGTGTAGGAGAGACTCATCAGCCCCAAACTAAAAGCCATATTAACATTGCAAATACATACTTGAAATCACTGCTAAAGTCTGACAAAAAACAGCATAAATAGTTTGTAAAATGTTAACAATTTCACTGACAATTTCTTTATACAATGGGGAGTCCAGTATAACAATGTTCAGGCTACTATCTGGTTTCAACAGAACTTAGGGCATAGAGCCAAGTTCTGAACTTAGAATCTGAAGTTTTAAAAATTTTAAGGTAGCCCGGGAATCGACTTCAAGTTGAAACACCAGAAAGTTAATACTGCAGTCTAGCCTTTCGCATCTGTGCTGCCATCACCTTTTTACAGCATTATTTCTCTGAAAAATAAGAAAAGACTGTCAGGTTATCATTCATTTCTATGTGTGTGCAAGTATTCTAACTATATGTGTGGGAGGAGAGGAAACACATTTTCAGGCTAGCATATATCTATTATTCCAGGGAGATTCACTTGAAAGAGGCCCCGGATATTCTGCCGTTACGATGAAGCAATCTGAACCAAAAAAATATGCTACATACCTTGACGCATGTGTAATTGATTGCATTCCCTGCAGTGCTGGAAGTGATCTCTGTTTTCCGCCGGACACATGGTGGTACGGGGATATGCACCCGGAAGTTGCAAACGGAGGTTAAACGTTGCAACGGCTGTCCGGCGCCTAGCTCATCGCTCCAACGCAGGGGCATCCCAGCTTGTTCAAAGCTCCATATACTGAGGAGCACATTGCATGTTGTTTGGTTCAGATTGCTTCATCCTAGCGAGAGTTATTACAGGATGCTCGGGGCCTCTTTCAAGTGAATCTCCCTGTATAATTTGTAATTGTGTTATTATTTCACCAACAACGTGGCATGGGTGACTGGCACATCTGTAGGGCACCATTAATACTGAATGATATAAACAGGTTTTGGCAACATATGCTGCCATCCAGACGACGTCTTTTTCAGGAAAGGCCTTGATTATTTCAGCAAGATGACGTAACCACATTCTGCATGTAATACAACAGCATGGCTCCGTATTAAAAGAGTCCGGGTGCTAAACTGGCCTGCCTGTAGTCCAGACCTGTCACCACTGATAACATTTGGCACATTGTGAAACAAGAAATACGTAATCGTGTTGTTATTTCACTAACATTACATTTTCATATTAACCACAATGTCATTTTTCATATTTTTTTTCTGTCTCTAAGGCGTGGCTCAGCAGATCAGTCTCAGCAAGTGCACATTAGCCTGGCTGTGGCTCTCATTCTGTTGAATGGACATTTCATAATGAATGATCTGGTTGTAAATGTACGAACTGCATGTATCTACGTGGCAGTTCTACTCCACTACTCTCTCCTGGCCACTTTCACCTGGACAGCTATCGAAGGCTTCCACCTCTACTTGCTGCTGCTGAGGGTCTTCAACATCTACATCAGGCGATACCTACTCAAACTAAGCCTGGTGGGCTGGGGTAGGTTTAACATCTTCAACTGGTTTGATGGAAAAAAACTTTCATTATTTAGGATTTATATATTTAGATGAAGCTTTGAATCATGACCTCACATATTTACTTTATCCCAAGTATTCCGTTGTTCATATTAAAGTAGTCATATATTTTTTAGGTGTTCCTGCTGTTGTTGTTATTTTGATCTTCATCATTGACAAATATGTGTACCTGAATGTGGGCATATCTTCAGGGAAGAGCAGCAACATCCAAGGGTAAGCTTAAAACAGGTCACCGATTTTAGACATTTTAAACAAGTTTTAAACTCTTCAAAGAAAAAGAACAAGACAACCAGCTATTAGATCTTATATGATGATCCTTATTATCTAACAAAGCCATGTACAGTCAGCTCCATAATTATTGATACCCTTGGTAAAGTAAATTTAGTCTAACAACACAAAACCACATTTGTCACAATTATTGGCACTCTTGCATTTAGTAAGTTGTGAAACCACCCTGCCAACATGAGTCTTGAGTCTTCTGCTATAGTGCTTGATGTGATTGAAGAACTGGAGAACAAGGAAATCGAGGTCACTCTTCAATCTCTCCAGATCCTCCAGGGTCCTAGCTCCTCTCTTTTGGACTGTCCTCTTCCACTCACCTCACAGGTTAGGTCAGCAGACTGTGATGGCCATATCAAAAGTTTGTTTCTGTGGTCACTGAACTGTTTTTTTCATCTGAATTTGGACAGGTGTTTTAGATAATTGTTCTGCTACAAGATTCAGTTTTAACCTTTTGGCAAATGTGGCTAGATTTTCAGTTAAAATCTCCTGGTACTTCATGGAGTAACAAGGTTCCCAGGGCCTTTGGGCAAAAGCAGCCTCAAACCATCATATCCTCCACCATACCTAGCAGTGGGGATGAGATTTTTTTCTTTAGAACCTTTTTTCTTCTTATGCCAAATTCACCTTGAGTGTTTGATTCCAAAAAGCTCTATTTATATGTTCTATGTTCTCTGACCATAGAACCTGATTCCAGGCCAAGTTCCAGCAGTATCTAGTAAAATAACAATGCTTATGTTTGTGGTAAGACAAAAGAAAAGATTTTCCTCCTGCACATTTTCCAAATAGTTGTCATAAAGGTGTTATCTAATTATAGTTTTGGAGACTTGGTAACACCAAAATGCAACATTCTATCTTCTGCAAACCTCCAGCCATGATCCTTGAACAAATCTATTTTTACCTCTCTAGCCATCCACATTGTGCGTGGGAGTAAAATAAACATGCATTCTCTCTCAAACCAGTTCATTACAGCTCTGGTTGTTTCAACCCCTTAAAATCCCAGGCTTATTACATACTAAGGCCAAATCCCATTTCTTCTTTTTACCCTTACCCCTTGTTTTCGAGTGTCACCCTAACCCCTCGTAAATCAGTTCCAAGTGGTTGAAATCTTGCCCTACGAAATGGGACAACCTCAAATTAAAAAAAAACAAAAAAAAAACACATTAATAGGCTATTAGCACTGCTCTGTAGGCGACCCGGCCTGACTTCAGTGATAGCAGAGGAGGGAAAAGTTCAGCTCCTCACTGCTGGGCTTTAGTTACATTTAGGGCATCATATGCCTTCGAAGAGGTGGGCAATTATTTACTATCACCCACCCCTAATTCTTTGGTGATACTAAGCTGAAGTCAGATATTCACCAGCTTCTTGTTTGAATTTTCCCGTTCCACCTTAAATGGAGCAGCAGTTACATTCTGGCACTTCAGGCATCAGAACTGCTGGACTATTTAAGGTGGAACGGGAAAGTTAGCTAGCTAGCATACTAGCCATTTTTATACTTTTTTATGCTAAGAAAATGACCATAATACACTGAAATGACATTAAACTAAGATAATAAAGTGGTTATCGTAATTATCATAGAAAATACTCACATTTGTGGGTTTCTTTGGCCACTTGCTCAGCCATCTTGCCGGTTTTTCTTTTTTTCCTCATAACACTCTGTTTGGAGTGAGTCTCTGAAACCTCTTTGTCTTGTTTATTTATTCCCTAATCTTTCCCCATGTTGATGAATGACGACTGGTATTTGATTTCAGTGACACCTCATACATTTATAACTCTGTGAAACATAAAGGCATGGGAGACCACTTAAATTTTCCTGAATGCTCAGGTGGACTTGGGTAGAGTGAAATATAAATAGGAACATGCTTGAGTTATCTTTTGTTTATAAGAATGCCAATAATTTTGACACATGGTTTGGATATAAAAAAAATGTGGTTTTTAGACTAAATTTACTTCAATTCAAGGTTAGATTTTTATTTTATTTTCAGTGTGATATTTAACCTTTTGACACAGCCTGCATTTTGCATTTTATTTACATTGTGCAGAACAATTGCAATGCTTAACTCTCTGGTGAGACACACGAGTTAAGGACAAATAGATTGTTATACTGCAAAAAATAATGTATGCCAACTTAAAAAGAGTAAGTAAGTTAATTGAACTTCAAATAATTAGCAGGACATAAAACACATTCCTGGTCTGTTGACTTACTATTACAAGTTTAATAAATGCAAATTTAAGACACAAAATTTAAGACACAAAAACATTTTATAGCTTATTTAATGTGTCATTTGAAATTAAAACCACACTTCTTGTACTGACACCATTCTCTAATCTTTTTTCTTTCCCTCCATCACTCCCTCCATGTAGATGCTACATCTCCAATGAAGTTGTGAAAAATGTCACCATTTTGGGCTTCTTCTGTGTGATATTTGCCTTTAACTTGGGCATGTTGGTGGCGGTTGTCCGGACTCTGTTCTTCAAGCGCCCTCTGTACCCGGGTCAACAACAGAAACGTAGAGCCAAAGACATCTGCACAATTCTGGGCATCACCTGTCTACTGGGCATCACCTGGGGTCTGATCTTCTTCTCCTTTGGCCAACTTTCCACTGTTGGCCTCTACTTCTTCTGTATATTTAACTCACTGCAGGGTGAGTAGAAGCAGATCGTCAGTTCTGGGGCCTGGTTGTTGATGAGGTGCATCGCTTTTAGAATGTTAGGTTTAGCAACAATGTTCACACAACAGTATTTAATTTAGTTCAATTTAAGTAACAGACTATACACTACATGGGCAAAAGTATGTGGACATCCCTCCTACTGAGTTCAGGTGTTTGAGTCACACCTATTGCTAACAGGTGTATAAAATCAATCACATAGCCATGCAATCCCCATAGACAAACACTGGCAGTAGGATGGGTCATACTGAAGAGCTCAGTGACTTCAAACATGGCACTGTCATAGGATGCCACTTCTGCCACAAGTCAGTTTGTGTCTGCCATGCTGGTCAGCCGAAGCATGTGGTGTGTAAAAATCAACTATTACCTGTTGCATCACTCACTACAGAGCTCTCAAACTGCCTCTGGAAGCAACATCAACACAAGAGCTTGTCGCGACCAAGAGTTGTCCCTTCTGCCCAGTGTCTAGACATTTATAAGCATCTCTAATATGTTCTATGCGATTGCCCTAATAACTCTGTGTAGTCTAACTTCTTTAACACGAATTAAAGGAATCCAAAAATAACAAAAAGTGAAAAAGGATAAAGAAAAAAAAAAAGACTAAAAAGACTTCAGCCACTGAGTTCCTGTGGAAGGAAGGAAAAGACCTTCTCTTTACTGAGCATCAAGTGGCAAGTTGGTCCCCGGACAACCACAATGCAAATATCATCTTGAGACATCCCTTTTTATTGCCCTTTGAGGTGATGAAGTAATCAACCCACCCCTTTTTACACAATTCCATACCACCTTAGTCCCCATCATATCCAAACCTTACACCTTTTTTGGTAACCCTTAAAACCAAACGCATTTCATGTCCTTTTTTAAAAAAACATTCTGACCCAGTCATACCAGGCTGTTCCATCCTTACAGGGTCGTCTTACACAACTTGTCCACATAAGTTCAGGAGTTCACTTCAGCTATGATTTGTACTGTCATCTGGTACAGTTCCCTTTTGTGAGTTCAAGAGTTCATCCCCTTTAGAGATGAGATTCCAAATGCATGCAGTCTTGCTCCCCAATGTTACTGTTGCCACAAATTTGCTTCTTAGGAGAGCTCCAAATGCTCAGGTTAGCCAATATTTAGTTTGATTATTAAATCAAGGAATGTTTTATTAAATCTTTCCCATCAAGCAGGATGTTGGAGCACCATGAAATGGGTTTCCATGGCCGAGCCCCTGCAGACAAGCTTAAAATCATTATGCGCAATGCCAAACGTTGGCTATAGTGATGTAAAGTACAGTGCCACTAAACTCTGAAGCAGTGGGAACGTGTTCTCTGAAATAACGAATGATGCTTCACTATCTGGCAGTCCTGCCCTGCGATGGACTGGCGACCTGTCCAGGGTGTATCCTGCCTTCCGCCCAATGACAGCTGGGATAGGCTCCAGCACCCCGCCGCAACCCAGAAGGATAAGCGGTTTAGAAGATGTATGTATGTATCTGGCAGTCTGATGAACAAATCTGAGTTTGGCAGATGTCAGGAGAACACTCTCTACTGGAATGCACAGTGCCAACAGTAAAGCTTGGTTGAGGAGGAGAAGGAGGTGAAGCTGGGCTCAGCTCCTTAGTTCCAGTGAAGGGTAATGTTAATGCTACAGCATACAAAGACATTTTAGACAATTATTTGCTTCCAAATTTGTGGCAACAGTTTAGGGAAGGCCCTTACCTGTTCCAGCATGGCTCTGCCCCTGTGCACAAAGCAAGGTCCACAAAGACACGGTTTGATGAGTTTGATGTGGAGGACCTCCAGTGGCCTGCACAGAGCCCTGACCTCAACCCCACTAAACACCTTTAGGATGAACTGGAATGTCGATTGCAGGCCAGGCCTTCTTATCTAACATCAGCCTGATCTCACAAATGCTCTTTTGAATAGGCACAAATTCTCAGACACACTCCAAAATGTTATGAAAGGCCTTCTCAAAGAATGGAGGCTGTTATAGCCACAAAGAGGGGGAATCAACTAAAACAAAACTTACATATGTGTAATGGTTAAGTGTCCACATACTTTTGGCCATAGAGTTTGTGTTGCCTATGTGATCAGAGTTTTTTTGCACTGATTAGCACTGCCTATGGTAAGCATCAGTAGCCATGTCTGGCATATTTTAAATTGTTCTCTACATAGAAGATGTCTACATAGAAGGTATCTGACTTTGGCCATGGTGAAAAAATGTCCAGATGTGGTTTTACACGCCCATTTACAACCCTGGGGTTTGGCCCTAGAACGAAACAAGCTGTTTTCTGGGCTAATGATTAAATCTGCTCCGATTTGCTGGTTTACAGCGAGGCACTGCAATGGTTCACACGTAAGCAACATGTTGAAATGGACACAGACAGGGAAATAAAATGAACCTCCATGTAAAAAAGCTAGGTCATACTATTTAGGTAGTTATGCTGGTAACTTGGAGCTTGCTAGTGGCTAACGTTACCTATGCTAGCTACTTGCTTTCGATATTTACAACAGCACAAAGTACGTTAAAGTTGTTAGCTCACTATGAAGCCTTCGATTCAAGATAATCTGACTTCAACTGTCAAAACGTGGATAAAAATCATAGCTGCTACTTGCAGGTTGCTGTTGGGGTTGTGATGCTAATAAAGTAAACCCTGCTTGATATTGGTCAAGGTTTGAAAAACCAAGCGAAATCTACAGAGCAGGCTTAACAACTATGAATTAAAGTTGTCCTGAAGTTGGCTTCCTTTTTTCTGTTCCACCTTAAACGGTGCTGCAGTTACATTCTGGCACCTGTACAAGCTGTAGCATTTAAGGCGGAACGAAACATTCAGTCAAGAAGCTGGTGAATAGGAGGCCTTGTTTAAAGCTTTGTTTAAAGATGAACATCAGCCATGCCTGTTGACAGTTTAGTTCCTTGGCAAAGGTATGAAAAGTGCTGACATCCCTTCACAGCCTGGAACAGTACAGTTTCTGTAAATAGTCTGCCATTTCCATTGCTGTTGCTCCACTGATGGTGTGGTGTCCTGCTGGGCTAGAACGTAGGATAGTATGTACACATTTTGGGGGCATAAATATTAATGACTCAAGACTTATGTAAAAGTTTAGAATTTTGGATTTGTCCCATTTTACTGCCCTTTTTTGCAAATGCAGGTTTTTATTTGGAGGAGGAGGCAATAGTGTTTGAGGTTCACAGCATGTCAGTTCCACGTCCTGAACTCTCCTTATTCAACTATGTCAACATAAATACAGTTTTTTATTCTATGGCAACTTCAAGTAAAGAACTGGGCTCCTTTCACCACTCTCTGTAGTGCCTTGTGGTCAGCAAAGGCGAGGGGCAGTGAAGTTGGCATGTAGCATTAGGAATGTAATATCATCATCAAGTATACATGCCATAAAACATTTCTAAGACGAGAAAAGTACTGTTCTTCGAAGGGATTTTTGATGGATCTTAACCATTTTTCATTTGTCTTTTCAGGATTATTCATCTTCATTTGGTTGTGCATGTCCAAATCAGCATCTAGTGAGAGCCAAGAGAATGTGGACACACACACAAGCAATACCTGAACTCCACCGCAACTCTGCGGCCAACTACTGGGTCATTTAGGGCATACTTTTAAAGATCATATATAAATACACACAGGTTCTCAGTTTATGAACTCTAACACTCATCCCATACAGATACAGAAATTCCATCTAAACATGGCCAGAACAGCTCAATACACTAACCACTACACTGCCCTACTGCTGCCATCGATGCATGTAACTTTATTTTATGTATTATAATTATGAGACAATGTTGTATTCAAGCCTATTGCATTGTTTTATTTAAATATATTGCTGGCTGTACAGACACGAAATTACACACCTTTGCATTGGATGTCGACTGATACTTCAAGAAATATGGATCTGCCTGAGCCAAGAAAACGGCATGGTTTGCAATAAAATGCACAAATCAAAATCCACATGTAGAAGTTTTCATATTTTAAGACTTAGTCACATCACAGCTCAAAACTATAACAGCTAAAAACCCATAACTGGTGTTCAAAAACATCCAACCAAATATTGCAGAAACAGCACATTTACCACTAGAGGGCACTGTGGGTGTATTTAAAAGTTGAGCACCTGAACAGGGGCTAAACAACAAAAAGGTGAATGTTCCACAATGGCCAAATCAAAGACCTCAAATCGAGAATCTGTGGCACTATTTGAAAATTGCGGTCCAGGAGTATCGTCTGACCAACCTGAACAACCTGGAGTAAATCTGCCAGTAAGAATGAGCAAAAATGACTCCCAAAACAGTGAGCTGGTAGAAACATACCCCAACAGATTTAAAGCTGTTACTTCAGCAAGAGGTGGCTCTACCAAGTAGTAGTCTGAAGGGGTTGAATGTTTACGCGAACAGCATTTTTCAGTTTCTAAAGGTCTGCTGAGAAATCATGAACTTTGAAAATTACTTTAAGAGCATATTAGTTTGCAACAATAAAGTCAAATAAGTCATTTATAACTGAGACAAATCTGATTACTTTTAAGGGGGGTTGAATACTGTTGTTTCAGAACATGCTTTGGTTCCCATGATGCTTTGCTCATGCTTAGCCAGGCTGTATTTAGTTCTAAAAACAGGCTAATGTTATGCAAAATTTTGAGCAGGTTGGGTAGGTTGTGTTTTGGGAATGGATTACCATCACCCTGGTTTTTGTCCTTATCCATAACCCTCAGCAGGAGTCACACCAGGCTGTGGCCGTACTGTAGATTTAGAGAAGCATATTTGTTTTCTCTGGAAACTGGAGCTGTGTGTCTGTACTCTGACTGCTGAGTCAGCTCCAAATGATGTTATAAAATGGGCATGAACTTTGAGTTGTCTGAGGAGAATATATGAAAGAGTCCTGAATGTCTCCTCCAGGTGGTGCTGTTCAATTATGCAATTATATTGGAAGGAGCCCCATGTGGCCAGTCACTGATCGGTCACTTTATGAAGTACACCTACCTTGTACAGTCATTGTCCATTTTATCAGCTCCACTTACCATATAGGAGCACTTTGTAGTTCTACAATTACAGACTGTAGTCCATCTGTTTCTCTGCATACTTTGTTAGCCCCCTTTTACCCTGTCCTTGACGTGGTGGTGGTGTGTTGGTGTGTGTTGCGCTAATACGAGTGGATCAGACACAGCAGTGCTGTTGGAGTTTTAGCAAATATTACTAAAACCTACTGCAATATTTAGAACGACTGCTACGAATGCGAAGTCTATTTTGCTGACATTTCTGAATGACAAGTAACTTTAGTGCATTAACATTAACAAAGTGTAATTTAAAAACAAAACATGGTTTGCTGCAGAAATTATGGTATTTTTAACTTAAAAATCTGTACATGTAATCAGTTCGGATGGCAAAGTTCTTCTTTTTCTTGATTTTGAGAATAAGATTCTCTGGAGGAGCCATACATGAGCCTAAGGTCATCATGCCCAGTGCCAAACAGCAGCTTAAAAGGGTAGAAAGCTTCCCAGCATTGGGCCTTGGAGCAGCGGAACTGTGGAACTAATCATTTAATCTCAATACCATCTGAATACATATCTGAATACAATCAAATCCTCACAGTAATGTTCCAACATCTAGTTTAAGTCCTTCCAGAAGAGTAGAGCGCTTTCCAAAGTTGAGTATTCTCAAAATATCCAACATAGATTCTTAGAATAGGTTTATTTTCGAGCATGATATTGATGGACACTATATCAGTAGGAAAGAGCAGCTGCTCATGGCTGGAATTTTTAGCAGATGCTTAGTTGAGCATCTTTACAGTGGCTTCAAAAATAAACTAAAACGTTCATGTCAAGACATTTGTTTGTTTATATGTGGTGGTAGTTCAAAAGTAGCCCACAAAGCCACTGCTTGACAGGACATACACTGACATAGCATCATCACTTCTCATGAAAAAAGGAGCGGTATGTTTTTGCATCATATTTTGTAGGATAACATGCAAATTTAATTTGATTTTAAATTGAGTGCAAAACCAGTTAAGCTATTCTAAAATTAAACTCTGAACCTTTGAACTTCACTATTAAAAAAAAGTTAACAATTATTTCCACAAGTTGAAATTTAGGGGGTACGGATTGGGAAAGACACCTCCCAATAGAAAGTACCCTATAAATGATGATTTAATATATATTTAGCTTATTGCTGCCTAGGATTCAAATAAATCATAACATAATCCTTGTAAATATCTAACATCTGAATGCTTAATTGTTTTTTTTTACTTTTGGACCACAGTTTGGACTAATTTAGTAGAATGGTCCATATAATAGGCTGTATTGTATGTTTGACAAGGTGGAAAACAAAGTAAAATGTATAATTTAGAACAAAAAGTGGCTTATAATTAATATTCATGAATATCCACGCGTCATTTTTTCACAGCAGCAGCCACACACACACACACACACACACAGGGCAGATTTTGCCTCTGCTTCTGGGCTGTCTGCCTTCAGAATCATATACAAAGCATGCTCTATCAACATGAAACCTGAATTTAGCACTGGAAAAACAAAAACGTAGAAATATTCATCTTTAGTGCTATAATCAACAAAATTCCCAGTAATGAATCAGCTTCTGTTCACACATAAACCCTTTGCAAGGCCTCAATCTTACTGCCATTTCAACTCCAGCATGTATTCACTCTTAGTCCCTTTGCATTTCCATTAAATTTCCACATAAAGGTTTATGTGAATGAAAGGGGCTCATGTCATGACTTTTGGAATTGGAAGTCAACTCAAGAATTTCTGGACCTGAACAGCTCTACTGAACACTGAGCACAGGAGCACAACTCAGTATCACATTATCAAGACATCAAAAACTGAAACTGGCAAAACAAGATCTGCCCTGCAAACACATTTATGTTGTCAAAACATTGAAATCTAATTTCACAGGAATTTATGACAACGTTATCTGACAACATTGTGACAACAAAGGGGCAATGTAGTCATTACATTGGCACAACCTCCTAGAATCCTCTGTTAGAATCTCCTAGAATCTGTTATGTTGTGAGTGGAACTCCATGGAATTTTGCTCAGTTGCTAACAGGTGGTCATAACACCGTATGGCAACGTTACTGAATAATGAGGTTGTGACAACGTTGTGACAACCTTGTTCAGACAACGTAAACAGCACCACCTTTTGACAACGTGTTACGGGACGGCAGGCAGGTGGACCCAAGTGCAAAGATCAAAACCTGTGAAAAAGGGTGTTAAATAAACTTATTGAAGCAATGGAGTGGGAATTTGGCACATTGGGGTTGAGCTGACCCAGAGCCAGGCTCGAACCACTGATGTGCTGATCGGCGGTCCATAGAGTTACCGCTGTACCACCGGGAAGCACAGGTGACAATGGGGAAAACATCTCAGGGAACGGGAAATAAAAAGGCGGGAAAAGAGCAAACAAAGGAAACGCTGGAAGCAACTCAAACAAAGGCTGAACTAGAAATGTGAAAGAAAAGTTAATGAGAAAACAGAAGCTACTTCCTCTGTAATTATGAGGGGAAGGCAGACTTTAGGTTTCACTTGTTTGCTGTTAGTGGAGCAAACACCTTTTGTATGGCTTGGAGCCGTTTGTAGCTCAAGGCTTCTTGAGTTATTTTTTTTTTTTAAGTAGTTTTGGGGCAGTTACTCTCTCTTGCTTTTTCAGCCCTCTTTCCTTTTCTTTTCGTTTTTCTTTTCTTTTTGTTTAAATACCCACCTGGGCTGTGTACCATACCGGTCACCCCTCTACAAAGGTGTGACAAAGGGCTGCTGTTTGCCACAGCCTTAAGTAGAGGAGTCCACAGGTGTGTCAGGTGGGCCTAATCAGCCCGAGGGCTTCTGGGAATTGGAGTTCCCTGAAGTTATGGCACTTCGCCTCTGCTGGCGGCCGGTGGCGCAGGCTAGGCACCTTGCCGGCATCGCCCTCTGCTGGCCAGCGGCACAGACTGGACCCTTACACAACATTGTAAGAAAGTAGACAACATCGGGACACTGAGTGCATTTACATGCACTTCATAATCTGATAACTGCGGAAAATCAGATTTTGTCAGTAATCCGATCAACATATTTACATGCGCTTGAATAATCAGATAATAGGAAACTCCGGGTCTGCATGAGTCAGACAGTGATGGATTTCTGCTTTACAACCAGCCAATAAACTCACAGACGAAGACGTGACGTAAACGTAACTTCATGCCACGGCTTTTTTTAAAACATCGCACCACTTTACCTGAAAATATGAACATACATCATCTAGAAGTTGAAGAATATTTAAATATGTCATTTTGTGTTTGGTTTCAGTGCTTCTCCAAAAGTGTTTCGCAGCCATCTCGCGGTAACGCTGCTTCTTCTTATCGGGTACCGCCGTCATTCTCGCTCTTGCGCAGACTGAGAAATCTGAAAGAAATCAGAGTAAGAGTTTACCTGCACTGAGAAATCTGACTACTGAGCTAAAATCCAGCCTCTTTATCAGATTTCTTAATCGGATTTCTAGATCAGAGTATGGTGTGTACATGACCATTTGAGTAATCGGATCAGAGTGTGTTTGCTGGGTACCTACAGTTGTATGCAAAGGGTTGGGCACCTCTGGTCAAATGATGTTTTGTTAATTTTCCAAGCAAAAATAAGTTAACACCTCCTCTACAGACAACATCTTAATGTACAATTACAGTTCATTTTCTGAATTTAACAAATTGAGAAAAAACATAAAGCATAAAATGGGGCCTGTGTGTGAAGCTTATGGCACATTTATTTTATCTTCTTTTTTTCCAATATGTCAAAATCAAATGAAACAGAAATTGTGCACTAAAATTTGCAGAAAAATGCTGTACTTAACCCTTGAGTGGTGTTGGGGTCTGTGGGTTTTTTAATGTTTACCAAAAGACAAAATTATGTGATTTATTTAACACATTTTCAGTGTCTTCAAACTGTTCACCCCCCACACATTTATATTACACATGTGGTGTTGGGCTGAACCCGCAGGAATAAAAGTGTGGAGGTGCTGTGTCCTTCACTCTGTTTTCCTCCTACATGGCCTGCTGTTAGTGTGTGTGTGTGTCTGTGTATGTATGTGTTTGTATATGTGTGTGTGTGTGTGTAGGTGTGTGTGTGTGTGTGTGTGTGTGTGTGTGTGTGTGTGTGTGTGTGTGTTGTGTGTGTGTGTGTGTGTGTGTTGTGTGTGTGTGTGAGGGTGGACAACATGGACAAGCTGCTGACTGGCTACAGCTGCTAAAGGAGAACCCTACGCTGGACACTTGTGATATTTTAAACATCTGGTATTTTGTTATGGCTGTATGATTTAAAAAAACAATAATGTGGTGGGTCCACCAGACCACTGAGTAACAAACACATCAACACCACACAAAGGTTAATTTAGTTTTCTGTAGAGGAAGCTTTAACTTATTTAACTCTGGCAATCAACAGAACATCTCATTTGACTGGGGGTGTTGCAAACTGTTGCTCTGACTGTTTACAGTGGTGTTGGGTAAAATTTATGACTATTTGTTTGGATGTCTAACAAACTGTGATTATGATGCACCCTGGGACCCCACGTGCCACGTGGCCTTAGCATGTACAAGAAAAAATAAAGCCTAATCAGGAAACGTCCTGTGTTTTACTGGAAAGCACTCTAAAATATGTTAAATATCATACCCCACTTCCAGGCACACAGTCATGGATAGACCACAACTGAATGTGTGAGTGGAAGTCCAACTGTCCAAACAATCGATGCTGTCCATCATTGCCTCGGTCACTGCCTTCAGCAGCGAGCCATCTCTTCAGACTCTGACAGAGAACAGACAGAATTTAACCTCTTATTCTCCAGGGTATATTTTGGTTTGTCCATCTGAATTCACATGAAATCGTAAGGCAAATTATTCAGTAACTGCATCAAACAAATGTAAATTTTTGTTTTATTTATTTATTTTTTTTGTAAAAGCTCCCCTTAAATTAACAGAAAATGTGTTTTATGATCACACATATTGCTCTATGCTTACAATTTACTGCTGAAAGCCAAAAATCGTAGACGCTCTTTGTATTATTTTATAAAAAATAATTTTTACAGAGTACTTCACTGAAGAGACGCCATCTGTTTATAATTTATAGCCCAGATTTGTGGAAAAATGGGTCGACTTTCAGTAGACAAAAAAAATTGTGAGTTCAGCTTCTTTTATTATAAGGGTTTAAAATTACATCACCCATCTATTTGACTGGAAAGAAGAAAGTTACAACTCTCATATGACACCCACCTTTTGAATGTAGCTTATGAAATATGAAAGTTATGAAGAATATGACGAAGTGCGTTGTGGAACCACCGGTGGTCTTAAGGAGTTGAAAAGGTTAAAATACATTTTAAATGTGTGATAAACTGGCTGAGAAACTAACATGAAATGATATAGCCAGCAGAAATGTTGCCTCAATTTGTATGATGGGTGAAAGACATCTTCACACAGACATTACAGACTGAGCTGATATATGTACCTGCTCCTCTAGTTCAGAAGCCAATAACAACATAAAGCCAATAACATATAGAAGTCCATTGTTTCCAAGTAACTGAAGTACTACATTGCTGTGTTGGCTCACCTCATGCAAATAATGCTGTGCCCTGTGTTGCTGTTCAAACAGCTGCTGAATCAAATGACTCATTGTTGTGTTTGTTTGTAATGGTCATGTTCATGTATGTATATGTATATAAGGAGAAGTTAAAGACAAGTTTCCACACTGGTGGACCATCACCATCAGTTATAGTAGAAACCTGTAGCTCCTGTTGCTGTAGTTGCTGTTTTCAAGAAGAATGCTTTACCATGGAAGGGTAATCAGTAATATATTTGAATAAAGTAAACAAAAGTACAAGACCTGTCTTATTCACTCTGTATATGAAGTGATTGACCGCTGAACATGATGCAGTGTTATTTGCATATGCAATACAGAGGACGGGCATGACGGGCAGAAAGCGATCGAGTAAAGGTGACGTCATGGAACTTCCAGTAGAACTGTTTTGTCTGGGGTTGCCAGAATTCATTTTCCTTTTGAGGATCATAGCGTGCTCCACGATATGACAGCTGAAATGTAATCTCAACCTGAATTATTTGGACAAGATTTTGGTAAGTTTGATTTTTTTTGAAGAGGTCACAACATTGTATATTTAAAAGCACTGAGCTGATTCTCAGAGCATAAGGCTGATTTTTGGAGGCTGTGTAAAGAATGGGGAAAGTATCTAAGGACAGAGAACAACCAAGAGGGCTTTTCTGTAACACTTTTCAAACATCATAGTGTTTAGTTGAGCTGATCAACTTTTTAAGAACAAACTGGGGAAAGCATGGCTGTAGCACTAAATAGACACCACTGTTTAAAACCTATTTGCCACATGATCGTTTTTAAAATAACGACGATTATCTATAAAAGTGATGTTTATTTCATTGTAACAAAGATTATAACAGCTCAACTAAACATTATGACAAGGTAAAGCTGTGGTTAACACCTTGAAAAAGTAATGATGGCTGAATTTTGATTAAATATTGATATTGAAATGTATTCAGCACATGTTTTCTGTTGCAATACATACAAAGTAACATTATTAGAATACATTTAGACTGTATGTCGATAGTGAACTTGGGAAAATGCACAATTTTACTTCATTCCCGCATTTACTTCGTTCCTCACTGTTACTGGTTGGCAGTTTACTTATTTGTCATTATTCTATCATCAAAAGTGTTTCTGTTTTTCATAAGCTTATCAGTTATTGAAATTACTCAAATGAATCTGAAATAAACCAACAAGTGGGGTTATTATGAAGACATGTGGGCTTTAAAGGTATAACGGGCCCCTTTATGGGACCATTTCTGTTCTTTTTTTTAAAGAAATTATATAAAACTTGCCTGAAAAAGTTAACCAGAGATTCACCTTTCATTTTATTATACATCGTCTTTTTTACTAAGATTTAGATGGGTTTATGCCTTTTATATGGCGTTACTAAAATAAAAATATTTGCCAAATACATACTGTCCCAGTTTTGCTAACTCAGTATACTAGAAATATATCTCCCAGTAACAAAACCTTTACTATTACGATTTGCAATTTTTAGTTAATGATGTATGTTAATGACATATGCAATGTTATACTATGAAGAGCAGTCTGGCACAAACCCAGTGCTAAAGTTATTACTCATAAACATGTCCGCTACTGAGGAAACTGTTCAGTTCCAGTCAAACCTCAAAAGAGCAGTACCACTGACATTAATAAATGGCTCATCACAGTGATTTATCAGTCTACTCAGTCTTTAGCAGGATCTTCAGTGTTAGTAAAGAAGCTGTTTCTTGAGTTACTGTGTTGGTACCAAAGGTGGGAATAAGTCACAGTTGCAAGCAACCACTATGTCTCAAGTTTTGACACTCAAGTCCCAAGTCGAGACAGTCAAGTCTTGATTCAATTCCCGAGTCAGTACAGGCGAGTCTCAAGTCAAGTCCCAAGTCAATACTGGTGTGTCCTAATCTTTGAGTCCTAAACAAGTCAGTGCCTTCTGAAGCAAATTTAAGGCCAGTTCAACACTGAATACCAAACATGATGGTAACTATAATAGAGCCTTTTAATGACAGCATGTTCGTAGTTGTGGTATGCACCTGTCCCCTGGGCCCTGATGATGGCCGCAAGAGCTGGCAGGAAGGTGGGGCCTGAACTCCGAGCCCAGACGAAAGCCCGCAAAGATAGCGATCATCATCAGTGCCCTCACGGCCATCGTCAGGGCCCAGGGGACGGGTGCATGCTGCAGCGGTGTATGTCTGTATATTAAGTTTTTTGGGGTTTTTTTTTGCCCTTTCAAATAAAGTACAAAATCAACGGTACAAGGATAACTATGACAGACATAATAGTATACACAAAGAGTAGTACAACTACACATGAAAAGAATTTTCAAAGAACTATTAAACTTAATAAAAATTGATATTTTGAGATTTTTTAATGATTTTGGGGAGCATTGGGAGCATAGGATTCAAACAAAAAAACTAGCTCAGCACTAAAACTAACTCAGCAAACTAAAAGCAACTGCTGAACAAAGTGGACAGAACAGACAACAAAAATGATGCTGAATGACGAAGCTGAAGGCTTCTTTGAATTTTCTGTTTCATCTTAAATGGTGCAGCAATCAGGTGCCGGAATGTAACTGCTGCAACATTTAAGTGGAACGGCAAATTCCAACGTGATGCTGGCGGATAACAAGGCAACTTCAGCCTCGTGGTGAATGCTGTGCTTGTTTTACCAGCAGAAGCTGTTAAAATCAGTCAAATAAAAACACCTCTGTTTATTTTGTTCTGATAACATGAGGAAAATGGTCAGTTGACCTGCAAAGTTTCTCAGAGTTTAAGTGCTAAGGACTTATTGATGCTTCGCTTGTTACTAGCTAATGGAGGCGAACTTGAATTCTAAGCGCTACTTGTCTGCAGAAATAAAATAAGCTGGGCATAAACACAGTAACAGACATTAGACAACATAGGTGTACAACTAATTCACAGCAGGAAACGAATTGATTCACATAAAAAGTAAGCGGCTGTGTAGAGTCCTGTCTGCATTCAAATGCCTGTCCACGTTCTTCTACTTTGGGTGTCGAGTCTTTCCAAGTCATGAGGCTCAAGTTCGAGTCAAAGTCGAGTCATTGCTATTTGAGTCAAAGGTGCAAGTCTTTCTTTGTCAAGTCAAGTCTCATGTCATGAAATTTATGGCTCGAGTCCAAGTCATATGACTCGGACTCGAGTCTTTCCAGGTCATGAGGCTCAAGTCCGAGTCAAAATCCGAGTCATTGCTATTCGAGTCAAAGGCGCAAGTCTTTCTCGATTTTGCCTAGTCGAGCCCCAAGTCGTGAAATTTCTAACTCAAGTCTGACTCAAGTCCAAGTCATATGACTCAATACTCGAGTTTTTTCAGGTCATGAGGCTCAAGTCCGAGTCAAAATCTGAGTCATTGCTTTTCGAGTCAAAGGCGCAAGTCTTTCTCGATTTTGCCTAGTCGAGTCCCAAGTCATGAAATTTGTAACTCAAGTCTGACTCAAGTCCAAGTCATATGACTCAATACTCGAGCTTTTCCAGGTCATGAGGCTCAAGTCCGAGTCAAAATCTGAGTCATTGCTTTTCGAGTCAAAGGCGCAAGTCTTTCTCGATTTTGTCTAGCCGAGTCTCAAGTCACAAAATTTGTGACTCAAGTCTGATTCGAGTCAAAGTCATATGACTTGAGTCATCATCTCTGCCAAGCTGGTACACACTGTGTACTGATTTTGAAATAATAAAGCATTGATGAAATTATTTTAAAAACTTGAATTTATTTCTTTTAATTTAGTGGGTATGTTTTCCAAAAGTATTGTTTTAAAATGGTACAAACTTGGACTGAACGCAGAAACACATTCTGAATACTTGTATTCCATTACATCTTAATCCAGGTGAAACATTTACATTTGGATTTACAGTGTAATACTTTTGCAAGATATATGTGCTTAATGTAAGACATGACAAGCAGAATAATTCCTCACACTGTATTAATAATTTCATTCTTTTTTCTTACCACAGTGTTCACAGCTCTTACAGCAGCAGGCAGTTGCTGACATGAATTCCATCTACATCACAGTTCTGTTGATCACTGGAGTCAGTGTTGGTTATGGTGACAGTATATCAACAAACTGTTTAAACGGTACAATCAAATACTTCATTTAATCTTAAACAGGTTACAGTAGGGCTACTGAGTGGTTCGACCATCTAAACACTGACCCTCCTTCTCCCCCACCATGTTATGCTAGCCAGTGCAGTTAGCATTCTCTTCTAAGAAGTCAAGTTAGCAGCAGTTGGAGAAAATGTAACTGGTTTTCATTGGAAATTGTGTCTCAGGGGAAAGACGTGCGAGCCTTCACCTTCTCAGCTTGGTAGCATGCTGTGATGGGCAAAAAATCTAGTTAGCAGGTAGAACTGGAATTGGAGAGAAAATTCATATAATAATAATAAAAAGCCTATTTTAGATGAGTGGTAACTCAAATCTCATACTGAGTGTGTCTTACAGTAAATACAATGCTCTAGCAATGGAGACTAGTTAGATCATGTTTGAATAATATTTTCATTCTAAATTTGCAGTTTAAAAGTGTTGACATAACAGATGTGTCCAGCATAATGAGGGTCTCAAATCTTTCCAAGTTATGAGGCTCAAGTCCGATTCAAAGTCCAAGTCATTGCTATGGCCGAGTCAAAGGCACATGTCTTTCTTGATTTTGTCAAGTCTCAAGTCATGAAATTTGTTACTCGAGTCTGACTCGAGTCCAAGTCATATGACTCGAGACTCGAGTCTTTCCAGGTCACGAGCCTCAAGTATGAGTCAAAATCCGAGTCACTGCCATTCGAGTGAGTGGTAACTGAAATCTCACACTAAGTGTGTTTTACAGTAAATACAATGCTTTAGCAATGGAGCCTATTTAGATAATGTTTAGATAATATTTTCATTCTAAATTTGCAGTTTAAAAGTGTTGACATAACAGATGTGTCCAGCATAATGAGGGTCTCAAATCTTTCCAAGTTATGAGGCTCAAGTCCAATTCAAAGTCCAAGTCATTGCTATTGCCGAGTCAAAGGCGCAAGTCTTTCTTGATTTTGTCAAGTCAAATCTCATATCATAAAATTTATGGCTCGAGTCTTTCTAGGTCATGAGGCTCAAGTCCGAGTCAAAATCCGAGTCATTGCTATTCGAGTCAAAGGCGCAAGTCTTTCTTGATTTTGCCTAGCCGAGTCTCAAGTCATGAAATTTGTAACTCAAGTCTGACTCGAGTCCAAGTCATATGACTCAATACTCAAGTCTTTCCAGGTCATGAGGCTTAAGTCCGAGTCAAAATCCGAGTCATTGCTATTCGAGTCAAAGGCGCAAGTCTTTCTTGATTTTGCCTAGCCGAGTCTCAAGTCATGAAATTTGTAACTCAAGTCTGACTCGAGTCCAAGTCATATGACTCAATACTCAAGTCTTTCCAGGTCATGAGGCTTAAGTATGAGTCAAAATCCAAGTCACTGCCATTCGAGTGAGTACAGTAAATACAATGCTTTAGCAATGGAGACTATTTAGATAATGTTTAGATAATATTTCCATTCTAAATTCGCAGTTTAAAAGTGTTGACATAACAGATGTGCACAGCATAATGAGCCTGTTTAAGATGAACAAATCAAACATATTTTCATAATTTTATGTGTACATATTTACTTATCTTTATGTATTTCTTGGTATCTGCAGGGTTCACTAGTGAACTGTCACAAATTCAGAATATAAGCTCCTTGAACATCACAATGAACATCACAGGCCCTTCAGGGTTGAACATTAGGATTTCTGATAGCGCAACTCAGTTAGAATGCAACTGGGGGCACCATGAATGTCACATAGAGTGTGAATTTCTCAGTGGCACCAAGAACCTAAGCAGCCTACTGGAAGAGGAAATATGCGTACAAAATAGCCAAGACACTCAACTTGACTTCATCCTAAGTAAGCAACTGTATTTTGTCCTCATACATAAGTTTATAATGACTTAAAGGAAGAGTTCAATGATTCGGTGCCTGTACTGATCAGTTCTGTTCTCTGTTCTTCAGGTAAATCCAATAAAAGTTGTAATGTCACAATGTGCAGAGAAGACAGTGTAATCACACTAATGGATGGAATCAATAACATCAATTCTACAGCAAAAGAATTGAAAAGATTGCTTATTATTAAAAACATGTGTGCGGATTTGTTTAATAGCAATAACATTACAAAATCATACATCAGGTAAGCAAACAGTAGACTTCCCAGGTCAGTAGGGGTCACCAACTTTAGACTGGTTGAAAACTGTCGTTCTGTCTCTGCCACATAGGACAGAGAAAAAGTGCATACTTGACATCATCAGGATACCCTTTAAAGAGAATAGAGAAGACTTTGACCTAGAGGACTTGGCCATGACTGTGGTTAGGATGGACAAGAGCACCGTTAATGATGATTTTGTAAAGATCAGTACTCCTCAGGTAATACACAGCTCAACCAAAAACATAAAACACTGCTCCTACTGCTAAAACTGATAAAAATAATAACAATAACAATAATAATAGTGGTGTATTCTACTGTTTTATCTTACATTATTGTGCTGACTAAAAAGCTAAAACAGGAAAACATCTGCCTTTGCTGTCTCATAGGTCTCAGATCGTCTCCTGTCTGTGACTACAATGATCCCTGTGGAGCGTTTCCAAAATGTTTCAGAAGAAAAGAGCAAGGTTGCTGTAGTTATGTACTCCTCTGCCAAGCAGTTTATGGTAAGAAAAAATCTTCATAGCCATTTTCTGTGTCATTCAGTGACGACAGATTAATATATTAAGTCCATGAGTTAAGTTTCTTGTATCCATGAATTCGTATTCTGAAGGCATATGGCCACAAGACACTTGTCACACTCGTGGCCTCAATATACTAATCTGTAGCCTCAATATATTAATTCATGGCCACAGGAAACTTAACTCGTATTTGTGGACATGCCTTATTAACGAATAATCACCATGTCATACGTTTAGAAATAAAGGTTCGGTGCTGGTACATTTCTCATTTGTCAAGGTGCAAACAATGCAAATGTTCCCCAAAGGTACAACAGTGGTTTTAAGGTCTGATTGTGAGCCTTAAATAAGTTTTTCCAGGTGAAAAGTACATATTTGTACCTTTTCATAACCGAATGTTTTAAAACAGAACAATAAAATAAAAGCCTGGAGACGAGACGGGGTGTGTGGAGTCAATACAACTTACAAATTATAATTTCAATAGATTATGGTACAGTTATGCTCCCTGACTAAAGGTACTGAGCTACCATCCCAGTGACAAGAGGGGTACTGCCCCAGTGACCGTGTCATACCTTTTTTCTGAGAGTGCACCTTTTTGGCTGTCGTACATTTCTGCCAGTTGTTCTGAAGGTTTGATGCTCATTCAATGTTGCCCATTTTCTGACAGCTGTTTTGTTTTTATTCCCTCTGAAAACATCCACAGATCAGCCAACGGAACATAACGATTTTGTCTCCAGTCATTCGGATTGAAGTTGTCGATCAAATCATTAAAGATTTGGCCAAGTCGCTTAGTATCAATTTCACACTGAATAACAATTCTGCAGTACCTGTAAGTGATCTAGAAATATGTTTCAAAACACTGTCATTTTTTGCACTCTTACATTCTTGTGCAAGTTTCTGTCACTATTCTTTCTGATTCTGCCCTTTTGTTTCTTTTCGTAGGCAAACTATTGCTTGTCATGTCAGTACTATGATGAAGGTATGTAAATTTTGGTCAGGTGCCAGTTTCAGTCTTTTTTTTTGGTGAGTGTGTCATTACAGGAACAGTAATAATGACAATTACAAAGGCTTTAGAACCCATTGAGAAAGAAGAAATACTTGCTGAAGAACTCTCAGATTGCTCTGTAACTCAGAAAATCTGCTTTTAACTATGGGTACACTTGCAGGGACACTTAAATGCTTTTTATTTACAAAAATAATTCCATTTTCACCACAACACACACTCAAATACAGTGTGTATTAAATAGCAATATTATGGATATATGCTTAAAGGTTCTATGATCCTAACACCGTCTTTTCCGACTTTATGGGTTCTGCTGTCCTCTTGTCCCTCATCAGTGGTCAGTTTAGACCCTAGGACTGCTGTCCGTTGGACATTTTGGTTGCTGGACTAGTCTGGATTAGATTAACGCCTTAAAACACACACACACACACACACAAATATATATATATATAGTTTGCTCAGTTTCCAGCACATCCCGCTTTAGCGCTAGGCTGCTGACACTAAAGGGGAAATTTTTCAAAATTTCTGTATAATCCAGTCTCTGAGATATTAGGATTAATAAAATCATTCAGAGTGGTTTGATGTGAAATGGTTCATTGTAGAGAGACTTAGCTACTCTGATGTCTTTACAGTGCTGGTGATAGGAAGAGAGGAGCAATGTTTACAATGCCGATATGGACATTTTATTTAAGAACCAAACCGCTAGTGAACCTATATGTGTCTTATGAGTTTTTATATGTAATGTTGACGATGGTACAACAGTGGTAAATCTCAAAAACATATGTTTTCTTCGGGGACTATTTTGCCTTACAATGCCATGCATGTATCTTTCCACCAGGACTGGGTTTAAAAATGTCCAAGTCCAAATTCTTATCACAAAACTGTCATAAAACAAGAATTAAAAAGAATTAAACTCATCTCTGTTTAATTCTGCAATAATAATAATAATAACAATAACAACAACAACAACAATAATAATAATAATAATAATAATAATAATAATAAACCTACAACATAAATGATTTACAATTAAATAGGCCTAATTATTCTCACTTCGTAATGAAACTGATGATATTCATGATATGTGCACAAAAGCATATTGTAACATAATTTATCACGAAATCGATAAAATATGTGTATGTAATGTAATATGTAATGTTGTCCACCTCTACAGCAATGTTTTGCACTTCATTACGGGAAAAAGTCTGGTTAAGTGTTTATATGTCTTTATCACACCTAATTAGATCTCTCACTTTCCATTGCAAGTGATTCTGTGGTACAAGGGATCAATCTGATTAATCTGGGATGCAACCATACATGTCACCTGCCTTTGTCCCCAGTATTTGTATTGAGTTTTTGAGAAAAGCTGATGTATAATAGAAACATATTTTTATTTCTCTAATAAGGGTGATATTAATCATAATATACATTCATTGTGTGTGTATTGCCTGCTTACCCACTATATATATATATATATATATATATATATATATATATATATATTGTATATAATATATATTGTTTATATATATATATATATTATAATATATATTGTTTTTTTGTTTCAACCACTTATATATGTATGTGTGTGTATATATATATATATATATATATATATATATATATATATATATATATATATATACATACAGGTGTCCAGAGCTTTCGGCAGTTAACAATTCAAAACTGACATTTTTGTTTATTTCATGACACATTTTTAACAGACAATCACGAATGGATAGGCCGAAAATGTCTCAGTCCCCGAGACTATTATAACGACAGCAACATTGCAAACTGCTCGTATGATCACATGACTCCCTTTGCTGTTCTTATGGTAGGCACTGAATTTGTTATTAGGTATATATACACACTTCATATTGGCAGATAAAAAAATCAAATACATTTTGCTAATAGATCAAAATTCTCTCACCGCTCCTCTCTTTAATTGTTTGTGTGTGTGTCTCTCTCTCACATTAGGTTGACGTGCAAATAGATAAAACGCACTGGCAAATCTTGTCGTATATAAGCTACATTGGGTGTGGTATCTCAGCACTTTTCTCTCTTGCCGCCATCCTTATCTTCTTTGTCAAGAGGTGGGTACACAATTATTTGTTCTGTGTCAGAGGTCATTTTGGTTTTGGTTCCCTAAAGAACCTTTCTGCAGGTGGCTCTTTAAAGAATCATTTTAGTAAATAAGATGAGTGTGTCTGAAGAACCATTATAAAGGCCCAATCCCATTTCTTATTTTTGCCCCAACCCTTTGTTTTCAAGTGTCACTTTACACGATTTCAACCACTACCCCTTGTAACACAGTCCCAAGGGGTAGTGGTTGAAATCGTCCCTATGAAATGGGACCCTCAAATAAAAAAAGAACATTACTTCATTAACAGGCTACTAGCGGTGCTCTGTATACAACCCTGCTGGTCTGTAGTGATAGGGCACAGATTTGCTTCTCAATTTAACTTAATTTAATCTAACCACCTTGGGAGCCATAACTTTTTTTGAAGTAATGTTTCATCATCTTGGCAGTAAGTATGCCTCAGTATGTCCTAATGTCCAAATATAGGCTAAAAGTATAATATAAATGAAAACACAGACTTACTTTGCTCTGCTTTAAGCTTTAGCTCTGCTATAGCCACTTTTCTCGTATCTCCAGCAGGAAACTTTTCCACAAAAATAGGATAGTTTATTGTAAAATGTCTCTCAACATTCAACTTTTTACGAGGCTGAAGTTGCTTCTCATTCACCAGCTTCTAGTTCTAATTTTTCCGTTCCACCTTAAATGTTTCATGGAACATGAAAATTTGAACAGGAAGCTGGCAGGCAAGAACCTGACTTCAGCCTCGTGACTTTTAAGTGTTTGACAGTTTCTCATTGCAGATTAAACATATCAGGAAACCAGCTGGAGTGATTATAAATGCAAATACTTTGTCTTGAATTCCATAAGTCTTCAAATTATCTATGTTCGTCTTACACCTTTCCTTCTGCTTTTTCATTAGCTACTAGCTAGGCGAGATTCTTGTCTGTGTTACTACTGACCAGCAGCCTGCGCACCAACCTTTAAGGTTAAAGGGTGTATTAGCAATTATACATTAATTCCAGCTGTGGAGCCGCACAGGGCAGTAAAAGAGCTGCGTGTGGCTCCTGAGCCGTATGTTGCTGACCCCTGGGCTAGGCTGATAATATTAGCAGAGGTGAAAAAAAGACATTAAAATTTGTCTGTTCATCTTAAGAGACTGGCGGCCTTTCTAAGTGTGAATTTTAAGCTTTATGTTAGCTTCTATGGGTTTGTGATCTGAGTTTAATAGTAAAAGTAAGGTGACTGTTGGTATCAGGGTCTCTGGTCACTGTCTCCTGGTGAATCTGGTGTGTGCAGTAGTCTGTAGCCTTTCTTATATTCTTATGTACTTTGTTAACATGTTTACATGGTATCTGTTTTTATTCTCTCAAAGGACACCAACCGCAGACTCCTCCAACAGCATCCATGTATCTCTGAGTGCCGCCCTGTTGCTCCTCAACACCAGCTTTCTGTTTAGCGAGTGGGCAGCCAGCTGGTCTATAGAGGGCGTCTGCGTGTTCGTGGCTGTGATGATAGAGTACAGCCTGCTGTGCTGCTTCTCCTGGATGGCCATTGAAGCACTGCACGTGTACCTGCTTCTGATTAAAGTGTTCAACACCTACATCAGACACTACATGGTCAAGCTGTCCTTGTTTGGCTGGGGTGAGAAATACAGCCATGTAGTTCACAACCAGTATTGGGGTAGATACTTAAAAAGCAATCCATTACAAATGAGCCAGTAACACTGATTCAAATTACTAACTAGTTAAAGCTCTTGATCCATCAGTTTCATATTAGCATGATTAAATGTTTCCGTAGAGTGTTTGCTGTGTTTACAAAGCTTCCAGTGCTCACACTGCACTACTAACATCCAGACACAGATAATCTATATAGAGGAAACATGATTTAAATGCAGCACATGTAATTAATAGAGACATGTGAGTAACACAATGTATGTAATGTATATGTATGTATGTGAGTAACACAAATAACTAATAGGGACGTGTGAGTAACTAAAATCTTTATTTCAAATTATCATCAAATTAATGCATTGCACTACTTTGTTACAGGAAAAATTAATTACATTATTGTAACACTTTACTTTATAGAGCGTCACCCCCCACACTGCCCACACCGCAAAACACACTGCCACATCAGCCCAGGAGGGAATTATCATTATCATTATCATTAAATTATTAGCAAAATGATATCACCCCTAAGCATTCAGGTTTTACAATAAAGCAGCTGCATAATAGGTGCATAAGAAACAACAAAGAGCAATAAAAATTTTTCCTGGCGTTTTTCCAAACAGGGGTGCCTGCTCTTTTTGTTGGAGCATCTCTGAGTGTGTACAAGGTTAAGGCTTTCTACGGCAGCAAGAAGGTGACATTAACAGACACCACAGATAAAACAACAATGTGAGTGAAGTCTTTAACTATGCCATTTAGATTTTTTGCTGTAAATGAAAAATGCCTAAACTGACTGTTTTGACTGTTTGACTGAATGAGTAGCCACGTTGTCCTGCAGTATGATAGTTACCATTAAATACAGTGTTGTGTAGATTACTTTCTCCAGTACTTATGGATTACATTGCTGAAACGTAATCAGCAACGTAACCTGATAACTTTTGCACTAATTTGATCTACCTCACTTACTTGGATTCATAATCCACTAATTGGTTTCACAATCGGTTTATCAGTTTATGGGCAACCTCCGTATATTAATAAACGCATTTATTTGTAGCCTAATCAAAAAGTTTATCAACTGAAAATGCAGTCCCTAAAATAGTAATCCATAAAAAAGTGATCTGGTCCTGTATATTTGAAAGGTATCTAACTCTAATTACGAAAGCTTAATTTTTTAAACTAGATTACGTAATCCAGAATACAACCAAACAATGACTAAATGCCTACCTTAAACAAGCACTCCTGATCCTCACCATGATGTGTTTTATATTCTGCAGCTGCTGGGTCACTGATGTTTTCTTCCTGTACGGAATGAACATCGCCTACTACAGCATCGTGTTCTTGTCAAACACGGCCGTTCTCTCGACAGTGGCCTCTCAGATTTGTAAGCTACGGCGTTTGGGATCCAAAGGCAAGAAGCTTCCTACTTGTAAGGACATTAGTACTGTGCTGGGCCTGACCTGCCTGCTGGGATTGACGTGGGGCTTGGCTTTTGTTACCTCTGGATACACAAATTACCCCGTCCTCTACCTCTTCTGCATCTGCAACACCCTGCAAGGTACCTTTAATACAGTTATGGGCAGTTTTGGGCAGTAGGTTCTATAGAACAAACTATAACCTCTCTCACACTTACAATAACCATTTACTCATTTTATTACACTTGTGTATTTGAAGATACACACAAAATGTTTTCAACCTGAATCAAACCTCTTTCAGTAGCTCAGCTGTTGTCAGTTAGCATTGGGAACAGTCGCATTCCCCTTTCAGACTCTAGTTTGTGCACAGCTCTGTCTAAGAGCCATTTTCCATCCTCAAGTTAACTATGAGACATGAGCTACTCAGTATGAGCTCACTATATGGAATGCTAGGTTTTTTATTGGTGCCTCTCAATTAGGGGTGGGAATCTTTAGGCACCTCACAATTCGATTCGATTACGATTCAGAGGCTGCGATGCGATTATAAAACGATTATCGATGCATCTCGATGCATCTTTTTTCTCTATACAGGATTTCTATCTTCCTACTGTCTGAGGACTTGGTAGTTTTAAAGCAAAGTATTTGTAATGATCCATAATGTAAATGCATTGGGGGGGGTATTTTCGAGATTGGACGCTGAATCTCGGCCCTGGTTCTCAATGACCTAGAACAGAGAGCAGACAGCAGGTCACATAGCACCGAGGTCTGGCCTCAGCAGTAGCGAATGAAAAAAAAGAGATTAAGACGAACATTTGGAGGACTTATTCACATTTATAAGCAGCGTGGTTGGTTAAATCTGCAATGAGTTAAAAAAAAAAAGTTGCGAAAATGAACTCGCTTCTCTTTCGAATTTTCCCGTTCCACCTTAAATGGTGCAGCAGTTACATTCGGCGCCTAAAGCAGAATTTAAGATGGAACAGGAAAATTAGAATGAGAAGCTGGCGAATGAGAAGCTGGCGAATGAGAAGCTGGCGAGTGAGAAGCGACTTCAGCCTCGTAAAACAGCCGGACATTTTAGAAGAAACTCTTCTAGTTTTGAGGAAAAGTTTTCTGGCGGAGACGGGAGGAAAGCGGCTGTAGCTAAAGCTTCAAGCAGAGCGGAGTAAATCTGCGCTCTCATTTATATTTTTAGCCCATACTAGGACATTATCACACACTGACACATACTGAGACATTAAATGTTGTGGCTCCCAAGGTGGTTTGATTTTTGCTGAAAGGACAAAATGGCTCTTCTGAACATTTGTGTTGTGACTCCTGATCTAACCTGGCTTTAATGCAGAGGAGCCGGTCGGATTTCTCAATCGTCCACTTGTGTTTTTGTTATGTGCCGCCACAGACTGTCCGGGCGCTGCACTTCCGCACTTCCAGTTCCGCCTTTTGCGTTCCGTCAACATCACGTTATAAATTAAATATTTAGAAAATCGATTTTTGACATTTGTGAATCGATTCAGAATCGTTCACGTCTGCATCGCGATGCATCTAAGAATCGAGTTTTTCCCGCACCCCTACTCTCAATATAGTTCTTTAATCAGCTTTTTATTCCCTCTAACAAAACTCTCCACAGCAATTACCAACATTTAGGATGTTAGGCACAATATTAACATCCATAACTGTAGAGTTAGCAGCACTGCTGGCAGTAATATGTCACAAAGTTAGTTCTGGAGATGCAGTGGGCCATTTTTAACCCTAACAACGGGCATAGTTGCTGTGTCCAGCAAAAATGAATAATGAAAGCACGTGACTCTACATCATCACCTCTTCTGTAGGTGCACCTGTGCTCATTTTACAAAAAGATTTACCATAGAGTGTAAATTTCACATATGAATGGGAAAAAATTGATACATCAACAAATGTACTTCTTTTACAAAACATGTGTGTAGCAATGTATGAAAGTTACCAGGTTCTAAAGGCAAAACCGCCCAAAGGCTAACTGGTTCCTAACATCCTGTCACTAGTAGCGTTAAATTTTGGGGGGAGAGGGTGCAGATGAGGTGGAGACACTGCAAAAAAATAAGGTTTTAACTTTAAAAAGTGTTTGGGCTACCTTAAAAGTTTAAGTTAATTCAACTATGAGTAGTGAGGTAAAAGAACAGTGTTTAATGCACTGTAATCTTACTATTTAAAGTTCAAATAACTCAATTTTAAGGCAGCCTGGTAACAAACTTTGTTAAATTAAAAATCCATTCTTTTACAGTGTAACTCACCATTTAAACAAATCCTTTTATATTTTTTTACTTTATTTGACTTAGCCTATCATATCAGAAGCAACACATGAGCATTAGTAGCGGTTAGATGGAAACAAGCTGTGCTGGCTGATGTGACATTTCATTCCTGTCATCTCATGGTAAAATACGGTGACCAACATGACACGATGCACAGTACAATGGAAAACATGTTGCATACTTATAAACGTGATGCAAATTCAGAAAACACATCAACATGACTACACCTGAACTACACTTCACACACGAGCTGCGAATACAGAAAACACATGCAACTTCACAAACACAGCAAAGCCAGTCACAACACAGCGGAAATGTTTCTGAAAGACTCTCAAAGTGGAATGTCCGTGATGGAGATTCAGTGACAGAAGTTGATAAGACCATGAAGACTCAGTAAGACTCCAGTAAGTTCATGGTTACACACAGATACACTCTGCAGATGAGTTGCATTACGATATACTGATATTAGTTATCTGTTCAAATAAAAGTTAACTTGTTTTTATCAGTGAATATTTTTGCTGCCTAGAATATAAACATTTAAATCCTCTTGGAGTGTCCTTCCGAAAACATTTCCATTGTGCTGTGACTGACTCTGCAGAGCTTCGGAAGTTGCATGTGTTTTCCGTATTTGCAGCGTGTTTGTGAAAGTAATGCTTATGTAGAGATTTTGATGAAGGTGTTTCTGCATTTGGTCTTTGCAACCAGCGTAGTAAAGTTACTGGGTTTGCCCCTGGTTTGGTCAAACTAAACTAGTTTTGGGAGGTCTATGGTGGGGAAGCCTTGCCAAGTCTAGATTACATTATATAGTAGCCACAAAAAAGCCACCAATCTTTGATTAAATGACTCTGTGTGTGTTGGGGGTGGGGGCTGTTTACAACCTACGACTAGATGTAATAATAAGGACCGACCTTTGACCTGTGCGATGTTCATGACCTGCTGATGTTCTGAGAGTTATAAAACAGAGCCTGGGTGGCCTTTTGCATTGACTATCACATTTGCCTATTCAAAATCAAAACCAAACAAAACAAGACAGTTTGCTCACTGAGCCACATCACATACCCATTTTTGTGTCATCTTTGAGAAAAAAGCAGCAAATTAATTATTTGATTAATTGTTCTTTCATTATTTGATCATTATTTCAATCTTTTCACCAGGAAGAGTCAGGCAGTGACAGTCAGGGCTGCATTGAAGAACTGGGCAGATATCAGCACTGTTGTACACCATAAAAAATATGCAAATTTTATTTCCCAAGAGTTTTAGGGTTAGGTTTCACCTCTTAAATTCCCAGGCTTAGTACATACAAAGGCTTATTTTTCCATAACTACATGGACTACAGTGCAAACTGGCTGAATTAAAATGTTGGACCCACCAGTGGATCTTGGCCATTTAAGGGGTCAATGCACATAGGTTAAAGTTGACTAAGCTATAAAGTTGACTATATGTCTGTGACTGTATGCAAGTCACTGAATGTTCAGACCTCAAAATGTCAGTATTCTTTGTCTATTAAGGAAAAAAAGGTCAGATTAACTTAAAAAGTCCTATGAGGTATGATGACATGTTTGTTTTAGCCACCTTACTGTTAACTGTTTTCTGAGTTTATGCAAACAAGGTTAGCTGTGCGAGAGAATGCATAATGAAGTACACTGTAAAAACATACCATTTTTGATGCATGTAAATAAACCATACATATACTGTATTTCAACACTGCTATTGTTAATTTACAGAAAAAGAATATAAATTCACAAAAGCAAATTATCACCTTTATCTCACAAAGATTATCATTTAATGGTTGATGCTGTTATAATTATGGTAAAATACTAATTGTGAGAATTACTAGTTGAACTAGTGAAATTGTTGATTTACAGTAAAAGGCTGGATTTCTAAAAAAAAGTTAAATGACTGTAATTTTACAGACTTTTGCCATCATTGTGAAAACACTTTAACGGTACACGTCCACTACACACTGCACAGAATTCTCCCTCACTTTCTTCGTCAGCACCTTGACACTTGTCTGTCTACAACAAAGGACAAGAGTGAATTTGTTTATCAGTCCTGGATTTCAAACACATTTCAAATAAATTCTCATCTCAAGTAGGCTACAAAGTTAAAAGCTCAGTGTAGTTTATAAAATCATAGTTGTCAGAACAAAATCTCTAAAACATGATCTTTTTAACAGAATGAAAAAACGTCCTTAACTTATAACAGGAGTTAATGTAACGAGTCGTTTTGGACCATTTCTAATGATCTGGTCATTATTAAATGTGAACACAATGGAAAAGGTAACTGGAGTTTCCAAATTATGCAAAAAAGCGAAAAAGTACAAAAATGGAGATGCAAGATTTTTGCATGACAGCAATGATTTGTTGGTTGCTACATGGCTATCAGCCAACAAAAATTAATCATTCGGATGAGGAATCTGAATGCAGTGGACATGCACCTTAAGTTAAGGTTAATTAATAGGTTTTGTCTGGCACCCCTGCTGCTGGACTTTTTATCCGGAAATTTTGTCATGTAGCAAGTTGAAACACCAGAAAACAGTAGAAAGGACTGTAAATGTACTTGCATGAAATAATATAATATGAAGTGCCAAAATATAAACTGAATGAACATGGAGCTTGAGAAATGGGTAGCTATAAAGACTGTTTGTTGGTTATCATATTAAATAGTTTTATTAGTTTCACTTTTTGCTGTTCACATAAACCAAACATGATGGAGCTCCATTCAATGCATTCTAGCCCAATGTAACCCCTGAGATGCAAAGAAAAACAACACTCACTGCAAAAGTGTGCATTATCTAGAACATAGGTCTTCAATTCTGGACCAGTTTCAAGGTTTTATAACTACTGATGTAACTGATCAGGGCCATAAGCATTGAATAAACCACACTGCTGTACTACACCAAGTGCAAACTTCTCCTTTATGTTCTCCTTCTTTACCCCCCTTTGCCCCATATGTAAAGTTTTATGTGTATATACTTCATTCATTCTTCCATAAACTACAATTACTCTTCCGTTAACTGCTCTGACTGCTTGTTAGACTGTTTCATTTTATTTGGTTAATTATATTTGGTTAATTATTAAGTTATTTAACAATTTATTTTTGGCTGAGAATACATATTTAAGCCTGTACACTAATTCAGTTCATGGCGTATCTTTAGTTTTGGTTTCGTTAAACACTTAAAAAGACGTTCTTTAAAAAAGGGAATGGTTCTTTTTAGAACCATGAGTTGTACATAGAACCTCTGCATGCCTAAATGGTTCTTTGCATGGTGTGTTGTATGTGATTCTGTATGGAACCTTTTTTTGAATATGGCTCTACCCAGCACTTAAAAAGGTTCTTCTCTTGTTACAAGCTTGACATCGTAACAATAGCAGAACCCTTTTTGGTGCTACATAGCATCATATTCAAAAATATATATACAACACATTCTCCATCAGTCTGAAGAACCATTTTACCATGCAAAGAACCATTTAAGCATACATGGTTCTCTGTAGAACTCATGGTTTCACTAAAGAACTGTTGAAGAACCCTTTTTTAACAGTGTAGTTTAGTTTATTCTTAACAATGATAATAAACAGAATGTTTAAATCCTTAAAATCCCAGGCTTATTACATACTAATGCTTATCATTGAGTCCCTCCATTACAAACTGGTTGAGCTATTCTATAGATGTGTGCTTTGGGCCTGTCAGCGGACCCTGGCCCTTTAAGAGGTAAACAAACTATATATAAACACTGGAACTATTAGGAATTATTTTTTGTGATGGCACTGGTACTAAAGATGACATTCTCCATTACGCTATGTAATCATAAAATTTGCATAAAATTTTGGAAAGCCTGAAACATACAGTATGTTGTGGTTTAGTGAGAAACGTTGTCTTGTTTTGTTTTTTGAATATGAAAATGTGATATAATGTTGATCCAGAGGGCAAAACAGGCTCTCTTTTATAACTCTCAGAATATCAGTAGATCACTAATGTCACACAGGTCAAAAGTTAATCTAGTCACAGCAAAATAAACACAGAAAACATATTATAGAAAACAGCTGGGGTTTTTTTCAGTATTTAGTGTATCCACCCTTCACCTTTACTACAGTTTCCATTCTTTTCAGGAGACTTGGGTTCAGCTTTTCAAAGAAATCTGCAGGGATATTTTTTAACACCTCTAAAGTTCAGTCTTAGAAGTTGGTTGCATTTTCTTCTTCTCATGATTCAAATAATCCCATGCTCAAATTTAAACAATCAGTCTGTAAAACATTACACCACATGACCATTTTCCTTGTTCTAGTACAGTTTTTCTTCTTTTTGTTTTTTTTTAAGGCTAATTCCTTCCCTCAGTAACAGCTCCTTGAAAGCTACACATCCTTTCAGACCTTTCATTCTTTTAAAGTAGCTACAAGAGCTGTGTGCTGCCATTCATTGCATTTAAAGGTTTAATTGATTTCACCAGCTCCATTTGCCATTCAAATGAACCAAAGGTGCTGAAACTGTTTGCCTTTATTCAGACCCACAGCACTGAGTTCCTCTCACAGTGGAAAGAGTGACAGAGTGAAGTTTCTCTATAACATTGATCAATTTTTTCAAACAATAATTAATTGAGCTCCAGTTTTTGAAACTCCTATTTTTTCACGTATTTTCCTTTGACTTTGCCCTTCCTTAAGCAAGTGGGTTTTCTTATTTCTAATCTCCTCTAAAATATCTCCTGAAAAAATGATGGTTGCCATTTTAACTGGAAATGAAAAGAATGAAGGATCGTCTTTGACTTTTGTTCAGTACGGTTTTTTTTACATTTCGACAAGACCGCAATTAATTTGTGGTTAGCGTTAGCCTAACATGGACACCATACTGATGAGGCCTGTCTCATGATCCTCTCGGCCTTGTCTGCACAACAAGCTGTAGACGAGCTGGTATGGACAGTGTGATTGACTATTATTTTCCAAATTCCAGCAGTGTCTGAATGTCCCGAGGCATGGGTTTATGGGACACATATAAGACAAATTACAAAGTTGAAGTTCAGTATTGTTCAGTTTTGTTTTTATTGTTTTTCACTATATTTCATGTTTACATTGGTTGTTAAAATCGTTCTTATTAAAAATGGAAGGGACACCCTATATATACATATAGGGTATAGGGTGTTCCCTGCCTGCCGCCCAGTGAGCGCTGGGATAGGCTTAGGATAAGCGGCTTAGATAATGTGTGTGTGTGTGTATGTATGTATATATATATATATATATATATATATATATATATACATACATATCACCTACCACCTGATTACAAACAGAGTGGATTCTAGCTCTATCAATATAAGCATATTTCTAGTCGCTTTTACTATTACTCTATTCACAGTAATCATCTGAGTTATGTGTGGAAGCATGACGTTAAATTCTGCTCTATGTCCAGGGTTATTCATGTTCCTGTGGGTCTATGGGACGATGAGGAAGAATCGGCGTGTGGCGGCAGAAACCCTATCTCCAACCGAGCCCTACAGCTCCACAGGCAAACCGAATACCAGCAGCTCCCATGACTTTTCCCACTACTCATAACAGACTTTACAGGGTGCGGTCAGCATTCACCAACACAGAAGCTTCTTCAGCTTTGCCACAGACATCACTGGATATCAAGATGAGAACTGTCACAAGCCATAATCAACTGCACAGTCTACCTTTCTCCATTCACTTGTTTTATCAACATCACAACAATTTTAAGCTTTAGAAGTCGAGTTCATACTTTCAATTTACTCTACAATTCGTGTGTAGCTGCGCAATTACATATTTAATTACATAGTAATTTACCACTGAATTACATTTACATTCAATTTTCATCCTAAATCGACAGGTTCGAGTCTGCAATACTGACCGTTTATCTGTTTATCTGTTTTTTTAACGGCAAGCAATGACAAAAAACATTGCAAAGACAAGATTGTATGCATAACAATAACTTTTTCAAATTAAAATTATAATAAAATATATCCTGTTTTTTGAAACAGGTCACCATGTGGCAGACTTGATTTATCTCCTGTGCAAGCTTACCATGCTGTACCAATAAGAGTCCTTGGGCAAGACTTCTAATGCTACATTAGCCTACCTCTGTAACATGATTAAGTCACTTTAGATAAAAGCATGTTCCAAATGTATAAATGTAAATGTAACTTAGGAAAGTTTAAAAAAAATCAGTACAGGATAATAGATTTAAGTCACATTAATGTAATTTAATTAATCTAAATGAATGAAAACACATTGTAATCTAATATTTTAACTTAAATTTATTTAACTCAAATAAGTCTGTTGTACATAAAACTGAGTATATCCCAAGTATTACCCAACTATTTTAAGTTAGGAGGCGTTTTTGATCATTTTGTACACTCAAATGGCATTTTTGAGTTGAATTAACTTATTGTCTGTTGCCATTACAGCTTTGAAACCATGACATTCAAAACATGAAACTGCACTGTTGCTGGTTTAACTGTTTCTCTCTCATTAAAGTTACTCAACAATTGTGTATAACTGAGTGAAACTCAGTAAGCTGTGTTGGTTAAGTAAAATAAAGTGATATGTTTCTTTTGTTAACACAATCATGTCAGAGAAAATTTCTTTCCTATTGGCTCCTGACTCCATCTATTCGCATATTGAGTGTTCCTTTCCATTTGTTTTACAAAGGTCAAGGTGTTTTTTTATTCAGCCTATGCTAGCTTTCCACAGGTGTGTGCTTTTCATGTATGTTTTACTCAGCTGTCTGACCTTGTGAGTGGCTAAAAGGGTGAGTTAATGTTCTCTGCGCTGCTGAATGTGGGTTTGTGCTGGCAGATGAACACAATCACATTAAGGGTGAACTCTTCAGTGTTTGGTAAAGTGGTCAATATCACCTAATTAGAAAAAAGTTGACTACATTTGCACAAACATGCATTTGTTTTAATCTAACATAATGTTGTTAATCTAATTTAAAAATGGTAACTTTTTTAAGAAATCCCGTTTCCATTTTTTAAAAGTTAATTCAAATGATCTGGGCTGACACTGCATTGTTTTGTATACTGTATTCCAGCGTTTCTCAACCAGTGGGCCGTGAAGCACCCTCTAGTGGTCAATGGGCCTGTGCACAGGGGAAGGCAGTAGTTCATACTGGGCCTATAATGTCATTTTGTAACAAAAAAAGCATAAGCGGAAAAAAGACTAACTTAATAATTAAAAATCGAGGAATCAAACATTTTCACATTATACCCAATATACATATGAATAGAGCTGTACAAAAAAAATGTCACAGAGTAGTAGGTGAATTAAACACTAACATTGATGATCAGATCTTTTTCAGTCCCTGATTCTCAGGTTTTTCAGTGTCAGCACTTAAGAAAAGAAACAGAAAATTGTATTTAAAGTTGATTTTATTTTTTCTGTGGGCGGCTATGTTTTGTACTTATAAACAGAAAAGAACCCCTGCTAGATTCCATTTCTGCTAAAAGATCCCCCTAAATCTTACACATGGCACCTTTAAAGGGGATTTTAACCGTTTAACTATACAGAAATTTTGAAAAATCTGCAGAATTCCACTTTAATGTACTGCATAGCTAGAATCTAAATCTAATCAGCAGTCGGACACAAGGTGACTCGCTCTTATAGCCAGTAAGGCTAGGCCAGGGTCGGAAACGGCTCTTTTACTTTCTTGTTGTGGCTCCGCAGCAAAATTAGAATTTTAGGTAAAAATAAAATAATCCTCCTTTGCAGTAAAATAAAGCCTGTTGATTGTTTTAACACAGTTTTAACCATAAATGGTCTTAAACATTGGAGTTAATGTAGCCTATAACTGCTAATACACCCTTTAACCCTGAAGGTTGGTGTGCAGACTGCTGGTCACCATAGCAACAACAACAACAACAACAATCTTGCCTAGCTAGCAGCTAATAAAAAAGGCAAAGAGAAAGAACAACGATAATTTAGAGACAAATAGACTTATTTGCATTTATAATCACTCCAGATGGTTTCCTGATACGTTTAATCTGCAAGGAGAACCTGTGAAACACTAAAAAGTCGCGAAGCTGAAGTTTCTCATTCACCGGCTTCGAATTTTCCCCGTTCCACCTTAAATGGTGCAGCAGTTATATTCTGGCACCTCAGGCCCCATTTAAGGTGGAACAGGAAAATCAGAACAAGAAGCCGGTGAATGAGAAGTGACTTCAGCCTCGTAAAAAGCCAATCATTGAGAGACATTTTACAAGAAACTGTTTCACTTTTGAGGAAAGTTTCCTGCTGGAGATGCAAGAAAGCAGCTATAGCTGAGCTAAAGCTTGAAGCAGAGCAAAGTAAGTCTGAATTTTAATTCATATTTTTTTTAGCTTATAATAGTACATCAGCACATGCTGAGACATATTTACAGCCAAGATGGTAAAATGGACATAAAATGGCTCCCAAGGTGGTAAGAGTTTTGTTGAAAGGACAAAATGGCTCTTCTTAACAATTGGGTTGTTGACCCCTGGGCTAGGCAATGAACCAAAGAACAAAAGGTTGACATACAGACAAGGGGAGGTAGGCCAAGGGAATAGAAACACACAGAGGGTGAAAAAACAAGACATCATTTTCTTGTTTCTTATTTAAGCAAGAAATAAATAAATAGACAGACAGATGTAATGCAGACTGCTGGTGCCAAGAAGTGGGGTTGACCCGACATCAAGAAAAAATCATTGTATTTCACTGAATCATTGATGTGCATTTGTTGAATGACATCAGTGAGAAAGAAATGATTAAAAACAGTGAGATTTCACATTTGTGAGTGCATTTTGGCTGATGAATTGTACTTTTCACTACGGTTATCTGCTGTTCTGGGCTTACATGCATCTGCCCAGTCACTGACCACTGAGGCTGGCAGCCTAAACCAGCCTACTTTATATCTGAACTATTTTTTTTTTTTTTGGCTGTTTTTCTGAACTTGTATTTTGTAAATGAAATGGTGGAATGTGAATCCCCTGCTGCCTGTGAAACTTAGTCATATCTCTAAACGGCCATGTACATGTACCAACACGCCGTGTGACGACAGCTACCTAGCAAAGAGCCACTGAAAGAGTCAGAGCTCACAAAGAGGAAATGAGTAAACGGTGTTCGCAGATAAACGGGGAGGCTTTTTGAGGAAATGAGGAGATTTTATTTACTCACAGTTTTTATACTGTCCTCTGTGGCGCTGACTGAGGGAGGTGAGAAAAAGAACCTCTTACATTCTCTGAATTAAGCTCGACCGAAAGTAACGGTGGCTTCTGGCTTCTGTCTTAGGATTATCAAGAGAAATTCAAATTCTTTAGATATAAACAATGATTTCAAGGGTTAAATCAAATATATTTTGTGTATGTGTATGACTATATTGTTTACCATCAAACAAATGTTGATTCTGTCTTATTTTAAATACCTGCGTGTCTTGTTATCCTTTTTTTAAATGCATGGGTGTCTTTTTTCTTTCCTAAGTACGTGGGTGTTTGTTTTCCCTATTTTAAGTATGTAGGTGTCTTTGTGTGTCTTTTTTTTAGGATGTTTGTGTCTTTTCTTAAGCATGTGTGTCTTTATTAAGTTCGCCTCCTTGTATCTACACTCTTTTTCCATTTTATCAGCTCCACCTACCATATAGGAGAACTTTGCAGTTCTACAATTATTTAAGATTCAAAAGTTTGTTATGTGCACAGAAAAAAAGCCACACTGCACAATGAAATTCTTACACTGCACTACCTCCCAGACTCCCCTTTTCACCATGTTCAGGACCCCACAGGACCACCATAGAGCAGGCATTATCTGGGTGGTGGAACATTCTCAGCACTGCAGTGACACTGATGTAGTGGTGGTGTGTCCACTCACTGTCCACTCTATTAGATACACTTACCTTGTTGGTCCACCTTGTAGATGTAAAGTCAGAGACGATAGCTCATCTGCTGTTGCACAGTTTGTGTTGGTCATCCTCTAATCCTTCATCAGTGGTCACAGAAGGCTGCCCACAGGACGCTGTTGGCTGGATATTTTTGGTTGGTGGACTATTCTCAGTCCAGCAGTGACACTGAGGTGTTTAAAAACTCCAGCAGCACTGCTGTGTCTGATCCACTCAGACCAGCGCAACACACACTAACACACCACCACCACGTCAGTGTTACTGCAGTGCTGAGAATGATCCACCACCCAAATAGTACCTGCTCTGTGAGGGTCCTTTGGGGTCCTGATCATTAAAGAACAGGGTGAAAGGGGGCTAACAAAGTATACAGAGAAACAGATGGACGACAGTCTGTAATTGTAGAACTACAAAGTGAAACTATATTGTAGGTGGAGCTGATAAAATGGACAATTAGTATAGATACAAGATGGTGTGCTTAATAAAGAGGCCAATGGGTGTAAGCTAAGTCAGCATATTGAAACTCTGGAGGCAGAGCTCACAGTGGTCTTCATCCTTCCTGTCTGCACTCGTTGCTTGAGATAAGAATGTGTCTGTGACCCTTTTCCTGAACAGTTATCTGCTATCACACTGATATCTGCAGATCCCAGTTCCAGTCGATCTATAACTCCCTGTTACAAGGTTCCCCAATACTGTGAAGAAAATGAATCCAACATCCCTCGGTGAGTTATGGTACTGATAAGACCACATGATGTGTAACAAAGGAAGTGGGTGTTCAACACACCAACTATCGTGTCTCAAACCATATAAACTTTATAATCAAACATTAATTTTGATTTTTTTTTTTCATTTTAATTGGAGTGTTCATTTTGTCCCTTGTTAACAGAGCCATAAACTAGAACCATTAACAATTATATAATTGATAATAAAAATATCTATCTAATTGATTGGCAATTTAAAACCATGAGATCCCTGAGGAAACCTCCTATAAATTACATAGGCTCTTCATTCAAACTTTATCATTTTATTCCTTAATAAACTTGGAGAATTTGGCGCAGCAGCAGAGAAATCCCTGCACAGGTGGTAATTAGGGGGATTCCACTTATTTTTCTAAATGCATGCATAATTAAACTGTTCTTTACAGTGGTGGTGATAGGAACCAGGGGTCACAATGTCCACAACACAAATATAGACATTTTATTTACTATCCAAAACCACCAGTGAGCCCACACATGTCTTCTGAGTTTTAGGTGATGTTGAGAATGGTAAATAAGTGGTACATTTTTTTAATATATTTTATTACTTTTCTATTCTATTTTACCCTTCCACCATGAATGAATGGGAAAAAGGAAAAAGTTTTAGGCCAAAACCTTTTCAAAAATATTGTAAAACATTGTCTTAGAGATCAGGCAGTATATTCGTAACAGTTTTGTGGAATAACATTATGTAAGGGAGCTTTTAGAGGCATTAAACTATTTAGTCATCTGGTTCCTATCAGCACCACAATGGACAATTCGGACTTGATATGTATCTCAAGAACGAATCATTTGACATCAAACCACTCTGAATGACTGTGATTACACCCTAATTGATTACATTCCCTTTTAACAAAGCTATGAGCTTTCTACCAAGCTACAAACTTAAAAAAGTGGTTTTTCAGGGGTTCTTTAGTAAAGAAAATGGTTCTATATAGAACCATGAACACTCAAAGAACCCTTTGCATCACTAAATGGTTCTTTAGATTGATAGAGAATGTGTTGTATCGTTCTATTTAGCACCTTTTTGAAAAGGGTTCTGTATAGCACCAAAAAGGGTTTTGCTATTGTTACTTGACATTGTAACAATAGTAGAACCCTTTCCGGTGCTATATAGAACCAGCTCCTTTACTAAAGATCCCTTAAAGAACCACCTTTTTTAAGTGTGTACAACAAAGTGAAAAATAGTCTGAATTACTATAGTTTCATTCTCACCACTGGTCATTTCTAATAGCCCTGCTAAATTTGTTTTTAGAGATCTCATATGAAATCGGTGATGATAACTATTTAGTAGTCTCTCACAGAAGCTGTGATTAGTACGCATGTTTTAAATGTATTATGAATCTAATCATCATGCCTACACATTGCTGTACTCACTGTATTGCTCATATATATTATATGATTATATGATATTCAGTGAATACTGTAGATATGATGAACACTTCAGAAGACCTGACAAATAATCACAGCTAACTGATTAATACTGGCCTTTTTCATGCAGGTGTATAGAAAAAAAGATGAGAAACTGTACGTTTTCACAGCCCAGGACAAAGAATCCAGACTTTTATATGCAGACTGTAAAATCCTCCTATGAGGTAAGACCATATTTCTTTCTCATATTCTAAAGAAAACACTGGCGCTTAAAAGACACACTGAAACCTTCACAATAAACCCAGAATGAAGTTAAAAAAATATGCAAGTAACACTGAAGTGAGATTTGGGGTATGAGGTTGCAACAAGATTTTTAAGCAAGTTAACCCAACCATGCTACATCACATCATCCAGAGATATACAGCACTGTGTAAAAGTCAGAGACTACCTTTTATTTATTCAATTATGTATACAATTTCCAGTCAAAACAGCCAGTAAGCATGTTATTCGTTTTTCAGTGTCAGAAAAAAGCAGGAAACATTTAACAGAAAAGCATCAAATTCTAAGTATAATATCAAATCTAATGGTTTTAATTTGCCTACTCTTTACTTTGTGCACCTACTGCCACTTTAACTCTTCCGTCCTTCTAAATTTACCATCAACGAGCCTCACGCAGTACTGAAAGATATGCTTGAATATGCAATGAATTGTGTATTACTTGTTGCTCTCACAGGTCACAGTGGACACAGTGTATGGCCATGCAATTCATATTCCCTCAGAAGCTGTCCTGAAAAGCACTAGGGAGCAGCTGGGCAATGGCCATGAACTGCACTTGACCGTATCTGTTCTTAACCGCAGCCTTTTCGAGGTTAGTGATTTTGGCCAAGGTGGGCATCTATTATTGTTTAATGCAAGCGTGCCAGACTCCAGTCCTGGTGGGCCACAGTACTGCACAGTTGGGCGTAATGAGTTTGAATGTGTGTGTTATGTCCTATGTAAGCTGGAATGCCTGGGAAGCTGTAATTCAAGTGATTCCTTATGAGATCTGTGATATTACTCCAGCATTTTTCTTCAATGTCCAAATTCTTTCAGTCACATAAGTAATAATTCCAGAGCGCTCTCAGTGACAGTCCTGTTTGAGTCAATCTTACACTAATGTAATAACAAAATTACCTATGGTATTTTGGGAAAACTACACAAGCCAAAGGTAGGCAACATGGACACATGAACATCACATTTATGCATGATTGCTGACCATCTCCGCCACAAGAGCATTAGTGAGGTCAGGCACTGATGTTGTGCATGGTAAGCCAGTGAATCTCTTCCACTCCAGACTCAGCAAACCATTTCTGTATGGACAGATCCATGCAGAAAGCATGATTACTCACTCCAGAGAGCTTTTCCACTGCTCAAGAGTCCAACAGTGGTCTGCTTTACCCTACTCTGGCCAACACATGGCACTGCAGTTGGGGATCTTAGGGGATCTTAGGCATGTTCGCAGCTAGCTGCTCAGCCATGGAAACCCAATCTGTGCACCTCTTTATGGCAGGTTTTGTGCTGACATTGCTTTCAAAAGTCATCCACATTTCCACTTCACCATAACAACACTTGCAGTTGACTGGGGCCACTCTAACAGGGCGGAAATTCAACAAACTGACTTGCTGGAAAGGTGCCAACCTGTGACAGTGGCACATTGAAAGTCACCAAGCTTTTTAGTATGACTCATTCTACTGTCAGGGTTTCTCTATGGAAATTTCATGGATGCACACTTGATACTTGATTTTGCATTGCTGTTGTGGCTGAAATGGCCGAACTCACTGCTTAGAATATACTGTATCACATATGAACTGGCCAGTCTTACAAAAATTACATCACAGATCCTCAAAAGTGTATCCAGCTTGAAAAGTAGGGAAATCACTAAGCCGTGCTATAGTTCTCTCAGACTGGAGGTCTGGCTGATGTACAGCAGTTTCTCAACCCAGAATACCTGTGACAAGTGTACTGGGCATTGGTGTAGACAAAATGTAGACCTTTTTGTGGACCCCTGGTTGATTTTCTCAGAAATATATGTTCTCAGATTACAACATAATGTGTATATAAGTATGATTTGTATTGTTTTGTTTCCCCCTTGACCCTGTATATTTGGCTCTATTAATAAAAGATTGCAAATTCGATTAACACAGATAAAAACCACACAGTTTGAGTGATGCTATAGCCATTCGCACCAGGAGTCCAAGAGAGTACAATCGGCCTCGGCCTTTCCTCTCCCCACATCACTCTGCTAGCCATTGTGGGCCTTTTAACTAAGTTAATAGAATTGGCAGTTAGTGTTCTCCTCCAAGCGTTTTGAGCTGTTTAATGAAGTTGCATTAGTGTCAAATTGAAAAGATGCTGGCTTCACGTGACTCGGAGGAAACTTGTGCAGGCCTTCACCCTCCTAATACTGGTAGTATGAACTGATTGGGGGAGACCTAACTAACGGGTGAAACTGGATACGATTAAACTGGGAAGAAAATGGGCGAACACATTCCTGTACCTGACATGTACTGGGGGAAAAAAGAGCTTCTAATTCTGATTCTGATTCATCTGTCTGTATTACTGCAAAGTACAGTGGTTGCCTCATACTGATTCACTGCATGTTTTAATCTGTAGCAATAGTGAGTCATAGTGGTGTTCTCTACCTGTATTTTGGCCCAGGCACGTTCAGATAAAGGATCTCCTCATGAGCAGGTTTTAGGAGTGTGGCTTGGCAATCAAGATGTCCACGACCTTTCTCATCCCGTCAGGATGGTGTTTGTGAATGTCTATCAGGTATGATATTTACCTGTTGCGCAATAGAAGTGAACTGTGTTATATCACTATAACTACATACTGGAAATGTAGGCTTGGTCATTGGTCATTTACATACAGTAGGGTCCTACATCTGAGACCCCATTGAAAATCTGGGACTGTTTTAATTTAATCCTGAAAATAAACAACAGAACATTGTATAATTTTGAAAGAATTAGAACAAAGAAAAGTTACAACAAATAAAATGACAAAGAAATATTTGAGATTCTGCACTGTTTCTAGATCACTATTCACATTTATGTCACTGACCACATTAAGGCCTTTGTACAAAAAGGTCGATTTTTTTAAAGTCTTATTTCTTCTATTGAAAGATCTATCGTTTCGGCGACTCTCAGGTGGATTTGATCCACTCAACATAGACTTTTGTCCCTGTTAGTACACTAAAAATTGCTATGAAATTCTGAACGTCATGTAAATATGTCAGATTCTACTTTTCACTCAGATTATTACACTGATAATATCTGAAAAGACTGCAAAAGTGAAGCATTTTCATTAGTGGTCTCAGACAGTTGGTCCTCACTAAAATGGTAGCACTGCTAACAAACTGCAATTTCAGCAAAATTTGTCCTCATTTGTAAAGAAAAAAATTCCTATCTTTCAGAAAGGGAGTGGGGAATGTGTCTTCTGGAAGCTTTCGACCAACAGCGAACAAGGTCCTGAACCGAACTCTCAAATCAATCCTGGTGAAATCTGAAATAACTTCTTTTCTCCTGACAAGAACATGATAGTGAGATTATAAAAACAAGTTGTGGGTCTTTGATTGATGCCTGTTGTTGATTGTAAAAAAGATGACAGGTCAAGTGGTTTGGTGAGTTCCAGTTTCATGTTTTGTGTTTAGGTAGTTGGAGCACAGATGGCTGTAACACAATCCAGAACAACACAAACTTTATCTGTGAATGCAATCACCTCAGTTTCTTTGCAGTGCTGATCGTAAGTGAAAGCTTCAAACACACACTGTATGATCTGATTTTGTTAACGGAGCACTCTTTATTTTACATCATTCTTGGTTCTGGATATGACTGTTGTACATAACATTCTTCTCTGACAGAGTCCTGATGTGCCGGATCCTGTTGACATTCAGCGTCTTGAGTATATCTCATACATTGGGTCATCTCTTTCTGTGGTGTTCACAGTTGTCATCATCGTGATGTATCTGTGCCACAAGTGAGACGTCTCTTATTGTGCATTCACACCACAGTCACGGTGTTTTCTACAACCCCATTTCCAAAAAAGTTGGGACGCTGTGCAGAATGGACAAAAAATTAGGATGCAATGATGTGCAAATCATGTAAACCATATTTAAAGGAAAATACTACAAACACAACATATAAAATGTTGAAATTGAGTCCATTTTGAATTTGATGCCAACAACACATTCCAAAAAAGTTGGGACGGGGGCCTGTTTACCACTGTGTTTCATCACCTCTTCTTTTAACAACACTCTGTAAGTGTTTGGGAACTGAGGAGACACTGCTGTAGTTTTGAAAGTAAAATGTTTTCCCATTTATGTTTGATACAAGATTTTAGCTGCTCATCAGTTCAGAGTCTCCTTTGTTGTGTTTTTCACTTCATAATGTGCTAAATGTTTTCAGTGGTGACAGGTCTGGACTGCAGGTCAGTTTAGCACCTAAACTCTTTTAATACAGAGCAATGCTGTTGTAATACATACAGAATGTGGTTTGGCATTGTCTTGCTGAAATAATCAAGGCCTTCCCTGAAAAAGACGTCGTCTGGATGGCAGCATATGTTGCCAAAACATGTATATATTGTTCAGCATTAATGGTGCCTTCACAGATGTGCACATCACCTGTGCCATGTGTACTAATGCACCCCTATACCATCATGAATACTGGATTTTGAACTGTGCACTGATAACAAGCTGAGTGGCCTTTAGCCTGGAGGACACGGTGTCCATGATTTCCAAAAAGAATTTCATGTTGATTTGTCAGACCACAGGACACTTTTCCACTTCCCCTCAGTCCATTTTAAATGAGCTCCGGCCCAGAGAAGGTGGCAGGATTTCTGGAACCTGTTTATATATGGTTTCTTCTTTGCGTTTAAGAGTTTTAATTAGCATTTGTGGATGCAGCAACAAACTGTTTTCATAGACAGTGGTTTTTAGAAGTGTTTCTGAGCCCATGCGGTGATTTCCACTACAGAATCATGTCTGTTTTTAATGCAGTGCCGCCTGAGGGCCCAAAGATCACAGTCGGCTAATACTGTTTTTTGGCCTTGTCCCTTGCATACAGAGATTTCTCCAAATTCTCTGAATCTTTTAATGTTATTATGTACCATAGATGATGAAAAGCAAAAGTTCTTTGCTATTTTACATTGAGAAAAGTTATGCTTGATTTGTTGCATTGTTTGATCATGCAGTCTTTCACAGAGTGGTGAACCCCTCCTCATCTTTACTTCTGAAGACTCAGAAAGGCTCTTAGCATTACACAACTTTACCAGCCTTTTGTTGCCCCCCGTCCCAACTTTTTTGGAACGTGTTGTTGGCATCAAATTCAAAATGGGCAAATATTTTTCAAAAAACAATAAAATTTTGATTATGTATTTGTTAATTGGCAATCACTGTGGTGAGAATTCCACTGATTTTATAAAATGTCTGCATAACTCATTTGTTGAAATGTAATCAGTCATTCAGAGTGACTAGAGAAACTTACTGAACCATGTTTTCGTAAAAGTGGTGGTGATGGGATCCAGGAGTCTCAACACCTACAAGGCAAATATAGCCATTTTCATCACTAATCAAAACAACCACTGACCCTAAACATGTCTTCTCAGTTTTAATATGTAATGTTGACAATGGTGAAATGGTGGAAATCTGAAAATTGAAATATGTTTTCTTTGGGAACTACTTTGCCTTACAACACTTTGCATGTACCTCTCCACTGTATATAATTTAGGTCAAAATCTTATCACAAAATTGTCATAAAACAATGTCTCAGCCATCAGGCCACATATTCATAACCATTTCATGTTATAACATTCTGTGAGGGAGCTTTTAGAGGTCTGGTTCCTATCACCACTACTGTGAAAAACTCTCAGTAAGGCCCAATCCCATTTCTTCTTTTTACCCCTACCCCTTGTTTTCAAGTGTCACCCTAACCCTTTGGAACTGAGTTACAAGGGGTAGTGGTTGAAATCTTGCCATATGAAATGGGACCCTCAAATTAAAAACAAAAACAAAAACACTGCTTCATTAACAGGCTACTAGCAGCGCTCTGTTTTTTTGTTTTCATTTAACAACGTGGGTGGGTAGTTCATTATTTCATATCATTTGGTTTTATATATCAAAAACCCTTTTAGAAAAAGAAATTCAAGTTAATTTTTTTTTTTTTTGCATCTCATTTCTAACTGACACAATGTGTGACTTCTCTGTACACAGGAAACGGAAGGCAGGACAGACTCTCATCATTCATATACAGCTGACAAGTTCGCTGTTCCTACTGCACCTCTTTTTCCTGGCCAGTTCAATTTGGTCCAGTGCAGAGTGGGGAGGCTGCTGGACCCTGGGATTCTTGCTGCACTGGGCCCTGCTGGCCACTTTCACCTGGATGGCTATTGAAGGCTTCCATCTGTACCTGCTACTGGTGCGGGTCTTCAACATCTGCATCAGCAGATACCGACTTAAACTAAGCCTGGTGGGCTGGGGTGAGTTATAAAGATTTGATTCACTGTCATCAAGTCTTCTGACAAGGGTAGCAGTCACCAGCCCTGCTTCTGGAGATCTACCTTCCTGCAGACTCCATATATGCACACACACACACACACACACACACACACACACACACACACACACATTAAATCGATTATCCTTCCTGTTCTAGGAGTTCCTACAGCTACAGTGATGATCTGTGGAATGGCTGGTGCATATGGCAAGTACACTCTCATGGAGAACTCCAGCAGAACCACTAGCCTGTAAGGCCTGTCCAACAGTTCCAGAACATTTCTGTTAATTTGTATTCTTTATCTCCACTTTAACCATATTTGCATTTTGCCTCCATTATACAGTTGCTGGGTTACTACTAAGGCTGCAAGGTACATAACAGTGAATGGTTATCTGGGGCTGGTGCTGCTCTTCAATGCTGTTATTCTGGCAGTGATGGTGGTGAAGATGCGGCAGCTGAGAGCACGAAAGATCCAGGCGGGTAACAGAGTGAGGAGGATGTGGAAAGACTGGGCCAGCCTGCTGGGCCTCAGCTGTGTTTTGGGGCTCCCCTGGGGGCTGGCGTTCATGACACATGGACCCCAGTCTATCAGTCTTTCAGCAATTTACCTTTTCACTGTGCTCAATGCCTTTCAAGGTAGGTCTTGTTTCATCAAGCATATAAACTTGGTGTTAAAGCAATCATTCTGTGAAAAATCAAATGTGAACAATTTTTCCCTTACACCAAATGTAGTTGATCAACCAAGACATACCATTGTTATTATAACAAAAACATACAATGTCATTGATGAAAACACCACTCTTGTGAAGCACCAAAAGCTATTTGAGTGCCCATGTGGAGAATCTATAGCCTGCTAAATGTGAGTGAGTGAGTGAGTGAGAAAATGAACGAGTGAGTTGCACGCCAGGTCCATGGGCTGATTTGCTTAAAATCTAAAAATACAAAATACAAACAAAATTAAAAGTAAAAGCTAAAAAATTCCACTGCTGTCTATGCATGGCAATGTTATGATAAATTTCCCTTAAAGCCTCCTGATTTCTTCTGTTTTCATGTTTGCTGCACTAAATGGTTTCAGATCCTTATACAAAATGTTATATAAGGAGAACATGAGGAAACACAAAACACAGTTTTAAATGATCAGAAAAAACAGTTTTGCAACACCAATATCAACCACTTGAAAAAGTAAAATGGTAGAAATAAACTTAACAACTGGTTGTGCCAAATTTTGCAGTGACAACTGCAACCAAACACTTCCTGTAACTCGAGATCCGTCTTTTGCGTAGTTTTAAAGGAATTTTGTTGCAGAATTCCTTTATTTCAACCACATTGAAAGACAGGCATATAGGCAATAGGGTTTGAGTCCGGACTTTGATTAGGCCACTCCTAAACCTTAATTTCGTTTCTTTTGAGCCACTCGGAAGTAGATTCACTTATGATGTTCGTCAGGGTTCTTTTTTCTTGGATAAGTTGTTGCTGTGCTTTTGGAGGAATTCTGGTAGGCCGGCCACGTCTTGGAGGATCATCACTGTTTCAGGTTTTGTCCGTTGTGGTTCACTGGAAAGCCAGAGCTTTAGAAATGGATTTGTACCATTTTCCAGACTGATATATTTCAATAACTTTCTTTCTCATTTTCTCCAGACTTGTTTTTTATTGCAGCAGGAGCATGCTGCTTGTTGAGAACATTTAGCCTACTTCACACCAGCTGTGGGTGTGTCTGGTTTAGTCCACAATAATTAAATATATTTGGGATAACTGGTTGATTGAGGAGCAGCACGGTGGTGCAGTGGGTAGCACTGTTGCCTCCCACAGTCCAAAGACATGCAGTCAGGCCAGTTAGTTATGCTAAATTGCCCCTAGGTGTGAGTCTGTGTGTGTGTATGTGTATGTATATGTCTGTCTGTCTGCCCTGCTATAGACTGGCGAACCTGTCCAGGGTGTTTCCTGCCTTCAGGCTCCAGTCCCCCCACCCAGAAGGATAAAGTGGCTTAGAAAATGTGTGTATGTGGTTAATTAAGTGATTTGGGGGGGAATTAATTTTTCACACAGGGCTAATTGGGGGTTGGATAACTTTTTCTCTTGAATAAAAAGGGCAGATACCAAATATGGTTTGCTAATACATTCCTGGTGAAGGGAATTGTGTATATTTGATTTTTCACCAAACTCTTACTTTAATGTTGTTGATTTGTTACCTCACACCTGTTGTGTTGAAGTCTTCTAGATATTACTGATACTATATGTTAACATGTCTAAATAAACAGGTGAAAAATTATTTGGGTCCCTCTGCAATTTATCTTCCAGGTGTCTTGATGTTCCTGTGGTTCTTATCGATCACCTGTAAGTCCATTCATGAGGAGCAGCAATCAACAAAGGGCTCCTCTATGAGCAACGTCACCTCAGGATGATACAGGATGATACATTTTGGCGACTTTTTCGGTAAATTCAGCGTAAGAATATTACTAGTTAGCACTTCCGCAAAGTCATGCAGCAGAAAATAAATACTAGTCTGTCTGCTGTCCAGTGACAGAAGTCCTTAGCCCTCTGTATCTTAGTTGTTTTGTGTGCAGGTCTTAAAAATCTCTGTTATGTAGGCCTTTCTACACGATGTGTAATCACGATGACTGCAATTGTCAGCAATCGTTATGAAGCTAATTCTAATTTTTTTTTAGATAATTCTAGCTCTTTAGCGTGTATGCTACCAGACAGGGAGTTTTTAAGCTTATATTTTTCGCTCTGTAGGAGAACATGTAGAGAACATGTCGACTCTACACATAATTCTGTGTAACTGTAGACTTTAGTGTGAGTGTGAGCACAAGGAACTCTCAGAATTGAAAGGTTCTATCTGTGTTTGATCCATTACAGAAAAATATTTCCAAATATCCGACATATTCTTACACTGAGCGGTCAAAAGTATCTTCAGACAATGACTTTGTTAGGATATGAAAGGTGATTGCACTACAGAAGTTTTGCTAGTTACATAAGTTAACATAAGTTTAAAGTTAGATTTGTGACTCTCAGTATATTAAAACTGCACTAAACACAGATAGAACCTCATAATTCTAGGGTGTGGTAATGTAAACATGAGTTACAGAAACCTTTTTTTGTGGTTATTTAAATTTGCTTTCATTCATACTGTCAATTTCAAATATCCATGTCTTCACTGAACATTTTTTGCAAAGCCAGTTATTTTTGAATAATATTTAGTGTTCAAATTTTTGACTTAAATGTAGCAAAAGTAACTTCGGAAAATGTTATTTTTGAAGGTGTGTAAAACAACGAGTGTGTTTACATGCACTCAATAATCCAGTCATAATTGGATTTCTGCAGTTATCCGATTATTCAAATGGTCATGTAAGCACCGTACTGTGATCTAGAAATCGGATTAAGAAATCCAATAAAGAGGCTGGATTTTAGCTCAGTATTCAGATTTCTCAGTGCACGTAAACTCTTACTCTGATTTCTATCAGATTTCTCAGTGCATGTAAACTCTTACTCTGATTTCTATCAGATTTCTCAGTGCATGTAAACTCTTACTCTGATTTCTATCAGATTTCTCAGTGCACTTAAACTTTTACTCTGATTTCTGTCAGATTTCTCAGTGCACGTAAACTCTTACTCCGATTTCTATCAGATTTCTCAGTGCACGTAAACTCTTACTCTGATTTCTATCAGATTTCTCAGTGCACGTAAACTCTTAATCTGATTTCAATCAGATTTCTCAGTGCACGTAAACTCTTAATCTGATTTCAATCAGATTTCTCAGTTCATGTAAACTCTTACTCTGATTTCAATCAGATTTCTCAGTGCATGTAAACTCTTACTCTGATTTCAATCAGATTTCTCAGTGCACGTAAACTCTTAATCTGATTTCAATCAGATTTCTCAGTTCATGTAAACTCTTAATCTGATTTCAATCAGATTTCTCAGTTCATGTAAACTCTTACTCTGATTTCAATCAGATTTCTCAGTTCATGTAAACTCTTACTCTGATTTCAATCAGATTTCTCAGTGCATGTAAACTCTTACTCTGATTTCTATCAGATTTCTCAGTGCACTTAAACTTTTACTCTGATTTCTGTCAGATTTCTCAGTGCACGTAAACTCTTACTCCGATTTCTATCAGATTTCTCAGTGCACGTAAACTCTTACTCTGATTTCTATCAGATTTCTCAGTGCACGTAAACTCTTACTCTGATTTCTATCAGATTTCTCAGTGCACGTAAACTCTTAATCTGATTTCAATCAGATTTTTCAGTGCACGTAAACTCTTAATCTGATTTCAATCAGATTTCTCAGTTCATGTAAACTCTTACTCTGATTTCAATCAGATTTCTCAGTGCATGTAAACTCTTACTCTGATTTCAATCAGATTTCTCAGTGCACGTAAACTCTTACTCTGATTTCTATCAGATTTCTCAGTGCACTTAAACTCTTACTCTGATTTCAATCAGATTTCTCAGTGCATGTAAACTCTTACTCTGATTTCAATCAGATTTCTCAGTGCACGTAAACTCTTACTCTGATTTCTATCAGATTTCTCAGTGCACTTAAACTTTTACTCTGATTTCTGTCAGATTTCTCAGTCTGCGCGAGAACGGACGGGGAATGTCGTGAGATGCAGCAAAACACTTGGAGCAGCGCTGAAACCAAACACAAAATGAAGGATTTACATATTCTTCATCTTCTAGATAATGTATGTTAATATTTTCAGGTAAAGTCGCGCAATGTTAAAAAAAAAGCTGCAGTATGAAGTTTGAATTTTACATTACGTTTATGTTACATATTCTCAGTGCGTTTATTGGCTGGTTGTAAAGCAGAAATTCAATTACTGCCTGACTTTTGAAGACTCAGAGTTTCCCCATTATCAAGAGCATGTAAACGTGTTGATCGGATTACTGACAAAATCTGATTTTCTGCAGTTATCAGATTATTAAGTGCATGTAAACGCACTCAATATCAATAATAAATGGACGGTGGTTAAGGAGAGCTGTGACAGAAGTTTATTTTGTTTAATGTGGTAAATGTAAAGAAAGAAAAACTTAATGCCTTTACATTCATTCTGTACTATAAGTGCAATCTGTTGAGTAATCTGCTGGCCATTTCACTGAGCTTTGTGGTATGCATTTCATACGTTAGATGTGCTGGGACACCAGGCTAACTTATCACGAGCAAGAAAAAAGGTACATAACTTTATTTGAAAAATATGTTTTTCCTACTACAAACACAATCAGTCGCTGATGTTTCTGTGAAATGTAGGGGGTAAGGTTGAAAAAAAAATATTATATTTAATAATTAGAACAGCCAGAAGCTGTAACCATGACCTCTGTCTGTGTGGCCATATTTTCTCCTATCCAAAGCTTTCAGCTACATGTTTAGCAAACTAATGTAACACAGCCTTCTATTACAGTTGAGGTTCTAATTTCACATTCATCTGAGAGCTCTTGTTGAAAATCAAATGTTAAGCAGACGAACTTCATGTATGGGATAGAGAATAGTTTCTGTGAGTATCCCTAAAAGCGTTTTAAATTTGTATGCTAGATCATTTTTGCATACTTTGAGGTTATGTTAAATCATTTGGTACCAAGTTTGGCGTCAAGTTTTTTTCTGTGTGTATTTGAATTATTCTCACAGTTGTGACCATTCAGCCTTAAGTAAAGATCTATACATACAGGGGTGTCATTTTACTAGACTTCAGTCCTCCTTTTGCTTTTGAATATTTCACATATTTGATATGTGCTGCACTGATTGAGTTTTCAGAAAGGTGGTTGTGATAGTGTTCAGCTGCTCTTATGTCGTTCATCTCTTATTTGATGTGCTTGATGTTGATAATATTTATTTTGTTGTTGTTTGTCATGTTTTTGTCATATTTTCTATTCTCTCTGCTGTTTTCTATGCAATTTTAAATGCACAACATCCACAACAATGTACAGATAAATAAACATTTCTGATACAGGCTGAAGAGTCTCCCACAAGGGGGAGCCATTAGCACTCAAGCAGCATTTTGTGTGCATCATTGAAAGGAAAAAGTTGGGGGTGTCTGTGGTGGTCAAGGGTTTTTCAACACTGTGAAATGTCATCATTACATGATTACAATGAAATATATATGAAATATTAAGGTAAGAATAACATGTAGGAACAAACAGACTAATGTAAAATGAACTTCAGCCAACTCTTTTCCCAAATAGGGTACTTGCACTCTCCTATAGCTCCAGGCAAAATCAACACTTTTTAACACTGCAGAAAAATTCCAAAATAGCTGTCGTAGCTAATAATAGACGATAGCTAGCTGCTTCATATCTCATTTCCATAAGGCTAACTGGTTCATAGTAGTGGTAGTAATAGCTTAGTAGTAGTCCTAATAAACCTAATTATTCATTTAAACAATTCATTTAATACATTTTACATGTTAGTTTACCTGACCCTTTTACCTTAGAAGTGACACTGATAAGCATCTGTAGTGGTTAGATGGAAATAACCTGTGATAACCGTTGTGTCGTTTCATTTCCGTCATTTCATGGGAGCAGCATTAGTCACTATTCAAAGTGTACTGAAATGACTAATGACACAAACCAGGTTTCCAGCGGTGTAAACTGCCTTACTGCCTCTCTAAGTGTCTTCCTATGACTCGTCAGTATTCCCCCGTTTCCACTTTTTTCCCCTGATTCGATCAAACGTCTATGGTCTGGTTGGCAAGCCTAGCCGAGTTAAGATTATAGTACATGATAACCACATACAGGCTTTAACCAACATTCAAACCAGGGGTGCAAATTTGGGCTGACAAGTCAGGGCAGACCAAAGCCTGGAGGCCACCTGCTGACATTGGTCCTCATTAGATATATTGTCATATATCTAATGGCTTGTAAATCTATATCTCCTATGTAGCTAGATTAAAAGAACAAGAATAATGTGATGTACTTTTTGATGCAAGAAAGAAAAAAAAGAAAAAAACTTCTTAAATGTGCCCTTTTTCCTTAACTACATACTTAAATTAAGATAACTATTATTCTTCAAAAACTTCTTTCTCAACCTTTCTCTTATGAACAATTGTGAGAACAAGTAGTATTCCTGAAAAAGACCTTACAACAGTCTTAAAACTGTCTTAGACTCTATGAATCGACAGAGTGAACCTCTTAAACTGTAACTTTCAATGTGTTTCACAAAATGTAACTGTGGAAATAAACCAAGTAGTAAACCATTTACTCCACTGTCACATCTAGTTTTTGTTTGCTAAATGTTTTTAAACGTTTGTATTGCCTTCATAGCGCGCCGATGTAAGTAAACTGAATAACCAGTTAACAAAAATATGGTATAAATTCTGATAACCTGTAAAATGTCACATAATATTGAATAACCTGTAGCACATACAGAAACTTCACAATTGTTTTTAAGAAAATAATTAAGACTGTCTTAAGGGAATGTTTTACAATAATTGCATTTTATTTTTTTCTTAAACGTGTTCTTGAGAAAGGTCCTAAGAAAACATCTTCGTCAGATTCATGACCTGTTCTTAAATCGCAGAACTGTTCACATCTTTGTGCTCTTGAGTGTGTGTAGACTCTGTACTTACCTAAGAACAAATCCCAAATACGAAAACATTGGTGAATGTTAGAATCTTCATGAAAACTGCTTAAGTGGCTTTTAAGAAGAAATTTCGGTAACACTTTCTATGAATGTCACGTTTGTAAGCATCTATAAACACACTTATAACATGTTGTAATGCATTCATAAGGCATTATAAACATGGTTGTAAGTATTTATAAAAATGAATTACACTCAATTACACTTTAAAGCCATGTTTATTATACATTATGAATTGTTAATATAATGTATTATAAGCAGTGTTAATAACTTGTTATACTGTCAGTGCCAAAGAAGTCACTCCCAGCTTGGAGAGCATAAACAAAAGACAAATACAGAGTTTGTTTACATCCTGAAATTTCCAGTATTTCATTTGAGCGTGAAGTCACTGTGGAGTGAAGGCCTGGAGAGGGAGAGGCGAGATAGTAGAGTGCTGTCATTGTAATTTGTTGCCTCACTGGTTCTAACATCAAGTGCTAGAACCCTTCACTCTGTAACACTACACTACAGTACAGTAATGCTAATTTCTGCTAGCATTCTATAGTATTAAGTATTAAGTTAGTGCCAAGCTAACGGTGGTGTACATTAAAAGTGGTGTATATTGACTTTCCCACATTGGGTAAGTGATGGCAGCACTAGTTTAAAATCAGACATTTGAAGCCTGTAATGAGCTTTATTGTGTATGTTTTAGTGTTTCAGTAAATCCTTCAGTAAATACTTCAACTTGAAGCCTCACTCTTAACACTGGAGGAGGCTTTAGTACAGTACGCTTCACTTCACTTAGAGCGGACAAATACAACTTACGAGCTCTTATAATTTGTTATGAACACTACTTATAATGCATTATGTTAACAATTCATAATGCATAATAAGCATGGCTATAATGTGTAGTGCATTTATATAAATATTTATAGCCATGTTTATGATGCCTTATGAATGCATTATAATATGTTATGAATGTGTTTATAGATGCTTACAAACATGACATTCATAGAAAGTGTTACAGAAATTTCTTCTTAAGAACAATTGGTGAATGAGGTCCATGAATGAGGTCCATGAACTTTTTTTATGAACTTCCTAGTGTTTGTATTAAGAGTACTTGTGAGTTTTTACTTAGGAAAGCCTTCATAAATCTGACACCAGGTTGTTAAAAGGTGCTACGGTGCGTTATGTCATGCGTCCACTTTCAAACTACACAGTGAAATCAGTGTTTCTGGAAATTGGAGGACAAATTAGTGAGAAATGTTTACATTAATTCAGGAACATTAGACCTTTTCTCACCTGCATTTCATTGGAGCACAAAACTAGCCTAGAACCCAGCTTGGATAGTTGAACTTACTCGCATTTTAGCAATTCGGCAACAAAGTGGCCAATGGGGTAAGAGTTTTGGTTCACTCTAAAACTAGCCGCAACTAGCAGTAAGGTCACTGTAGTCTGGACCTCAGTAGTTTCAGATGTTTTTTTTGTCATATATCTCCACTAATGAGATTTAATGCTGACGTGGATTGCGGTAGTCTCCGCAGTTGCACAGCCATGGGTTTCACAGACCCAAGCAAATAAGGATGGAATATTTATTAATTAAGATAATAAAAGTTGATTGTTTTCTGTGAGTGCTGTTGCTGTGTTATGTCCAATCAAAATCATTACTCTCTAAACCACACTAGGCCTCATTTTCTCAGCCCTCCAATCACTGCTTAGCAACCATTGCTTTCCATCATTGCCTCAAGCCTTCAATTCCTTATCAGCGTCCGTCATGTCCGTCTAAGATGAGAAATTAAAGGTGTATTGTGTGATCTACTCACACTACAACGAACATCAGAACGTTTTGTGTTGACAGCCATATTGATGGCATAGCATTATGTAACATAAATAAGAAGTCAACATATATTTGGCTGTATTTTGCCTCAGCTTGCAATATGGTATCATGGGTGAAAGAAGCTTTTATTGGAAAGTCACATTCGAAAGTATGTCATCAAAAACACCCTCACCCCTTATTTTGTGTCAGTGGTTAAATGACCCTGTGGGGGTGGGGGATATGTCTGTTTAGAAGAAATAATGAAGGTTCACCCACTGACCTCAAAACAATGGTGACTCACTAAACCACAGCAGACAGTTTCAATTTCAGGCCTTCAGGCATTCGTTCATTTGAAGAACTATTTGCACCAATTCTTGCTCAGTCTCTGAAAAAAGAAAGAAAGAAATCTTAGTGACTCGACACGGTTAATCTTTTAGACAGTAAAGAGAAGTAGAAAAGGAGATTCAGCAGTTATGGGGAATGATGTGAAAACAGAGGAATGGAAACTACCCGACAGACGTCTCCATTTTACTGTGGGAAACTGAGTGGTGTCTGGGTACGTGACACTCAAGTGTATTCTGTTGACGTCTTTACTCTGAACTGTATTCTGTTGATGTCCAGGGTTACTCATGTTCCTGTGGGTCTATGAGACCACGAGGAGGCGTTCATCTCCATCTAACTTTAATTAGACTTATGAAAACAGATGTGGTATTGACTGAAAGTTTAGAATCTGCATTTTGTATGTTTCAAAAAATGTGTGAGAAATAATTAATATTTATTTACACCATGCCTTTGTTATGGCAACATGTTTTGGAGAAATATTCCATATGGTATTTTGTGTTATGTATAATGTGCCTATACATTTTAGGCTCCTTGAGAAGTACACTACTGTGGAGAAGGTAGAGACTACCCTTTGTACGTTTAAAGTCAAAACTTAAAAAAAAAATAATTTCCCATTTTTAACCGTAAATGAATCAGAAACCTTAACAACTACATTTAATATCAACATTTTCCGTATTTAGTACCCAGTAATTTTTTAATAAGAACCTTCTGTGGCGTGTGCCATCCCACCTGCCACACCAATTCTGCAGCTCTTAAATATGATGCAACAACATGTACAACATGTCTGTACTGCAAGAATTCATGAAGTGGACAAGAATATTTAAAAAAAAAAAAGGCTTAATTAACACAAGGAGCCAACTGATCGCAAGAAATTACCAGACACACCTCTGTGTGTGAGCTGCTTTACCGCTCGGAACACAGACAGAGAGTGCAGAGCTGCCACTGGAGGAGGGTCAGTACGGACAGAAACAGTAGCCCTTCTGTGTTAATTTCATATAAAAAACTAGCAATGAATTTTACTGCAGTGATTCTTAACCTCTTACATGGCCAGGAAACGCCAGCAGGCCCAAAGTTTTATTACACAGTTCTATAACCAAAGAATAGCTCAACCAATTTGCATTTAAGTCCTTGTAGTAACTAAATAATAAGCCTTATTATGTAATAAGCCTGGAATTTTAAGGGGTTAAACTGTTGTGGTGTAATTCTGATGTGTTTTTGTTGGTTCGCCACATGACGGGGAAAGTGTGCCAGTTCATTTCCACGACTGTGAAATGTGTGGTGAGCAGGGGTGCCACCAGGCATTTTGGGCCACATGAAAAGATATCACCACCGCACCTCCCAACAACCACAGGCTACGCCAACCCTGCAAATATAACACTGTGCAGACATGCGTACAACATCCTGCAAACTGTGGAATTCATTATTTGATGCAAGAGTGATACCCTCTATGAGAAGATAACCCTCTGTAATGTGCTGAGTGTTTGAATTCTTATCAGTGAAAAGAATTTAATCATTTTTCTTTTTTCATAATAATAAATCTGAAGATCTGAACTATGTTAAAAGATATGGTCTTGCAAATGAGCATGATCTTAAATTTGCAGGCATAAACACACGGAGCAACAGTACACCACCCCCTGCTCTCAGCTTTTCAAAGAAATTTGAATGGATATTTTTCCACACCTGCACAGTTGAGCCTTAGAAGTTGGTTTGGAAATGTTCTTTTTTTGTCTATTATCTTTTCTCATTAACAGCTTCCTGACAGCTACACATCCTTTCAGACCCATAGTGTTGAGTTGTCTTCTCGCAGAGGAGGATGGACAGAAATATCTGTGGATTTTTTCAGATCTGAGTGAAACTTGATTTTCTGATAGCTTTACCTGCTGTTTATTGTGACAATGTTAGTTGTTAGGACTTCCACTCTCTATTTCTTTTACATGTATGTATTTTAATGAACTCCAGTTTTGGAAACTCAGTCATATCTAATCTCCTCAGTAATTTCCTGAAAAAGGAACAAATTGTACTCCATTTTGACTGGAAATAAAACAAATGAGGGATGGTCTCAGGCTTTTGCAGAGTAAACTGCACTAAACCGCACTAAATTTTACATTTTTGGAGGGTTTACTGTAACACTAGGCTGATGAGTCAGACACTTGTAACTGGAAGGTTTACTGAAAAAAAGAACTGATACAAAAAACAGGATACACACAGATCAAAAACCAGTAGAGCAAAACGTAATGCATGGGAGCAGGCAAAACCGTAGTCGTAAACAAGTGAGGGTCAGAACCAAAAGATCTATCTGACATGTAAACAAAGCCAACAGGGAAAATCCGAAAAACGACAAAGAGAAACACAGCAAGGTCAAACATGGAATAAGAGGCAAACTGGAAAACAGCTCAGCAAACACTGACAGAACAGGGGCAATACTTCACAATGTACCAATGAAACAGACCAGCTTATATACACAGTTCTACAGGTGATGTCAATCAGAATTCAGGCCACTTGGATCAGGCTAGTTCACTGGTGATTGGTTGATGGAGTCACATGACATACTGAGGGCTCTTGGGAGTTGGAGTTCGTAATGAAATCAGAGTCCGACTGAGAACCAGGAAGCGTGACGTTTACTGTACTCATCTGTTAAACTTACTAATGTTTATCTAGTAACACATACTTTTTTCATGTTTAATCCTTAGTTACTCTGGTAAAGGTAGTTAAGATCAATTAATTTAAATAAGTCCTACAGACTGAAGAGTTTTTTGCCCAAAAAAAGTAAAACCTACCTGCACATCTTAATTAAAGAAAGTTAACACAAAGATCTTTTTTTAGCATTTTTTGAATTAAGGTAACTTTATTCAGATGTTTTATATTCATTAGTTCTTTTAATTAGACTTCACAGGCAAAGACAGAAAGCCAGTAAGGGGTTGTTTTTAAAGACTTAATAAATTACAGACTGTTTACTCCATTTACTGGTCTTAGTTTTAGTTTTAGCCTATACAGAAGTACCTATGTTGTTGCTAAGCACATGAAATATTTTTGACGCCTTTAAGAGGTATCAAGTCACCACAGCTCAAGCAGAATGAGTTCTAATGTTTTATATTTAGCTAAAGCACCAATTGATTCCGCGGTTGTGCTAACTGTGAAATTATCTGATAGACTGCATAAATGTATACATTTACTTCTCATGGACTTCAGACATTCAAATCAGATCTTTGAGTTGAATCAACTTATCGCAATTTAGTTTACTCTGTTATGACTTCTCAGCTTTACTTGACAAATGTTTGGTCAATGCAACCTTCTTAGATAAAATCACTCCTATTTGCTCTTGGTACCACACATTTGCATATTGGGCGTATCGTCCCACCTTGTTTAACCTACTCTCTGTGTGTTGTCTTTTTCCCCAGCCTACCTTTCCTTGGGTGCTTCTAAAATCTGGTAATCTAATCTAAATCTGTAGTGATTATAAATCAGTGTTGAGTATACGGAGTTGCCACGATTGCATTTACTGAGCATGGTTCCTGTGGTCGCTGGACACTGCAGTGAGTACTTCTGCATTCTGGGCTGTACTATCAGCTTTTGGCAAGACAGTCCAGAGTAGTATTAAATTAATCTGCAATACAGTATGAATTTGTTATCGCTATAATCTAGTTTAGCCTAGCAGTGGATTTCTCAGTTGTATTGAGTACAATTATTAAGTCCAAAATAATCATTGTAAGATCAGCAAAATGAATTGAGTTAGTCCAATTTAATCAATTTACATAAGTGTTTACATAAGTGTAAACATATAATAAACATAATATTAGACAATAAACATACAATTTGGTCAGGGAATTATTTATTATTTAGTATTATTATTTATTAAATTAGAGTATCTTAAACAATTTAAGGCAACTGTTTTCCTCAAACCATTTGAGTTGACATCACATCAGGTTGTACAGTGCAAAGTAAACATAACTTGAAAATAATAATTGTATTTACACTTACAAGTCAACTGGTTGAATGGTCCTAAATTCCTTTAAGTAAGATCAACTTACCAACTTTTATAGTATTCTGTGTTGGGTTGTAAAGGAAGGCCTGTAGTGCATTATGTTATCAGGACACAGGAAAGATATTTCATTACAGCTACAAAAAACACTGTAACCAGATTACATTAACATTATAAAAATACTGTAATTAATAGCAGAATTACATTCAAACCACCAGTTGTCTTTCGTGAGTTTCGCCACAGTGCTCACTTCACCACAGAGGAAGAGGGGAGAGAGTGCGTTGTGGTATTAATGCAGTAATAATAACCAGATGTAAAGTAAAATAACCAGATGATGTTACTGTAATCTAGTACAGGTGATCAAATTATTGATCACCTGTACTAGTGATCAATAATCATTATTGATTGGCAAATTATTCAGTAACTGCATGAAATAAATGTAAATTTTTATTTTATTTATTTATTTTTTGTAAAAGCTCCCCTCAAATGAACAGAACATGTGTTTTATGATCATACACATATTGCTATATGCTTACAATTTACTGCTGAAAGCCAAAAATCTTAGATGCTCTTTGTATTTTTTTATAAAATTAATTTTTACAGAGCAGATCACTGAAGAGACGCCATCTGTTTATAGTTTATAGCCCAGATTTGTGGAAAAATGGGTCGACTTTCAGTAGACAAAAAAAATGTAAGTTTAGCTTCTTTTATTATAAGGGTTTAAAATTACATCACCCATCCATTTGACCAGAAAGAAGACAGTTACAGCTCTCATACGACACCCACCTTTTGAATGTAGCTTATGTTTTGCCTGATGTTTTGGAACCACCGGCGGTCTCAAGGAGTTAAGGTTAAGACAGCTTTCTTTCTGCTCACTATTTCTTCCTGTCCACAATTTTCAAATGAAAATCTACTTTATATATCTTGTTTCCCATTTTTGTAAATGACACAGTACACTGTGATACATCTGAAGCCGTGGGAAACACATACATTTAACGCAAGCCCAAGTGATGATACCATGTGAAAACAGCCGCCTTCCAATTCAGCAGAAAACCACAGTCAGAAAAAATAGTCAGACCTCATATTGAGGAAACGCGTAAACAGTGGCAGCAGACAAACAGAGGAGATCATATTTTGAAGACATGAGGATACCTTATGTACTTATCATTTTTATATTTTCTTCCATGGCGCTGGAAGGTAAGATAAAGGACATCTCATATTCTGTGATTTCAGCTTTACTGAAAGTAACAGTGGCTTCTGGCCTTAATGTTATCAACCGCATTCTAATTGTGTAGCATTATGCCTATCATTATACATCAAACAAGTGCCTTGATTGGACTTGAGTGGAAGTTGTATCATTATGTATGAGTTTACTTAATAGGTGAGGTTTGGAGCTGTGTTGAGTTTCAAGATGTTAACATGAGTGTATTTTACATTTGTATACATCAGCACTTTAAAACTGTGGAGATAAAGCTTAGAATGGTCTTCATCCCTTCTGTCTGCATTCCTACTTAAAATAAGAATATGTCTGTAAGATTTTGAAAAATTGGTAATTCGTCTTGAAAACATTTCTACTATTCGATATCACACTGTATTAAACTGATATCTGCAGGTGCCGGTTCCATCCGTTGTGCAAACGTTCTCACACATTGCCAACAAAACGGGTCTAACATCCCTCGGTGAGTTAAATGGGTTGAAAAAAGTGGAGAGACATTTACATTTATGAGCCCCATAAATGTGCATTAATATTAAAAAATACTTTATATTTATATATATATACAACCTTATAAAAATACAATCTGTGTATATATGCATATAACTATGCTTTTCAATATTTCAGTATTTTAATCTGAATGTTCTTTGACTTGATTTCAGGATCACTGAAAAATAATTGTATTATTAATTGGTTATTCTTTGTCTTATTTAAAAACCATGAGGAAAAAGAACATTCTACTTAATACATATTTATACTACATATGACTTTTTTGTAGTTTTTGATCAGGTTTAATCATTTTATCCCTTTGTAAACTTGGGGAAGTTGGCACAGCAGCAGAGAAATCACTGAACCGGCTGTAGCTGTTATTATAGTTCATGAAGCTATGAGATCTCAACCACACAGAGTTAAACTACAGCAGACAGAAAAGTCATTTTAATTAAAAAATGGAACAATTGCATGATTGGACTATAGAATAAAGCTTGGATACCACTTTACAATAAAATAGAATTGAGTTCAACTTAAGTTAAAGTGATACTTTTCATGTAAACGATTAGAAGTAATTATAAAATTTCAAACATTAACAAACAATTTAAACAGTCTCATAAACCTGGAGAGTATTGTTAATGCGGTAAGCTTTGCCATCTGAGTCAGGTATATGTCATTGTGTCCCATGAAGAATCACAGTATTGGACAGTATGTGTTTTTTTGTATGTTTGTGTAAATAAACATACAAAATTACTGCTTATTTTCTGGTAATACAAGACTAGCATGACTTCTTTCACTAGTAGTAATTATTAGCTTGCTTCTACTACTGCTTTATCAGTAAGAATAGAGAATAGCATCTAATCAGATGACAGCGATTCATTAACCCTGACATTTTTGAACAGGTGTGTTGAAAACATGATGAGAAACTGTGGAAAAAGTCTTCCACGGGGTTTTCATAGCCCAGATTTCTACTTGAGGTCTGCAAATTCCTCCAGTGCGGTAAGAGAATTTTTGTTTTTTTCATATTTGCAAAAACAAACATGTCTGGCATTTACAAAACTCACCAAACCACTCTCTGTAAACCCTGATTTAAGTACACAAATGTAGTATATGTGGCACTGATTGCTGACATATGCGTTCAGTTACCCACAGCTTGTACAATCTCCATACAAAAGCATTCCCAATAGATTGGGACACTCTGGAGCAGCAGCACATGAGCCTAAGGTCACCATGCCCAATGCCAAGCGTCAGCTAGAGGGGTCTAAAGGCCCCCAGTACTGGGCTGTGGAGCAGTGGAACTGTGTTCTCTAGAGTGATGAAGCTCCATACAGTACCTCTGGGAAGAGTTGGAATGATCCAGAACTGACCGTCCAACATCAGTACCTGACCTCATTAATGCTCCTGTGGCTGAATACAACAAACCCTGACAGTAATGATCCAACATCTACCATAAAGGCTTTTTGGAAGAGTAGAGGATGTTATTACAGCCAACTCTCTATTAGTTTTTTAGAAAAAATGATGTTTTGATGGAATAGTGGAATTGAACATATAGTGTAATTGTGAAACTGTAAACTGCTGAATTGCAAATGCAGACATAGGGTAAAGTATACACCAGGGGTATACTCCGGTCCTGGAGGGCCAGTGTCCAGCGCAGTTTGGTGATTTACTTGCTCCAAGACACCTGATTACATTTGTTTGTTAGTTGCCGGGTTAAGTGGTGTGTTTGAGCAGGAAAACCTTCAAACTGTGCAAATGAATACACAGATGTGTCTAGCTAGAGACAGAATGTGTTATTTTTTAACAAATTTGTTGTAGGAGTCTCTAAAATATCCTATCAAGTGGCTGTGTAATTAAAGATACAGGCATACTGTGTGTAGCATAAAAAAGCAGTAGTATCGCTTAGCTTGGCAGTCTTACTTCACTAGCTTATGAATATTACACGATTATTAGCTTGCTGGGTTAAAAAGTGTCCACATTTTAAGCATCACCTCATATGAAAACACATTTGTACCTAGTTGCGTTAGTCAGCTTTGTTCAACACTGTTTTGTTCAGACTGACTGAGATGATAAAGAGCCAATGTCTTCATATGTTTTAAAGCTCAAAATAAAGCCAAGATAATGCACTGTTGTTTTGTTTATGTACAGTCAGCAATGGCATGCTCTTCCATGCATCTGGCCATAGACAGTGTTACTAACTCCTGGTGGCAGGGGAATTGCAGAAGAGGAACTTTTAACGTTTTAATATCCATTTCTATATTTCAATATTTTTTATTGACTTTTTTATTAAGTTTTAGTTTGACAGACCCAGTACGGATCTCCAGCAGATAATATTTAGGAACAGGAAACTGATCTGCAAGAACATACATGAATTTCCTAGTACACAGCCTACAAGCACTGTGAAGAGCAGGAAAATGTGTATGGATAAATAATTTATTTGTCTAACTTGTTGTTTTCACAGGCCAGAGTGGACACAGATTATGGACATGTAATCTATGTTCCCTCAGAAGCTGTCCTGAAAAGCAAAAGGCCAGACAGTGAAAATGACGTGTACTTGATTGTAACTGTTTTCAACAGCAGCCTTTTTGAGGTTAGTAGCAGATTTTAGCCAATGTGGTCATCTCATTTTTTAAATTAATTTATTTTTTAGATTTAAGACACGTGATTCAAATCATGGGCTAAAAGACCTGTACACAGCTGTATTGTTTACTTGTACATGACTTTTCAATCTCTCACTAATTACATTACAGATGCTCCTCTTGTGAAACAGACTAATTCACACAAAATTAAACTAAACTCACAAATGAAATCTGCAGTGTTCTGGCTCTACAGCAGTGTTTCTCAACACTATCCTAACAGACAGTCCATAGTTTTGCTTTAAGTTAGTTCCCAGTACAGCTCAACTTTGTTTGGGCGTTAAAAAACGGCTGTCGCAATTTACCAAAAAAGGCTCTTTGGCGTCTGTAATAAGATGGGGGTGGAGGTGTTCCTTGCCTCACTACATATGCATTTATCGGGGTTTCCCTCTTAAGGTGCAAAATACTGGGAGAGGATTTTTACAATAAAGCGCTTATTCTGATTTACTTAGACGGATAGTATACTGGCTGTGCGCTGTTTAATGGTCTTTTTTTTTCTGCTAACATGGCTGCCATTGTGGTTGCTGAGAGAGAAAAGAGAGAGTTTATTAGACACATTTGTTTTCAACTTCAATGAAAATAAAAATGTCTTGTCCAAATAATGACTTGACCATGTTCTTTCCCAAACTATTGTGAAACACTTTGTTTCTAACAGTTACTGATAAGAATTACTAAGAATTTTGTTACTTGCATTATTCATATCTCTCTGAGAGAACAATATTACACACAATGCATTTAAAATGTGTTTCCTCTATATAGATTATCTGTGCCAGTGTTCTGATTACGTGTCCTACCATAGCACATATTTATAGATAGATCCCTACATGAAACTATAGGTTGGATATTTCTATTTTCTATTTTTATTAATAATCACCTTCACAGAAAATGCTACCTCCATTAAAACTATAGATACATTTTTATAACCTTAATTGACCTTATCAGAAAATGCTAGCAACATTAAAACTGTAAGTAGGACATTCAGACAGCCTAAATCTCCAGATCAGAAAAATATTACCAGCATTAAAACTAAAGGTAGGAGATGTTGATACCCTAAATTACTTTATCAAGGGTAAGTAGTATTATTAATCTTGATGTCTTGCAGAAAGCTTACTAGCACTTGTGGTAAGATAGAATTAAAAACACAATATTACTGTAGTGTTTACTGCTATTTAAAGAGACACAGCTTTTCTATAAGTCATGGTACTTTGTTTTCCTGTTGTTGTTGGCCACAGCTACACTGTACATGAATGGAGTTTTTTTTCTCTAACAGCTCGTTCGCTACCCAGCTCATGTGCCCTCATCCGCCACTCTCTTAGCTACAGTGAGACCTTAGCAAAATGAACCCAGTGAATACATGCTAAAGAACGCACAACCTAAAACTTACATGTAAACATTTACGTTATAAATACTGAATTACTATATTATTTAATCGTATGCATGTGTGGTAGAACAGATTGTTAGAATGCCTGTATGTGAATAGCGTGCATGTGTGTGCTACCGGCGACAGCTGACTTTGTAAATACGAGCAGTGCAGCATGAGCACAGGAAGTGCTATAAACTCTACCATGCTATGAAACCTCTGCAGTGCTATAAATCTGTCAAAGCATCTAACCCTATTAATATGAAACTGCTGAAGAACAGAGCTGAGCACTTGAAGCTCTGGATGGCACCACCTGATGCCACCTGAAGTTCAATCCTAACAAGACTAAGCTGCAATTCATCCCTGGAGCTACAGATCCTCAGCATGATCTTGCCATCTCATACGAGAACTCTTGGTCAGTCTGTCTGAAGATGCAAGAAGCCCTGGTGTGATTCTGGAAGACCAGTTATCGTCCTCAGCTCATACTGCAGACAGCCATGCAGGTTTCTCCTCTGCAACATCTGGGGCCATATTACAGAAACTTCTTAAGTTTGAAATCTCATCCTATCTGTTTAGTCACCATGACAACTTCAGTTAGGACTGAATTTAGGACAGAAGCTATTACAGTACAACAGTTCTTAAGTTCATAATCTTATCATAAGCTCCAGATAAGAAAACAGTATGACACAATCATCCTAACTAGACAAAAAGCTCCTAAATTTTGTCCTAACTTTAAGCCAACCCCAGAGCTGTCTTAACTTCTGTTTAACTGTCTGTTTATATTGTTTTATGCAGTGACAGGCAGCACAGTTTACTTTAACTAGCATATAGATGTTACATTTATCTACACTGAAAACGGTGCTTTGACTTTTTTTCTAACAGCATTTTAAAACCCCAAATGCTGCAAACATGATCTCCACCTCCCCCCTTATTACCTTCGAGTGATGATGTTGATGAAAACCTGTCAGATAAAATATTACAGTGATGGTGGTGAATAATGAGCAGACAGAGCTGAATGTGTGCCTGTTTATTAGGAGGAATAACATTAGCACACTCAGCTAAAGTGTTTGGGAAATGAAACTGAAACTGTGGAGCGGCAAAACAGCACAAAGTGCTGACACAATATTCTTACCTTTAGGTTTATAGCGCTTCAGTTTTGTTTGACCTTTTTAAATCAGTAACGGTAGCTAATGTTAGCTGTCTGGCTAACTAGCTTGTGCGCATATGGTCGCTTGCTAGGTAAGAGACGTGACAGTTGACTGTCAACTTCAATCGAGTAAGTTAAGATTTCTTAACTTGAGATAAGATGCTGTAAGATACAATAAGATTCCTCAATCCTACAAGATAAGATTTGCTTCAGTTATATGAATTTGTGAAAAATCTTATTTTGACCTTGCTCTTAGCTGGTCATCCTAAGCGGCCCTCAGGCTCTTGCCACTGACCTAGTGCGCTGCAGCACAGCTTGGCTTTAATCTTCTGAAGTCCACTCATATCACTTCACTGCTGTGTTCACTTCACTGATAGCCTCCTGCATCAGACCTAAAACACTGATGCTTGCTTTTAAAGCCAAAAACGGACCAGCCCCTTTGACCATGGCAATGGTCAAAACTTGATCTGTACCTCAAGCCCTTCAAGCTTCAAGCACAGCTCAGCCTGGAAGACAAGCATCAAGACTTTTCTCTGTCCTGGCACCCAGGTGGTGGAACAAACTTCAACTGACTGTCCGAACAGCAGACTCCCTTAATGATTGTCTAGATAGGTAGTTTGGACTCAAACCTATTTGTATAAGCTAGGAGACATTCTCTGAGTGGACAACACAGCACTTTTGTAAGTCACTCTGGATGACAGCATCTTGTAAAATGTACATATAAATGGAGAAGCTCTATAAGCTTTAAATTTTATTCTTAAAAAATTTTACATCAAGCTTATGAACAATTTTTGCTGGTTAGTTTATGTGTTTTCAAACAGCATTACACCAATTAATAACTGTATTCAAGCATAACCAGTAGTGTCTTGTTCAAAAGCAGGATGGTGACAGGCCTTTTAAATGGCGTTTACTGTGATTAATACTGCTCATAATTCTTTAAACTATGGTGATTGCAAAAAGCAATTTTCTCTACATTAACCCTCTAAATGGTCAGGTCCCACCAGTCGGCCCAGTTTTTTTTTTTTACACACTTCTATAACCTAAGAATAACTCCGCCAGTTGCATTGAAGTCCCTGAATAGTTACTGAATAATAAGCCTTAATATGTAATAAGCCTGTGAGTTAAACACATGATCTTTACATAACTTTAATCAGTCATACTGGTGTTCTCTACCTGTATTGTGGCACAGGCACCATCAGATAGAGGATCTCTTCATGAGCAGGTCTTAGGAGTGTGGCTTGGCGATCAGAATGTCCACAATCTTTCTAATCCTGTTAGGATAAAGTTTGTAAATGTCAGTAAGGTAAGAAATTCACCTGTTAATACAATCTACACTTAACAGTATCTACACTCTTACAATCTTAATTGTATCTACACTCGGTCCGTTTGATCAGCTTCACTGCCTATATAGGGGCCATATAGACCCCTTCATCAGTGGTCACAGGACGCTGCCCACAGGACGCTTTTGGCTGGATGTTTTGGTTTTGGTTCCAGCAGTTCTCGGTTCTCAGTCCAGCAGTGACAATGAGGTGTTTAAAAACTCCAGCAGCACTGCTGTGTCTGATCCACTCGTACCAGCACAACACACACTAACACACCACCACCACATCAGTGTTACTGCAGAGCTGAGAATGATCCACCATACAAATAATACCTGCTCACAAATGAAGAACAGGGTAAAAGGGGGTGACAAAGTATACAGAGAAAACAGATGGACTACAGTCTGTAATTGTTTACTGGAATCACATAAAACTATTACATTTCTACAGTTGGAGATGGATTTGTGATCCCCCTGCCCTCAAATTACAATGTGAAATGTGAGAAAACTGTTGAGCAGCCTGTGAAAGGGTTAATAAAATGTACAATTTTGACAGGCGCAGAATTGAAGTAATTTGTTCTAATTTGTGTTCTTCCAAAAAACATTCATATGTTTCAGGATGGGAGTGGACAGTGTGTCTCCTGGAAGTGGTCAAACAGTAGTGATCAAGGTCCTGAACCAAACTCTGTTGAAATTCTAAAATAATCTTCATGTATTGTTGCAAGAAATGTAATGAGAACATAAAAACACACCGGGGGTCTCTGAATGATGTTTATTTTTCACTGTGAAAAAGACCGCAGGTCAAACGGTTTTATGATTTCCTGTTTCATGTTTATTTCTGTACGTTTAGGTAGTTGGAGCACAGACGGCTGTAACACCATCCAGAACAACACAGACTTTGTCTGTAAATGCAATCACATCAGTTTCTTTGCAGTGCTTATTGTAAGTTCATGCTTCCCAACAGACTACAATGGTCAAACACTAACTTCCTGAAATGCACTCTTGAAGATGACTGTTCTCTCTCCATCCTTCCTGGCAATCAGATAAGCTGTACAAATATAATAAACGGTAATGGTGAAGTGAATTTTAAACACAAACAGTTAACTCACAGTTTTACTTCTGCTTCATATGAGTTTAAAACACTGGTAAAATAGGCCAAAACCGATAGATGACAGCTAATAAACTACAACACCCGTTTCACAAGCTCAGTGTTCTGTTCATCTTTCACACAAACCACATGAACATGCATGCTGGGTGAACTAATTCCGCCTTGGTGAAAACTACTGACCCACTTGCTTTTAAAAGCAGCGTCTACTGTCTGCTACGTTTATCTCTGTATGAGACGCTACACCACACAGAGTGACTGACTTTTTGAGATGCGCAGGTGCCGCACACATCATGGGCGGATGTTTCATTTCACTGTTTTCACGCCTGCTGTGACAGTATGCTTCCCTTTGGTCGCTTGGCGGTTTTGTTTGCTGGCATTATTTTCTTCATCTTTGTTATGTACATTTTGGCTGCCCAATTTTAAGGATGCTTTATAAGTAGGTTAGGTGTTGCACCGATGGTTAGGTTTATGTTAACCTGTGTTCCTTGAAGTGTGGGCAATCTTGCTACTGCTATTTTTGTTTGTGCCACTGATGTGATAACCACACTGCTGTCTGTCAGCAATAAGTTATAACCTCATATCCTGCCAATAGACACAGCATGTCTGAAAAATCAATTGTATGGCAATTTACTGTTGTCTTTATGCACCCAGCGCAGGTCAGTTACCACTGGATGACAACAAATAAATGACTTTATTATATTTCATATTACAACAGAAAAAATAACTCAAGAGGTTTGGTTTTAACACCACAGATAACCTCATTACAGTTTTGAATATCGCAAGCTCCAGATTATGCAGCTTGGTCAAAACATTCAAAAACATTCCTCATTCATTCATTAATAAATGAATAAATAAGTAAGCAAGCATTTAGAAAGTTAACATGCCCAACATTGTAGTTAGTATGTCATCATCGTAATGCTGCACAGCTCTACTGTAACCTGCTACGATGTCATAAAAAAAAAGTATGACCTGACCACCAACAAAGACAGCCAGGGCTGTTTAAACATTTGCACCCAGATGTCTATAATTGGATGATCCAGGCCAGGAGGCACCACATGAAGGCCCTTCAAAGTTAAATTATGAAGTTTTTAGAGGAACATAAACTTACTGAGCTGTGACTTCCAAAGTCCTCACTCATTCATTCAAGTAGATTCCCAAATAAGAAAGCATTGGTGAATGTCAGAATCTTCCTAAAAACAGCAAAGTGAGTTTTAAGAAGAATTTTTTTTCTTAACAACGGCTGGAGAACAAGGTCTGATGTTATTTTCCTTTTGGCCGGGGACGGAAGTGAACAGGTCAAGAATGGAAAGCAATCAGATAAGCTGTACAAATATAATAAACGGTAATGGTGAAGTGAATTTTAAACACGAACAGTTAACTCACAGTTTTACTTCTGCTTCATATGAGTTTAAAACACTGGTAAAATAGGCCAAAACCGATAGATGACAGCTATTAAACTACAACACCCGTTTCACAAGCTCAGTGTTCTGTTCATCTTTCACACAAACCACGTGAACATGCATGCTGGGTGAACTAATTCCGCCTTGGTGAAAACTACTAACCCACTTGCTTTTAAAAGCAGCGTCTACTGTCTGCTACGTTTATCTCTGTATGAGACGCTACACCACACAGAGTGACTGACTTTTTGAGATGCGCAGGTGCCGCACACATCATGGGCGGATGTTTCATTTCACTGTTTTCACGCCTGCTGTGACAGTATGCTTCCCTTTGGTCGCTTGGCGGTTTTGTTTGCTGGCATTATTTTCTTCATCTTTGTTATGTACATTTTGGCTGCCCAATTTTAAGGATGCTTTATAAGTAGGTTAGGTGTTGCACCGATGGTTAGGTTTATGTTAACCTGTGTTCCTTGAAGTGTGGGCAATCTTGCTACTGCTATTTTTGTTTGTGCCACTGATGTGATAACCACACTGCTGTCTGTCAGCAATAAGTTATAACCTCATATCCTGCCAATAGACACAGCATGTCTGAAAAATCAATTGTATGGCAATTTACTGTTGTCTTTATGCACCCAGCGCAGGTCAGTTACCACTGGATGACAACAAATAAATGACTTTATTATATTTCATATTGCAACAGAAAAAATAACTCAAGAAATAACTCAACTTTGGTTTTAATTATATTAATTGTATTAACAACAGTTATAGTAGTGTTCCTTATCAGTCTGGTAGACTATGTGTGCACAGTAACGAGTATGGATATGACTCTCATTCACAATGTTGTTTCCTGACAGAGCCCTGATGTGCCGGAGCCTGCTGATGTTCAGCATCTTGAGTATTGCTTATATATGGACCATTCTACCAAATCAGTTCAAACTTCAGTGCCATAGAAATGAAAACATAATAATAACATCATAATAATAAAACAATTAAGTGTGCAGATATTAGATATTTACAAGAATTATGTTATGATCTGAGGCATTAATTGAGATAGTAATAAGCTATGTATACAAAATCATCTTTTATAGGGCACTTTCTATTAGGAGGTGGATGACGCAAACCCTAACTCCTAAATTTCAAATCATGAAAATAAAACTTAATATTTGTGCATGTTTTCCAATGTTGTTTTTTTTTCTTTTTAGAATTAAGTTGAAATATATACATTCATCATGAGTTTAATTTGTAAATAAAAAAAAAACTTTATTAAAAAATGCTCAGTTTTTATGCCACTACTGAAACACAAAGAATTTTAGTCACTAGGCGGGGCTCATTTTAGCCACACCCCTGCATTTGTGAGCAGAAAGTGAGACTGCATCCCTGTCCCTCATGGCCACAAGGTGAGCACTGAGATCCCACTGTTTTGAGGTAAAAGGCCCCAAAGTCTGAAAATCACTGTGTTTCATTAAGAATAGTCAACAAAAGGCTTTGGAATCGATCCCACACAGAGATGTTCAGGTTTACCCACACTTGTGTGCACATGGAAAGCATGATATAATCAGGCCCAGATCACCCTGTGGATTTTATGGGTATGTGCCCAGGGGGCCCCAGCCACCCACCCAGCCCAGCGAGCAATTATGAGGAAATTTAAACAGCTGTTTTGATGCACGATAGGTACTTCAGTAGTGGCGCAGCGGGAAAAATAAATTCACTTAAGCCTTGTCATTGTGTCTCGGCTGATCATAATCCCGATGCTCTCCAAGTTTTTTTCTTATTTTCTCCTCCAATCACTGCTTAGCAACTGTTCCACTATCTGCCCAACCTCAGTCAAACTTTCAGGTTGTTTTTTACTTTGAATCTGAAGCTCCAGATATTCAAAAAATTAATCGAGACCTGATGCCGCAACAAAGTGGAGAATTTTTCAAAGCCAGACACATATGAAAACGGTCAGTCTGAGTTGAGAAAAAAAAGTTGCTGTCATTGTCTGCAGTGATCTGCAAACTGTCTACTGTGTGGCCATAAAATAACCAAAAGTAGGACATTTTCACGCCTGCTGTGACAGTATGCTTCCCTTTGGTCACTTGACGGTTTTGTTTTTTAAGTTTGCTGGCGTTATTTTCTATATCTTTGTTATGTACATTTTGGCTGCCCAATTTTAAGGATGCTTTATAAGTAGGTTAGGTGTTGCACCGATGGTTAGGTTTATGTTAACCTGTGTTCCTTGAAGTGTGGGCAATCTTGCTACTGCTATTTTTGTTTGTGCCACTGATGTGATAACCACACTGCTGTCTGTCAGCAGTAAGTTATAACCTCATATCCTGCCAATGGACACAGCATGTCTGAAAAATCAATTGTACAGCAATTTACTGTTGTCTTTATGCACCCAGCGCAGGTCAGTTACCACTGGATGACAACAAATAAATGACTTTATTATATTTCATATTGCAACAGAAAAAATAACTCAAGAAATAACTCAACTTTGGTTTTAATTATATTAATTGTATTAACAACAGTTATAGTAGTGTTCCTTATCAGTCTGGTAGACTATGTCTGCACAGTAACGAGTATGGATATGACTCTCATTCACAATGTTGTTTCCTGACAGAGCCCTGATGTGCCGGAGCCTGCTGATGTTCAGCATCTTGAGTATTGCTTATATATGGACCATTCTACCAAATCAGTTCAAACTTCAGTGCCATAGAAATGAAAACATAATAATAACATCATAATAATAAAACAATTAAGTGTGCAGATATTAGATATTTACAAGAATTATGTTATGATCTGAGGCATTAATTGAGATAGTAATAAGCTATGTATACAAAATCATCTTTTATAGGGCACTTTCTATTAGGAGGTGGATGATGCAAACCCTAACTCCTAAATTTCAAATCATGAAAATAAAACTTAATATTTGTGCATGTTTTCCAATGTTGTTTTTTTTCTTTTTAGAATTAAGTTGAAATATATACATTCATCATGAGTTTAATTTGTAAATCCATCCATCCATCATCTAAACCGCTTATCCTTCTGGGTCGCGGTGGGGTGCTGGAGCCTATCCCAGCTGTCACTGGGCGGAAGGCAGGATACACCCTGGACAGGTCGCCAGTCCATCGCAGGGCAGACAGACAGACAAACACATTCACACACACAATCACACCTAGGGGCAATTCAGCATGTCCAATTGGCCTGACTGCATGTTTTGGGACTGTGGGAGGAAACCCACGCAGACACGGGGAGAACATGCAAACTCCACACAGAAATGACCCTGGTCACCCGGCCGGGAATCGAACCCAGGCCATTCTTGCTGTGAGGCGACAGCGCTACCCACTGCGCCACCGTGCCGCCCTTAATTTGTAAATAAAAAAAATAAAAAAAAACTTTATTCAAAAAATGCTCAGTTTTTATGCCACTACTGAAACACAAAGAATTTTAGTCACTAGGCGGGGCTCATTTTAGCCACACCCCTGCATTTGTGAGCAGAAAGTGAGACTGCATCTCTGTCCCTCATGGCCACAAGGTGAGCACTGAGATCCCACTGTTTTGAGGTAAAAGGCCCCAAAGTCTGAAAATCACTGTGTTTCATTAAGAATAGTCAACAAAAGGCCTTGGAATCGATCCCACACAGAGACGTTCAGGTTTACCCACACTTGTGTGCACATGGAAAGCATGATATAATCAGGCCCAGATCACCCTGTGGATTTTATGGGTATGTGCCCAGGGGGCCCCAGCCACCCACCCAGCCCAGCGAGCAATTATGAGGAAATTTAAACAGCTGTTTTGATGCACGATAGGTACTTCAGTAGTGGCGCAGCGGGAAAAATAAATTCACTTAAGCCTTGTCATTGTGTCTCGGCTGATCATAATCCCGATGCTCTCCAAGTTTTTCTTATTTTCTCCTCCAATCACTGCTTAGCAACTGTTCCATTATCTGCCCAACCTCAGTCAAGCTTTCAGGTTGTTTTTTACTTTGAATCTGAAGCTCCAGATATTCAAAAAATTAATCGAGACCTGATGCCGCAACAAAGTGGAGAATTTTTCAAAGCCAGACACATATGAAAACGGTCAGTCTGAGTTGAGAAAAAAAAGTTGCTGTCATTGTCTGCAGTGATCTGCAAACTGTCTACTGTG